>NC_079147.1:65602101-65913396 GCF_945859685.1 Eupeodes corollae
AACTTTCTAAATTATAAGTACACTTGATTGGGAATTAATTTCAATTCAAACACATACGTTGTTCATCAGGTATGAGTAAATGGACCCTGGTGGGAAAATGTGGTGGCTCACATACCTTTTAGTTTTATTCTACAACTAATTAAACTTATGTGACAAAATTGATTTTTTGTCTGTCCTTCATACCAGCTATAACGACACCTGATTTTCCAGACAAGCTATATGTACATTAACATTCATGTAGGTTAGCGTGACACTCTAAATAAAAGTTGTATGCCGCAGGGTTCTGTTTTTTGTCCAGAGCTTTTAATTTGTGATAATTTCGCTTTTCGATTTCAGCTCATTTTATTTTTTTATATAAAATTGACTACAATCTAGTTTAGTAAGATAGTTAATTAATGTGATTTGAGAAGTATTTATTTTATTATTGGAAGTTACAGGGTCTTTCTTTAAATGAATCTGGACCATATTTCAAGCTGAATTTGAAAAGTGTAAGTTTTAAAAACAATTGTGGGTTTGGTTCATTGGGGTGAACGTTGATCTTTCAAGTAAGGTACTCTAAATAGTTGAATAAATTTTGCAAACGAGTGAGAATTTTATGAAGGACGAAAAGGATTTTAGGAGATATACGTGTGGGCAGATGGAATGATGGTTTGTGCGTTAGACTCCCATCTAATGTTTTTTTTGTTCAAGAGTACTGCTTCTTGCAAAGAATGGACAAATCCCCTAAGAGTAACTCTTGTCATGAAAAGTTCTTTCTCTAATAAGCCGTTCGGATTCGGCTTGAAACTCTAGGTCCCCTCCATCCCTCAAAACAGTACTCGCACACAGGAATAGTTGAGAGTTGTAATCACTAGGCACTAGTTCTAATTTGGCTATTGGGAACTAGAAAATTGGCCTTGAAGTTTTCAATATCTCAGTATCTCGCTATCGAAATACGATAGAGAACAGGGAGCAATCTGCATTATTGATCTCCAGCTAAAGAATGAAGTTTTCTATTTGATGAAAAGTTATTTCGCCTATCATTTGAATAGCTCTTAGTTTTAAGAGCAATCTGCATTCTTGATCTCCAGCTAAAGAAAGAAGTTTTGTATTTGATGAAAAGTTATTTCGCCTATCATTTCAATAGCTCTTAGTTTCAATCAATCTGCATTATTGATCTCCAGCTAAAAAGTTATTTCGCCTATCATTTGAATAGCTCTTAGTTTTTATTCTGCCCATGTCTGTTGTCTTAAAGGGTTGTTCTTAAATATGTTAGTTATATTTAAGTTTTAAAAAATGAAGGCTTTGTTAATTCCAGTCAGATCAGCGAGAATACAAAATATTCTAGCAACTTATAGAAAATCTTAAATACTGAGCAGAACTGTCGGAAAAATGATCTATAATAATGCACATATTAAGATCTTAAAGCTGATTAGTTAGTTAGAAGAGTTGATCATAGATAGTTACATCAGTAGAAGGTTATTGAAGTATTCAATTCTGTAATGCTGTCAATCGCCGATTTTAATGAGGTAATTTATGTGAAGAAATTCGGAGACAAAACTGATTTCTGGGAAATACTGCATCGTTTTTGTAAATATCAGAGTAAAAGTCATGTTATACAACTTGAATGGGTAACAAGTAAAGAAAAACAACGAAGGAAATATTCATAGATACCAAAACACATATTTTAAATAAATAAGCTTAATTCTGAAGGATATCAAAAGGTTTTGAAATATCAAAGCAATAATCCTTCATTCTCTAAAATGATGTTTAGATGATAAATCATGAGTCTTTAAAAAGTTCTCGTTTATCAGGAATATTTCTTGAGCTTCTTGATCATTTTACTTAGTAAAGAAGAAACCCGGCATTAATATTAAAGGTATTTAGAAGGTAAGATATGAATTCTATACGGAAAAGCTGAAGAAATTCTGTTTAAGCAGGAAAAGCTAACGCAATGGTTTTTGAATCATAGTCAATTTTCGAATTACAATATTTTTTGGTTTTCTGTAATTTTGTTCCATTACACTCATTTTCATTACTTGTGATTTAACTGATTGTGATTTAGATTAAGAATTGATAGCCAATTTTAATTTGTTGCTTCAAACATACATATATCCAATTTTAAATATCAAAGTTTTGAAATAGCTATTAGAAGATTATTTAAATCTAAATACTTACTCAGCAAAAATTTTACCAATATTCCTTCTAACTTTCGAAATGGTAGTTTTTTTTTAAGATTGACAATGTATATTGAATGAAATATTTAATAAATCTTGATGTTCATCTTTCAAGCATCAAATTATAGAAGACTATTATTAATCAAAAGCCGGAAGTCCGTAGGCAGAGACTCTGGTCTTAGAACTCTTTTTAGTTGTAATTAAGTAATTAAATCTTATGGCAATTAAGAAACTTCTTCAAAGTCCCGGATGTATCCTGACCCCGAATTATCTAAAACATTTCAAATCCAACACCTACACATTTCATACAATTTTCAATTCTAAGAATTATCAAGCATCACAAAAACAAAGAGTTTAACTTCACACGTCCTCAGAAACCTTAGTATCGGTGATGTTATTTGTTATCCTCGCTCTATTCAAGCATAATTCCTATTCATGTTTTTGAATGCTCATATTTTCTTTTATTTCTTTGAGTTTTCCTTTTTTTTTCAAAACTCTTATATGACACGTTTGTAAATAATATGCAAATCTTCAAATGCTACTCGCCCACCTTCATCACAAGCTATCAAAGAGCCACCACACTATATCCACTTGCATCATCATCATCTTCATCATCATCAGAAAAATCCAACTGCCTTTCATATAATTCTAAATGAATACAAAAAATATTGAAATAAAAGACCTTTGCCATTATAAGTTTGACACATTGAACAAATGCGAGCATGAATGTATCTTTTCTTACATTCGAGTACTCATTTTCGTACAATATGCAACGCGTAGGTAGCTCGATGATTTTCATGTCTGGAACATGCCTGATGTGTTCCAGGGATTATACTTCTTCATCTTCGTCTTTAATTAGAAAATAATTACCCTATGCGATGTGATGGGGATGAGAGCGATGATAATGCGACGGCGGCGATGGTGGCGGTCGGTGATGGTTGGTAAGGTATTGAGGAAGACAAAAATGAAGACACAAAGGGGGAAGGAAGCCTCTCTCTGATCTGACACTCTGCTTGTGTGCACTCCGGCAGTGATGTGACGATGCTATCTTCCGATTGTCCCAACAGTACAGCAGCGCTCCCATCAGACTATGCGCCAGGCACAAGCAACCAACCAACCAACTTAACATTACCAACCAGCAGAACAACAACCTGCCAGCTTGTTTGACAGTCGTCGTCATTAGCAGACGTGATTTGATTTAAGTCCCCACAAAACCCACACGCCCACCACGTCGTCCTCATCGTCGTCGTCATCGTAGTCTTCCAAGTCGAATAGTCGTAGTCATAGTCAGATTCAGCGTCGTTCCTCACCGTTGTCGCTGTCGCACGTTTTAATTTTAAGCTGTCATCGTTCGTCTTCGCGAACTTCGAGGAGCTCTGAGTCTGCATATAGCTAGCTAGCAGATAGTTGATAGCTGCACCAGGCACCTCGCATAAAAGATGACGTTCGCCTAAATGCCCGCGACGCGAACGCGAACGAGAACGCAATGCCCTCATATATCTGCTACGTGCAGTGTACATATGTGTCTTCCAGACGTTTTGTGATGGAGTTTTGGTTTTAATTTTTCTTTTATTATTTATTTCTGTTCAACTTCAGCTTCAGTGTTGCATTAATTTATTTTCAGAAATATTTTACTCCACCTATAGTTGGGCGCTAGGAGGTGCCTAGGTATAGGCATATAGGTATAATGCCAGGAAGCAAAACTATTCATTTGGATATGGGGTTAAGAGGTTGCCCCTACTCCCGTGCCATGAGCTGAGCTTGATATAGGTATAAAGTTTACCACCCACCCATATGTTTGTGGGAATTTGGAATTAATTTGGTACATTTTGACGAGGATCAAATTTCGAAGCCTTTAATTAGAGAGAAAGAAGGAGCCATCGACCTGTATTATATATGTATACTGGAGAGAGACTGGCTACGGAATTTGATGCAATTAAATAAACCTATAGCTGCAACACTTTTGAAGGAGGAGCAGCTCATTAGTCAACAGTGTGAAATATTCAAATGAAATGACACTTTAAGTGCGAGAGGTCCTTGCTCCAGAAACCAGAATAATGTGTTCTATAGGTTGAATAGCTATAAAAAGCTCACATCAAACCATTATATCGTTAAGGTATCCCTATATCCGCAGGTACCAGGAAGTATCTACATACATTTTTCATTTTATAAATACGTATCTATCTTTAATGTAGGTACCTACCTATGTATGTTGTATAGAAAATAACGACATGCAATTAGTTTAGAGCGCGAACAAAAATGTTGAATCTTTTATTTTGGAAAATAAATTAGTTGACACGTTATAGTTAGAAAGGTAGGTATTTAAAACACCACCAATCACCATAATATACAATATCCTCATCGTCATAGTCATGGTGATTATTTACACACTCTCTGGAAAAAAACTTATTTGATTAAATGTTCCAATTGAAGGGTTTTGTATAAATGTGGAGCTCTAATAGTTAACACACAACTAATAAATTATTTAGAAACAATTAAAATTTCGAAAATTAAATTTCAATCGAATAGAATTTTAGAGAGCGTGTTGTAATTGTATTATTTTGTATCTAAACGTATTTAAATTGTAATTTATTTAGTGGAGTTTTTCGGAATGTTTTTATTTTATTGAGGCTTTTTGTTTATTTCTAAATTAAGGTCGATGATAAATAATGTGGATGGGAACTGTAAGCTGAAAATAAATTCGAAAATTGGTAAAAAGGAATGCGAGTATCTAATGAAATAAATTCAAAATGAAATGAATTTTAAGCTCTTTATAAAAAGGAGCTAATACAAAAATATTGTATGTTTACAAATATTTTAAATAAAGGTAACAGTTTAATGGAAAACCCATCACATATTGGCTAATAAGCTCAAAACTAATTTGTATCGGTTGTCAGGTTACTTATAAGGTTGAAATATCCTACAAATTGTTAATGGTTAACAAATTAGTAGATTTTTATTTAAAGGCAAAAATATTCATAGTGAAGTATTGGTACTTTTGATTAGAGAAAATTTTAAAGGATTGGTGCATTGTTTTTCGGGAGTAGAACCAAATCCTTACTAGGTACAACAAATAAGCACTTCTTTGTACCATTTTTTAAGGAATACAAAATTCCATTAGTTAACAATCCCTAAAGGAATCCAATTCAAGTTCTCAGACGAGGCTAAGTACCTGGGTCTTATTTTAGAAAAAAAACTAAATTGGAAACGCAATTTAGTTTTTTGTCTAAAAGAAGAAAGAATCACACAAAGCTACCGAACCTATATTTTCTTGAAAAAGTCATTGGTGCAACGTTCAGTTTGAATATTTATAAGCCGTACGCACGACCCTATCTGCGGCATTGGAAACCCTACTCTAACCCTACTCTAACTAACACCTCTTGAAATACTTACCAAACAAATAGGTGCAAGCTCTGTCTTTTACCCCAAAGCTTCACCGCAGTGGGTTAACAACAACATAAGTCACTCCATAAGTATTAAGAATCAATTTCAAAGCACATAGACAGATCTTTTGGGGAGGATAAGGTCATCCTGGAAGTCTAAAAGTGTGGATCAAAAACAAATGAAGGGGTTGGAGAAGGTGTGTACTCTAAACGACTGATATTAAGTCACTCATTCCGCCTACCTAATCATCATTGCGTGTTCCAGGCGGAACTTTTGGCGATGAGAGAAGTTTTGCTTTGGTTTAAATAAAACGTGATATCATCATCTAATATCCGTATTTTCACATGTAGTCAGGCCACTATTATATCTCTGGACTCACCGTCCATTACTGTCAATCATCTCTAATAAAAATGTCACAACAGTAGTTTAATATTCAACTTTGCTGGGTGCCGGGCAATAGAGACATTCTAGGAAACTGTAAGCAGATGAACTTGCCAGAAATGGTACAGTACAGCTACGTTTGGCAAATGCTGCCATACCAATCGCTACATTCCTATTACAGGAATTTATCAAGGTGGAATAACATCACCACGTTTCAGGTCACAAGAAAACATCTGGCCTACACTAGATTTAAGGCGGCAAAAGTCTTTTCACTAAGCAGATCGCATATAAGCTCGGGAATCGGTGGCATAAACGGGTACTGTCTAATAGGAAAGCTCGCTACGCGAATTATCTAAGGATTTTTGCAGAAGCTGTATGGATGAGAGAGAGGAGGAAACAGTTCTTCACCTTCTCTGTACATACTTTGATCTTGCTCAAAAACGCAAGGATTGCCTTTGAGTATTCTTCTATAACGATCTAAGGGATCTCACTCATTTTAACATAATCAGCCTCTCACATTTTGAAAGGGACTCAAACTGGTTTCATTGGGCTATGAAGAAAGATTCACGATTCTTTTGGTATCACATTGGGCCATTAAATTGGCCTAAGTGTACACGCACACCATCACAGACAGCCACTTTAACCGTCTATTTAGATTACATCACTTAACTATGTTATTAGGATCATCCCTTATCTTGCATCTTACGTTAGTAAATATTTTCAAATCATCGGCATAAACATTATAGACTCTTAGAATGTGATATTTTATTTGAAAGATCGATAGTAAAAAGTATAAAAAAGAGCGGTCCGAGATGACTTCCTTGGGGTACTCCGGAAAAAAAATTATTTGACGGTACATTACCGATTTTGGCATATTGTTGTCTTCCAATTAAATAACTATTACCGCACCTATAAAAAAGTCCATGTCAGAAAATTTTTTATAAACTCCGGTCTTTAAGATCGGGATCACCTATTAGAAACATTTAAAACATATTTAGAAATTTCCTTGTCTCAAAAAAGAAAGCATTTAATTATTTTTGTTTTGCTTTTCTTAACGTTACGCTACGTCCAATTTATGGTAGATCAATAATTGAGCATCTAGTGGACAAATTTGAATCCACAGGTACAGTACAAAATGTTCCCGTGCCAGTCAGAAAAAGAAGTGCCCGTAGTGTCGAAAACATTGCTGCCACTGAGGCTTTAGTTGGAAAAATCCAAGAAGTATCTTTCACATGTCGTTCTCGAATTTTCCAAAAAGATCTTGGACAAAATGTGCGGTTGGTCAGGCAGCAATCCACATGTATTGCATGAGTCATCATTGCATCCTGAAAAAAATACGGTTTGTTGTGATTTATGGGCCAACGGCATCATTGCGCCGTACTTCTTCCGTAATAATCAAGAGCGGCACGTTTCTGTGAATGGGGTTAATTGAATATTTTTGGTCCCCGATTAGATAATATGGACTTGGAGGACATGTGCTTCGACGCCGTTTGATTATTTCCTGTAGGGCTACGTCAAGTCCATGGTTAATGCCAACAAGCCAGCGGCGATTAATCAACTTCGTATGAATATCGAACGTGAAATTACAGCAGTTAAGGCCGATTTATGCTTGAAAACCGTCGAAAATTAGGTTCAACGTCTGGACTTCTGCAGAGCGTGGCCAAAGCAAAAGAAATCGAGTTTCATACATGTTGGTATCAAACGTACTTTCACAAGAATAAAGAAGTTCATTGATATCCAAAACAGTTTTTGCTTTCTTTTATTGAAAAACTCGATACCTAAAAACTATTGTTTCGAATCCCGATAACATAATGGACTCTTGAAAACTTTAAACACTGCGTGAAAATAATTTGAAATTTTCATTTAAGTTTTATTTGTATGCCAGTTGAAATTGTTTGTCAATTGCACCACTATGTGCGAATGTTTGATATTCCTTACTAAAGGACATTTTTGTTACAAAAAATATATTCAACCTCACATTGAATTGTGGGCCTAAAATCTTTTGCACGACTTCTCCCAGCTTGTTCGCACAAGCGTAATACATTTTATATAAAAAAGGACATAAATTAAACAAAAGACAATAATAACTGATGTGGCAAAAACCAACTTTCCTTAAAATTTCAAGTTGGCATCCAAAATAAATAAGTTAGGCCGAATGAATTTAGAAGAAGCCGAAAAAAAAATATCAAACAGAAACAGGAAATTGAATTGAAATAAAGTTCATTAAATATGCAAATGCTTTCGTTGTCGCTCGGTTTCGCTTTTGTTGCTATATTTTGGTTGTCTTCACGCAAAAACGACTTTTTTTGCTTTGCTTACGTATCCTTTTTTATCGCACTTTTCACATCAGTCAAATTATTAAGATGAAGCACACGTTTAGTCAATGCGCGTAATACACAAACATACATATATAGTATTCCCAATACAAAAATATGTTGTGATGAATGTTATTGTTCAAAGGAGTTCTTCCTTGTTCATAAGCCTACACAGTACACTGCATATGTAAATCATAAATAAAATAAGCAAGGATGAACCTTACATACATAAATCTACATTATATGCAAATTCAAGAATTTCTAGGTATAATATATTATGCGTCTTAACTTACCGGTGTTGAATATGGGTGGGATGTCAATCGTATCGCATCCGTTTCCAACTGCTCCCTCAGGATCAGTTCCAATTCGTTGGGTGGTGTTTCACAAAGTATCTCCGTACTCCCAGACAATGAATTCGGATCGTTTAGCATAAAATACACACTTGCCGCACCTTTTTCGCGCAATTGACGAATGCTCTTTAGCAATTTATGTCGGTGAGCCGTATTCTCAACCCCTATGGCATCTAAATCAGGATCACCGACTTGTTTGCATATCTCCAAATCATCATAACCGTTATCCAAAAAACTCTCCGCATATTGTGCCAAACCGAGGGCACGCAACCACTCACAAACGATATTACTAACGGCCATTGTATACTTAGTTGGATAAGTGATAGCAACGTCTCGACGAACCGCTTAGAACAAAACTACCTAAATATAAATCAATGGCTGTAACGCGCGTTAAACCGACTTCACTACACACGATGGGTCCGTCAAAGGATACACGCAAAGTGGCTTTTCTTTAAACTAATCATATGTTTTCTTTTGTGAAATTATTTTTCTTGAAAATTTTTTTGAAAAATATTTTTTAACGAACCAAAAATTATTGGGAACAGAATAAATCACGAAATCACGGCGAGCGTCGTCACGATAGATCGAATCTGTCGAATGTAACTCTTACGCGGTAAAATTCGTTGCAGGCGTTAAAAAGATAGATTTATTGATTGATGGTCGATTTTTATAGTTTCGTTCTAGTTCTAGATACGTAGATATGCAACTTTATGAACTATTTCACGATCATTGTGTTTTCAAGCCCGTACCTAGGCATAGTTTCAACTTTTTTAGTTCAGAGATTGTTCTGTTTTTTGTTTTTGTTGTTTTTGGTGGGATTGTTACTGTCGCTGTTGCTTACAAAATGGATGGATAGATCTGTAAAAGAAAAAACGAAAAAAAAAAGAGAATGAGAATAAAAATCATCATTAAAAAAGATCTTGCAGATATTTTATCTTTCAGGTTCATATAAATAATGAATAAAACCTCTGTCTAGGCACTTTGATTTATTACCATTACCTATTTTTTGGTTTTGGCCGTAGCTGCGATTATTTTCAAAAAGGAAGGTAAGGAAGTAGTAAATCACTTTTATAAAGACAACAATAATAACAAAAAAGAAAATAAACTGGAAAAGTATATTAATCTCATATGACGTTGCGGTGGAGTTGTCGCCGTCAAGAGATCTGAAATTGAAGTGAGCAATCGTATTGTTTTGATTTCATTCTTTACAATAAAATTTAAAAAAAACCAGTTGGTGTGTAACCAACTCCTTTTCATTCAATATAAACGAGTACCATCATATTCAAAATAAAAGTACAAATATAAATAAACAGAAACAGAAACCATATGTAGTCGCATAAACAATGTGTAAATTCAAATCAAAGCAATTATTTTCAATCAATGAACAAATTTAAAAAGTGATAAAAATAAATTTATTAATCGAAATTTCAATAAGCGCCGTCAATTTAAATTTAAATCCCTCGACAACAAAACTTGATTTAGATGTTTCGATGGTTATTGACTTTGAACTAAGGGAGAGTTACGGATTTGTTAAAAAAAATCTATTCATATCCTGATCATATTGAGAACTTATTTCACAATACATTATAAGGGTTTCACCAAAAAGATAATTTATAAAAATCCCTTCGAGATATATCATTCCGTTCCAAATTTATATTTTTTGAAGATTGTAATTGAAAAAAAATTGAACGATTTTACGTAATTTTAATTTTTGAAAAGATATTTGAGTCGAAAGTAAATTTTTACCAAGTTTTAGTATTGTTGGAATTTTGTTATTTATACAAAAATATCAACTCGATTGTTCTCAAAATTTTAAAGAATGTTGAAATAAATATTTATTATTCATTTAATTATATTGAAGCCAATATTTTTAATTTTTGAAAAGATATTTGAGTGGAAAATCAATTTTTACCAACTTTTATTAATTTTTTTTAAGGTTTTATTTTTTTGTAAGAAAATTGTCAATCCGATTTTTCTTAAAATTGTACTGAATGTTGACAACAATATTTTTAAAAGATGAAATTAGTTTGAAGCGAATATCTAAAAGTTTTAAAAAGATATTTAAGTCAAAAATCTATTGGTACCAACTTTTGTTAATTTGTTTTGGGGGTTTTAATTTTTTTTAAACTGTCAATTCGATCTTTCTCAATATTATTGAATGTTGATATTATAATTTAATTATAATACTATTTTTTGGACAACCTTCGAGTGATTCAAAACATACAGAGTTTGAAAGAGATTTGTGTGGTGCTTTTGTTAGGGCAGATATAACCTTGGTCAAAATTTGCAATGGAAAAATATACCGAGCACAAATTCCTTCAGAAACAACACAATTTGTAGAAAAAAACCATCGATACAATCAAAAACAAAATAAAAAACGATTTTTATGGGTTTCAATGGACGAGACAACAAACGCAGCAAACAGATATGTTGCAATTGTTATCATTGTAATTTTGGATCCAAAAGAGAGTTCGCTAAAGAAACATTTTTATTAAGTACATAGCTCAACTGCAAATGACAAATCCCTCAGCCATCGCCCGGCTCTTCGATGATACGGTAAGAATTCTGGGTGAAGATTTTAACATAGACTCGATCTTACTTTTTTTTCAGACGCTGTTCCGTATATGATAAAAGCGGAGTATGTGAAAAATAATAAGTGATTATGCTTTATAGCAAAAAGCAAAAAGTGTTGTTAAAAGCTCCATCCAGGGTGAAAACTTTTAGAGACACAGAACCTGGACTGAAACTTCCTCCACAACCAATCATAACGCGATGGAGGACATTGCTCGAAGCAGTGAAATACTTAGTCAAGCATTTTGAAAAAAATTGTTCGCTTTTGTAAATTTTTTGTTTGGCATCAAGCTATGGGTTTATAGCTACACCAATTTCAAAATTTCAAATCACAAATTTTAGGTGATACGGTGAAAACAGCATTAACAGCAAGGCTGCAAATTAATGAAGAAGTTATTTACTGCAATAAAAATTTGCATTAAATTTTCTTATTGATCAGTGACATTAAAAAATGTCTCTTATTAAAAAATTAATTTGCTTTGTTAACTTTTTTTTCTTTCTTAAATAATAAACGGTGATTTTTTAAGAGCTTGAGAACTTTAAAAAAAAAACGCATAAAATTTGCAAAATCTCATCGATTCTTTATTTGACACGTTAGATTGGTCCATGACATTTACTTTTTTAAGATAATTTTATTTAAATGTTGACCGCGGCTGCGTCTTAGGTGGTCCATTCGGAAAGCCCAATTTTGGGTAACTTTTTCGAGCATTTCGGCCGGAATAGCCCGAGTTTCTTCGGAAATGTTGTCTTCCAAAGCTGGAATAGTTGCTGGCTTATTTGTGTAGACTTTAGACATGACGTGGCCCCACAAAATATAGTCTAAAGGCGTCAAATCGCATGATCTTGGTGGCCAACTTACCGGTCCATTCCTTGAGATGAATTGTTCTACGAAGTTTTCCCTCAAAATGGCCATAGAATCGCGAGCTGTGTGGCATGTAGCGCCATCTTGTTGAAACCACATGTCAACCAAGTTCAGTTCTTCCATTTTTGGCAACAAAAAGTTTGTTAGCATTGAACGATAGCCATCGCCATTCACCGTAACGTTGCGTCCAACAGCATCTTTGAAGAAATACGGTCCAATGATTCCACCAGCGTACAAACCACACCAAACAGTGCATTTTTCGGGATGCATGGGCAGTTCTTGAACGGCTTCTGGTTGCTCTTCACTCCAAATGCGGCAAATTTTGCTTATTTACGTAGCCATTCAACCAGAAATGAGCCTCATCGCTGAACAAAATTTGTCGATAAAAAAGCGGATTTTCTGCCAACTTTTCTAGGGCCCGCCCATTCACTTAGAATTCGACGTTGTGGCAGATCGTTCAGCTTCAGTTCTTGCACGAGCTGTATTTTATACGGTTTTACACCAAGATCTTTGCGTAAAATCTTCCATGTGGTCGAATAACACAAACCCAATTGGTGCGAACGGCGACGAATCGACATTTCACGGTCTTCAGCAACACTCTCAGAAACAGACGAAATATTCTCTTCTGTACGCACTGTACGCATTCGTGTGGTTGGTTTAATGTCCAATAAAGTAAACTGAGTGTGAAACTTGGTCACAATCGCATTAATTGTTTGCTCACTTGGTCGTTTATGTAGACCATAAATCGGACGTAAAGCACGAAACACATTTCGAACCGTACACTGATTTTGGTAATAAAATTCAATGATTTGCAAGCGTTGCTCGTTAATAAGTCTATTCATGATGAAATGTCAAAGCATACTGAGCATCTTTCTCTTTGACACCATGTCTGAAATCCCGCGTGATATACTAATGCATGAAAATCCTAACCTCAAAAAAATCAAACAAATTTTGTAGATGTTTTATTTATCTTCCAAAAGTTGAAGTGAAGAAGAGTTTAGATTTTTCTTTTTTTTATTGGTATTGTTCTTCTTAATTAATTTACTTAAGCAAATAACGCTTTATCTTTAAAATTTATTGAGCTTATTTTGAGTTCATATGTATATTTGATTATTAAGGGTTTTTTTGGACATATTTTTGCTTGCCCTATCGATAACAATACTTTTTAAAAGATAAAGTTAGTCTTAAGCCAATATCTCAAAGTTTTGAAAAGATATTTAAGTCGAAAATTTTAATTTAGTTTAAGGTTTTTAAAAAACTCGTTAACAAAAATAGATTTTGAAATCAAACTGTTTCATCATATGCAAAATATTTGGGGTAATTTTTTAGTTAATGTTTTAGAAAAATACAACATAAAACTTATAAAAAATGGGCTTCGAATCAAGTATTGGAAGTACATAAGAAGATATTGACAATTTATTTATGTTCGAAACAAAAAAATTGTTAAGAATTAGATGATCACTACAATAGTTGGAATCATGTTAACCAAGTAGAATCGTTTTTTTTGGAGTAGTAACCGTTGCTTGATGGTTACTGCGTAGTACTTTTTCATGCGCAGAAATAAGTCAACTTGAAATTTGGCTAAAATGTTGCACTGACTACCAAAACAGTCAATATTTCAGAAAATCGACTGCTGGATAGTCAATAGAACAGGTTTTGATTGTCAATTTTGGTCAACTTCGGTACTAAATTGGTTGTGGTTTGGTTGTTGACAACTACAATTCGGTTTTCAAAAAAAAATTGTCATAGTGACTACCAAGTTGTAAGAAAAAAAAATTGACAACCGAAAACTGTAATATTGACTATCGCATGTGTCGACTGAACATTGACCATTCAATACTCAATTTGACTACCAAAATAGTCAATGGCACGACTTTTTTCGTTTTGTGCCAGTAATCTTGGGTTAAATCAATACCTGTGCCCCCTAAAATTTTTTTTCACGGAGGAATTTAATAATACTTCAAAAGTATTTCTTGTGATTAAAACTGCTTTCTCAACTAAGATCTTTATATTCGTCAGAAAAATTGTAAGTCCCCTCATTTTCTGACATGATTTTCACACAGTAAGTAAGTAGCGTTGTATGTCTCTAGGCCCAGGTTGTCTACTGACTGTTGAGCCACCTAATTACTATGTATAATATAGGTTGTGATACGACAGCTCTGTATGTCTTTTGGTACCATTTAAAATTTGAACCCAAAATCGTTATTTTCTTCGCAATATTGAAAATGTTACAGTAATTTTGAAGTATGGTTTTTGTTCTTATTTTTTAAAAATCTGACACTAACGTAAAATTATAAAACTATTTTCAAAGATTTTCTAGGAATTTAAAAAAAAAACAATTGATTGTTCCAAACATTTAGCATATGTAAAAAATATAGTTTTTGGTACAATGAAATCTTAAAATATAACAAATTCGTGATCCAATCATAACGACAAATATTAAATCTCAGTCAGTCTTCAAGTTCAATTTTTTTTTTCAAAAAATTTTAGACATTGTTTCAATCTTTAAAAAAATTAAACCAAAGAAATCTTTTGTTGAAGGTTTTAGATCCAAGGAACCTTGAAACATCGAGAAATGTCAAAGTTATAATCAAACCGATGCAGTAAACTCTATTGTATATTTTACATATTGTTAAAGCCTTTTAGAAAAACGAGGCTAGGATGCTACCCACACTGATAACTTCAATCCCGTCTGTTGATTTGCCTTGCTTAAAAGTTTGTAGGTTTTCGTAATTTGTCAAAAAAGTTGCCAGTTGAATTATCCTTAAAAATTTTTAAATTACAACAATATTTTGCAAATATCTTGATTTCAAAATCTGCTATTAACGAGATTTTTAGTCGAAAGCCAATTTTTACCAATTTTAGAAGCACTTCTTAAAAGTTTTTATTTCTTATATAAACAAATAAAAACCAGATGAATGAAACTAATTTGAAGACAATATCTTCTATTGCTCAGAAGGTTTCGAGAACTAAATAACAATTTTTACCAAATTTGCGTACTATTTTTAGAAGATTTTTTTTTTTTTATGAAATAACAGACTGTTAGATTTTTATAAAAAAAAATAAGATACAGAATGTTGAAAACAATACTTTTTATAAAAAAAATTTGGTTTGTAGTCAGGCACAGACATCTCTCTAGAAATCTTTATTTCGACTTAAAACGTCGAGAATTGTAAACATTTTCAATTCGAAAATCGGACTGATTGCAATAACTTCCGGTTTGAAGTTAATAAATGAGCTTCATCAGTAAAGTCTTGAAAAGTAGTAGGAGTGTTCTGTGAATTTTGCGACTAATTTTTATAATTTTACTTTTTTCAAAGCAAATACCAACAAATCTTAGGCGTTCTTCTTGATGAATTGTTAAACTTTATTGAACAGAAATGTTAACCCACTTTGACTTCCTCAACTGCCACACCATAGATAAAACATTTTATATTGATTACTATTACAACTGTTTCTTAATTGTGTTAGATACAGAATACATTTATTTTTGTTAATAAAGTTTAAAGAAGTGAATAATTTTGTTTTAAAAATGTTGTTCTATATTTTACAAACCAGTTTGTAAAACAGTGGTTGTATACTTAATTTTATCTCATAATAAGATTTCGTCTCTTTAAAAAATGTATATAAATATTCATGGTATGGTTATTGGTGCTTTTATTCAAAATAAATATTTTTGTTTTTATAATTTCTTTTTTGTTTTGGTTTATTTTATTGACAGGCATTTTATTTTTTCATATGTTTAAAGGAGAATCCCTTTACTTTTTTTGGGTTTCATCAACAAATAAAACATAAAAAGTATAAATAAAAGAATTCATTTGATTAGGTAGGAAGGTAAAAAATAAAATTTAGGCAGGTATGCACTCTGAACAAAAGTGTTGACAAAACAAAAGGTGTTAGTTGAATATTTAAATTAACATAATTTCTGTTTTTGTTACTTTTTTTGTTTGAATTATTAACATCATGTTGTTGTCATACATAAATTTAAAAAAATAATGTGAGAAATATTTATTGATAATGTTCAGTCATTTGTCATGGTATTTTTTTCAGTTTTTAAATTTCATTGTTATTGTTAGTTTAATATGAATGGAAAATATATTATTCAAATCTTAAGTATTCATCGAACAATTTAAGATAATAAAATGGTCGTTTAATTGATTTTTTGATTGCAACTAAAATACCTGACCTGATTAGTAATTACAAGAAGAGAAAGGTGTTTTTAAAAGTGATGATGATGATGTTTTTGAAAAATACTTTCTGATTAACATTTAGGCTCAATGTTTTTTTTTTTTTCTTTAAATAAGAATGTAATTTAACTGTAATTTTATAAAGAGGAGTATAAACTTGAAATCTTACTCAGATGAAAATTAATTAAAAATCTTTTTCTTTATCAAAGTTTTCATTTTATTTGAATTTGATGTTTTACTTAAGGAAATTGCTTTTTACTTGGAAACTGCATGATAAAATTTTCGAACTTGAGATTGAGATGGTTCTGGCGATTTTATCCGTTTTTTGGTTGCTTGTTATACTGAACTTACCTGAAGCTTAAATTGTGGTATCAATTAAGTTCAAACCTCGAAATTAAGGATTAAAACCGATTCCAGTTCGCAGAATTTAAATTTTTTTTAAGGGCCAACCGTAGTCTTCGCTTCTGTAGCTTATTTCAATAAAAGAAATGATGTTTGGATTGCACCAGAAATAAACCCTTCATTTTTCATTTTTCTAGAAAAACCCTAAAAGCACTTGATGATCAAAAATACTAATTTGTTTGTTTTCTAAAATTCGAAATATCAAAAACATTCATTATTTCTTTACAACAATCAATTGCTAACCGTAAACTCAAACAAAAATGTCTGAAAAATTTCATGCATGCAAAATTATAAAAAAAAATTAATTTAAAAATATGTATCAGAAAATGAAGAAAAAATCACACGTGTCTTGTAATGTCCTACGTATTGGTCTTCGTGTATGTAAACAAACACTCTTTGCACTAAGCACAGAACTATTAGCGATTTTTAATACCATTTCTTGTTGTTTTACGTTTTGTAGCGCCTGAAATATTTCACATAGTTTCTCAATTTCATTTTTGTTGCTGAAGAAGAAAGTTCTAAAAGATGTCAAAATTAAAAATATTGACTAATATAAAAAAAGAGTTTTGCTTTTGAATATTTCGAGGAAGTTTGGAATTCAAAATCTAGCATAGCCAACGATCATTAGAGACGGGTGAATATGCAAAGACGGAAACTTCATTGTACAAATAGTTTACGCCATAGCGTGAAAATCACGTTCCTATTAATAGTAAAATTTTGAAGGAATTTAGGTTAGGTAAGGTTAAAGTGGCTGTCCAAGATGGAAATGGAAACACTTAGGCCAGTTTAATGGCCCATTGTGATTTGAGGCTTCCTCCTAAGCTCAATGGAACCAGTTTGAGTATCTTACGAAAAGTGAGAGGCTGATTATGCTTATATAATTTAGATCTTTAGATTGTTAAAGAAGAATTCTCCTAGGTAATTCTTGCGTTTTCGAGCTAGAGCAGAACATGTGCAGAGAAGATGAATAACCGTTTTCTCCTCTTCCTCGTCCATACAGCTTTTGCAAAAGTCATTTGAGAATACGCTTAGCCACGTGGCGTGCATCCCTATTAAAAAGTGTCCGGTTTTGACACCTATTATCGAGCTTATATACGATCTGCTTAGAGATACCAAGAACCTTGAACGTTTAAAATCTAGTGTTGGCCAGATGTTTTTTGTGACCTGACACATTGTGATGTTGTTCCAACTGGTGCCTGCCCTCCTCACAGCGTCTTGCATTAGCAACAGTTTACAAATATCGATTGTGCCAGTATGTGCCAAACGTGGTTGGATGGGCTGCCCTGTACCGTTCCGTAAAGGCATTGAAGTTTCAAAAAAAAAAAAAACACCACGATAAATTCACAGCAAGCAGTATTTTCCTAAAAAAACTTAGCGCTTTGGAATTCTGGTGAAAATCTTTCATCGGGGCCATGCCAAAGAATTGAAGAAGAAATAAGCTGAAATAATAAAAGAAAAGAAACTCAGTCATGATACAATTTTCAATTCGAATTAAACTGGGTTGTTTTGGAAAATGCTACCAAGCACTACATAATTATGTTCAAGCTGCACGAAACGTGTGCCTCTGGTTAATAAAATGAAACCCCTCATCATTGGAAAATCAAAAAAGCCAAGTTTTTAGTTAGTTGACAAATTTTTAAGAGGCCAAAAAAATGCTTAATTCATTCTGGATGATGCTTACAGACATCCACCAGGGAAAGAGCTAAGAAAAGAAACGTATGGTGCCACCAATTGTTAAACCTTTAATAAATTCCATAGATCAAAATGCCTTACGCATGGTTAAGCTCTTTTATAGACTCATCTTGCTTAGCAAAATTGTGGATTCCAGAAAATAAATTCCTTACTACACATGATTTGGAGTCCTATAATAATTCAGATCAAATAATTTTTGATACCGAAAATATTGATAGCAACAATTTTGAAGAAATGGAAATTGTGGATATTGACAACGATGAAAATGCTAGCTCAGAAACTGAAGTTTAAAGAGTGAAACATCAAGAAGCTGTCAGAAAGGTTGAGAATTGCATCCAATGGGCAGAACAAAATGGAATTGAAAACTGTTGAGTCTAAGTTGTTAGAAGTTTACGATCAAAGGGCATTCAATAATAACTTTCAACGCCCAATAAAAGAAATGCAATATATGAAGTATCAAATAAAGTAAAGAAAAATACAATTCTATTTCTATGTACCTAAAGATTTGTAAGAAGAAACTTTTCAAAATAACGAATTTTGGTACAGCATCCTTCGTTGTATTGGATCACCACTGTACTTGTAGTTTATTTTTTGGTCAGAACTAGAAACTTACAAAGGGAGATTTTGCAATCTATTTTTATCTATTATTTTCTTGACCATTATTAACAAAGAATTGCCGATTTCCCGATTTTTACCTTAAGACAAGAACTGAGATCGCACTATTTCCCAAGAATGCAAACAATGACAAGATTTATTTCTTCCAATGACATATCAAAACGGCATCTACAACAACAAAGATATACAAGGACAACATTTAACTATTTTAAAGAAATATGTGATTAGAAACCACTTGCCCGCTTTGGCTAATTCTATAGGGGACACCAATGACAAGAACATCTCTGTAACTTGAAACCTACCCAATGTCCAGCTGTCAGTAGACATTAACTTTAAATAAGTTATCGTTATCAGCTAGACATGTAATTTGTCAACTGAGCAATGTTAATTAATTATAGTTTTGGTCTACACTCTGACAGGAATGAAAACACACACAAATTTGAAAACACATAATAAATAAATTAAAATTTTTGTTTTGGAAAACATTTGGTTAAATGTCAAGGCTCTAATTTCAACAAAAGAGGGCTCTATGAATTAATTATTATAATAAATTTATTTTAAACAAATAAATCTTAAACACACACAAAAATATATCACAAAAAGCCATATTAAAATTTTAAACTCACATCATAAATAAGTCTTTCTGTGGGACATAGGTTATTTTTTTATTTATATTTTTTAAAAACAAATTAACATCACGTTCCCATAATTTATTAAATCATTTATGAATGAGCATGAGCATCAAGGCTTCTACCAATAGACAGATTTACTCCTCTAATATATTGACAGACATTTTGGAAATATTTTTAATACTCCCCTATAAAACCTATATCTCTGTTAATTTGTATATTAATTGTGATCAAATTCTGGTGTTGACCTACTCTAGACATTAGACAAGCTAATCACTTGAGGAGACTTGCTTCCAAAATTACGACATCATTTGTTAAATTCTTTTTTAAAAAAAGATTACTTTTTGATGATAAATAATGCATATCCATTAGACCGATAAAAATAGAAAGAAAATATTTCCGTGAATAAGTTAAATGCAGGTGGAATCATAATACCTTAAAAAAACCACAACCGAAATTCGTGTATCTTTTTAGCCTGCAGACAATGTCTTGGTTTTGCTTTTGGGGAAAGTTGAGTACCTTTACCTCGATAAAGAGATCAATATCTTTGAATAGAAGATTTTCCTGTGTGAAATTCAAATAGGTTTACGGAAATGTATCAATAGGAATTTTTTTCTGTTGTTGTTGCTTTTGATAGAAGGTTTCTTAATTAGGCTGACAGAGATGGTGACTAATAGATCTTTAATGGAAAAGGTCCAGGCAATGGTTTTTGGGATTAAGATTATCTTCTTATAAGGTAGCAAGTTAGGTTTGAAACATTATATAAGCAACGTAGTCATGATGAATTTCAGGAAAAATAGAAGAAAATAAGAACACAAGGAACATCCAGTAGCCACGCGAGGACTATTTTTTGAGATTTCAAAATAAAAAAAAATTATTTACTAATTTTTTTTTTGATTTGAGAAATTAACTTACATTTCCTTAATCTTTTGTTTGTAATTTTAATTTCATGCTTTTAAATGTTTTAAAAACTAATTTTGAAAATACCAGATCAAAATTCCGGACAACTCAATTATCTACTTATAAAATTTTCAAAATTAAGTTTTCAATAATAAATACTCGAAATTTTGAGATTAATTTAGGTTAATAAAGAAAAGGAGTCGACGAAATGCAGACATATCCAAATTTCTCTAAACGTATGTGTAGATTTTTTGTAAATCTATAATTTTGTTGAAATTTAAATAAATCACGATGGTTTATATAATAAAATATAAGAAGCAAGAAAATCAAATACAATTATTATTGTGATTATTCTGCAAAACAAAGGCTGATCATAATAAACATTTCGGAAACAAATTAGATACTAAAATTATGCAATGGAAAAGTGGGTCAGTTTAGAAAAAATTCACTCATGAAATGCGACGCACTTTTCAAATTTCAATTGGTGCCCTTTTATATAATTTTGTTTGCAATAAGCCTCATTGCAAATTAGGGATTTTAGGAAAGTATAGAACCAATAATTGAAGTTTAAGCTAAATTTTGTCGAAATAACAGACACGTCAAAATATTAGTTTATATAAAAAGAACTTTCAACCAGAGTTCCCTAAAAATATCAATAATTGTTGAAATAAATATTTTGTAGAAGAATAAACAAGCTTGAAGTCACTATCTTTTATAGTTATTATGATCTTTAAGACTAAAGTAAATTTTTAATACTTGTTTTTGTAGGTTTCTAGTTTTCTTAAGAACAAAGTATCGATAAAAATGTACAAGAATTTCAGCAAATACCAAAAAGTAGACACATTAGTTTACCTTGTGACACAATTTCCGACGGACTGATACGTGTAAAGATTCTTTCTCTAGCTGCACTACACGAATATCGAATGTTTTACCAGGATAGATATTTTTCGTTCATTGCAATGTGCGGATATTCAAAACCAATGTGCATCGGTTTCTCCTCTTCAATCTAAATTGCTCGCTGGTCTAATCAATAAAAGGGTATTCATAACCCCTTAAGTGCTCAAACAATATAAAAAAAAATATAAAATAAAATTCAATATATGTAATGATATACAAAATCATTTAATTTAAATCGATAGCATTCCCGGCTTATGAGGTATTTGCCGTCAACCAATTTTCTAACCTCCCATAGGAAGTTATTGTAATGGGTCCTATTTGTCAAATTAAAAATTTTGACATTTATCGACGTTTCAAGGTCCCTAGAGTCAAAATAAAATATTTTTAGAAAGATGTATGTGCGTGCGTGTGTACGTACGTTTGTACGTCCGTACGTTCGCGAAGTTTTTTTCGTCGTCCATAGCTCAAGAATCAGAAGAAATATCGATTTCAAATAAATTTTCTTTACAGATTTAAGGCAGAAAGAGCTCTCAAGAACATTGCGTGGGTGGTTTTTTTTACCATAGCAGTCTGAAAAAAAGGTGAAAACTTTGGTCAACCCTAAATATCTTACGAACCAAAAACGCTAGAGACTTGAATTAAAATTTATATAATAAACTGTAACGTAATACCAAACAAGTACATTTTTTGGAAAAATTCCATTTAACGGTTTTTTTTATAAATAAAAATAACTGGAAAAAAAATTTGTCACCTCCGAAATTTTTACGACTAAAATATGATTTCATCTCCAAAACAGTTTTGTGCAACGAAGAATAATGTTTTTGACATCTTATTGATTTTTGAGAAAAATCGAATTGATAGTTTTTTTTATAAAAAATAAAAATCCAAAAAAACATTACTCAAAATTGGTAAAAATTGAATATCGATTCAAATATCTTTTCAAAAACTTGAAATTTGGGCTTCAATCTTAGTTTATTTTATAAGAAACATTGTTTTTAACATTCTGAAAAACGTTGAGAAAAATCGAATAGACAGTTTTTTTTACAAAAAATAAAAACCTAAACAAAATTAAAAAAAGTTGATAAAAATTGATTTACGACTCAAATATCTTTTCAAAACTTTGAGATATTGGCTTTAATTTACTTTTATCTTTCAAAAAATATTGTTGTCAACATTCAGTAACATTTTGAAAAAAATCGAATTGACAGTTTTTTACAAAAAAAATAAAAAACGAAAAAAAATTAACAAAAGTTGGTAAGAAATGAATTTCGACTTAAATATATTTTTAAAAACATGAGATAATAGCTTCTTAATAATTTTACTTATAAGAAATATTGTTTTCAACATTAGGGCAAAGTTTGAGAAAAATCCAATGGACAGTTTTTTTTACAAAAAATAAAATCTGAATCTTTTGACTCAAATATCTTTTCAAAAATTTGAAATATTGGCTTCAAACTAATTTTATTCTACAGAAAATATTGTTTTCGATATTCAGTAATTTTTATATAAAAATCCAACAGTCCGTTCTTTCATAAAAAAAAAAAATCTACAAAAAATGGTACGCAAATTTGGTAAAAATTGAGACAAACTTTTAAGCAAGACAAATCGACGGGATGGGAAGTTATCAGTGTGGGTCGCATCCCAACCTCTTTTTTTAATTATATAGCTACATATTATAGCCACAAAGTGAACATTTTGAGTGAAAGAAAATTTTCGTGAACCAGTAACGCTAGCGACTTGAATTAAATTTCATATTTTAAAATGTGAAGTAATACCACCTTTATATAATGTTGAAAAATAATTTTTAGGTAACGAAGAATAACGTTTTTGACATTTGATAAAATTAAAAAAAAGTCGAATTTACATTTTCTTTTCAAAAAAAATACAAAAAAATAATCATTGAACTTTGTAAAAATTGATTTTCGACTCAAATACGTATTTTTTCAAAATTTTGAGATTATGGCTTCAAACTTAATGCGTCTTATAAGCAATATGTTTTCAACTTTTCAACAAAAAATTTAAGAATAATCGAATAGATAGATTTTTCCTAAAAAATAAAACCTAAGAAAAATTACTAAAAGCCCGTTAAAATGTATGTTCGATCTTTTCACAAATTTAAGATGTTGGCTTTAAATTAATTTTATTTATAAAAAAAAAAATTGTTTTCAACAATGGGTAATATTTTGAGAAAAATTTATTTGACTGTTTTTTTTTTTCACAGAAAATATTATTGTCGACATTCAGTAAATTCATTATAAAAATTCTTTATAACAAATAAAATCTAAAATCGAGCGCAAATTTGATAAAAATTGATTTTGCGATTCTCGATATCTCGTTAATAAATGGAGGTTTTGACTTCAAAATGGTTTCATTATTTTCTAAATTTCCTGAAAAAAACGATATGTTCATATTTGTTTCTTATATGCAGCGATAGGATTTTACTAACTTAGCCTTTTTTTGTGTTCAAACGGAAGATGAAATCTACTTTCGACAAACATGTTTCAAGTTCTGGTGATTGCAAATATACATATGTATTTTATTTTTCCTTTTTTGCCTTTTTATAACATAATTGCCTTTCTTCGCCTTTTTTGCTTTTTTATTAAATTTTGTTTACTAAATATCTAATAATTGGTTTAGCATTAAAAGATATGCGAACATTTTCGCTTACCGTTGAGAATCTTTAGAATCTTTTAGCTTTTTGACGATTCGATGTGATTGTGGCCCGATGAGCTTAAGAGAGAAAACTTTTTGTTGTTCGTAGCAGACGCTGCACAGTATAAATAAAGAAGAGTGGCAAAACTGTGCAAGATTTGTACTCGAACATTTTTCACGTAACTTTCGTCGCTCACGGAGGCGCAATCTGAGTTTGTGCATACGCAGTCACTACTTAAAAGTTGACTACTTCCTGTCGAACTTGAAAAAAGTATTTCTGAAGAGTCAATCTCGGATTGCCATTTTTGGTTTTTAGTCGATCCAAAAAACATTTATTCAAAGACCTATAAAAAAAACAGGTATATTTGAGAGTCTGTACCTACTTATAATTTAAGATAACAATATTCTCATCCAGGAACATCAATTGGTGAAGTGCTACCTTTAAGACATTGAAAAAAAAATTTAAAAAAAAGCAAAAGGGCCTATTGTAGAGGAAATCTTAAAGAAAATTACTGCCGTTTTCAATTGAAACACAGGGCTAAAAACGATTGAGCTAATAAATTCTGTAATAAACGGTGACGTGGATTTCAAACTTCTAGAAAACTTAAGATGGGCTCCACTCGTTTTAGCTGAGGTTGAAAGATCATACAACTCCTTCACAGCCCTTCTAAGAGACAACCGAAGAAGATTGCTACCTTTGAACTTAAAAAACTCTTAGTAGTCCAATACTTCTAAAATAAAATGCATTTTTGTTTTTTAGTATTCTTTAATAAATGCTTCTTCTTTACATCTTAAAGTGTTTTGTTTTGCCTTTTTTTAAATTTTGTAGGTCAACAAATCCTAACGCTGCTTATAAAAAATAAAAACTTTTACGAAATGTTATTAACACTAGTAAAAAGTGATTTTCTTCTTAAAATCTCGTTAACAAAAATAGATTTCAAAATCAAAATATTTTATTATATGCAAAATATTTTTGGTAATTTTGAAATCTGTAAGAATAATTCAAGTAACAATTTTTTTTAACAAAACACGAAAACCTACAAAATTTTAATGTACAAATCGACAGACAGGATGGGATGTTTGTGAGTATAGGTTGCATCCCAGCCTCTATTTCAAATTAATATTTGATAACTCTTCAAAATAAACTCGTTTCCTGATAAAAATGTCACTTTTCATATTACTGAAGAGCTTTTCAAAATTTAAAATACAATTTGAAAAGTTTTTTGTTTGGTTAAACAAAACATATACTTTGCAAAATAACACAACTGTTTACTTTTCAGAGAAGACTTTGCACTTTGCAATATTTAAGGTTTGTAAAACGTATTTTGCAAACTAAAAGTGCAAAGTTGCGAAGTGAAAAGTGTTTAGTGAAACAGGGCAGTTATCTAAAACAATTATTTTTTTTACTTATTTTGTTTTCGAAAGACTTGAAGGAAAAACCAATTCAAACATATTTTGTATTTTATGGGAAGAGTTTCTTCCCACATTTTCCAACTAAAAGTTTATTGTTTTCAGTTTTTCGTATACTTCCCACATTTGCACGTTGAATATTCATCAAATAATGTCTTATAGCTTTTTGCACTATCCTAGTCAGAACCCATATTACTCTCATCCATCAAAAAACTCTGTGAATACTCTTCTTAGAATATAATTTCATCATTTTATCCTTCTTAACAACAAACAATACCGACTTAGACTTCTGCAAATAGAAACATATGGGTATATAATCATCTCGTTAATAATTATTGTGCGTCACCATCTATTTAAATTCATATTATTCCTATTTAAACTCTGCCCCTTAAACAACCCACATCTTTCTTTGCTTACTGGTATATTTACATGAAATCTCAGATCTAAATCAAAACCAATTTAAGAAACAAAAAAAAAAACAAAACCACTTCTGCAAGTCAATTCAACAAAAATTAATTCAAATTACCATGCTACTCCACATAATATCCCCTTCCCCAATTATGTGAATTCTATATACAAGAGTGTAAAAAGAAGTCTAAGGCAATAAATAAAATTAAAGAAAAAAACAAGCCTACTACCTAATTCACATTATGAATAGGGACAAAGCAAACATCAACATAATTAATAAAATAAAAACAAAATAAAAAGAAGAAGAAAAAACAAAACCCCTAATTGCATTTCTTAATTCCAAATGGAATGTGCTCAAGTCAGCCGTTTAATTTCAATTCAAACACGCACCCTTTTTATACAAAACAAAAATACCAACAAAAAGAAGAAAGATTAAAATGCGTGGCTTAAGAGTTAATCGCCTTGAAAAGCCTTCGTCACAATTTAAATAGCGCGCCAGAAGCCAGAAGTGTGAGAGAGAGGTAGGAACAAAATACACCCAACACAACATGTTAGAGATACGCCAAGCCAGCCAAAATGCGGCGCTGTTGAGGAAGACCGACTTCAATGAGATCGAAACTTAAACTTACTCGAACTCCAGCAGGGATTTCATCATCATAGAATATTGAAATGCGTGTTCGTTTAAAAAAAAAGTATCTATCTATCTAATTCTCATCTTTCATGCGGGATCTGCTCTAAATGAATCTGTGCGTTCAGCTGATGACGATGATGATGATGGCGTGGTATAGTTAGGATAGTGTATCTACTACTTATCGATACACTTTGAGTGAGGAGGATATAAATTATATGTGTGCCCATCAATCCAATCAATTACAAAGTTAACAATTTTCAATGAGCTTGAAATTGAATTGAATTGAAAGGCAAAAAAATATGTGTATCTTTTGATGAAAATAGAATTCGAAATCAATTAAGCACGATAGTCTACTTTAAGTATTTAAATAGAAATAGTAATGATGTATATCTATCTATCTATCTGCCAGTACCTTAACCCCTTTATTTTATTAAAGAGAAAGATATATATAAATCAAACAGCTGTCAATTAAACTTCTTTTTATAAATGTATCAATGACTGGGATATCTATAACTTCACTAAAACATATTTTTGAATATCAAAACATGTTTCTTGAGTTTTCAGTTAGCACAAACATTTTTAAGGGCAGATTTTGCTTTCGTGGATAAAAGTTGCTCTAGGATCTACTTATATCAAAAAATGCACCAGAAAAAGTCAAGTTTCCTGGAAATCCAGTTGCACTCTTTAGATTGTTTTCAATTGCCTTGATTTAAATCCAACTTCAAAACTACGTTATCAAATCATGTTTTTGAGATATAACTTTTTAAAATCTGAGAAAAAAATTGCAAGGTTTTTTGAAACCGTCTTAATTCACAAAGTGGTTGTTTTTGTTCAGTAAAATTCATGATGCGTCTTAAGATATCTTCAAAACTCAATAAAGCATTTCATAAGAACATTGTTGCCTGTAGGGTTTGTAAGGATGCATATTTTAAAAAACTTTAGGAGATATTCGAATTTTACTCCACTTAGAAAGTATTGCCATGTTTTTTGAGAAACAAAATCATAAACTTTGCTTAAAAAAGAAAAAATTTGTTATATCAAGATTATTCCTTAAATGATAGAAGAGTTTGAATATTGAAATGTTATAAATCTAAATTTTTTTTTTCACTTCTTTTCGAATCCTTGTGATTTAAGAAAATTGTTTTTGAATTCTTCTCTCTAAAAGATTTTATTTAAAATAAGGAAATGTATCAAATTCGGTCCATGAATATTTCATGCCTATAAGACACTCATAACATTTGATAATCGTATGAGTCACTTAGGCGTATACTTGATTTTTTTTTATAATTTTCAAAAAATAATTAGTTTCTCATAAAATTTTTCTGTTGATACTTGTTGTTTATTATTCTTGGCACAATATTAAACATGTTTTAAAAATCGTTAAAATATGTGGTGGAAAGAAATACAAGACTTGAAAATGTTCAAAAATTTTATTCTTACGTTGTTTTCATTTTAATTCTTTCGATTTTATAACGAACTGAAGATACAAAATGAAGACTTACAAATGAACAATTTTAATGAAACTGTTTTATGGTTTTAATGTTCTCTTTAATGTTATACCTGTCAATGGTGTCTTTGAAAATATGCCAATTTGAAAAGATTAAGCTTCAAAAATTGAAGTTGTTTTTTTAAAGTTGCAAAGTTCATATCCCTTAGTTTCCTTTAATTTTAAATTTTAAATTTTTACAGTCCTTTGCAAACAAGCACCTCACCCAACAAACTTCTCCATCTACTATGTAGCTCGGCTCCTAGCTAGATGTCACCAGAAGAGCACTCCAAGTTGAGTAAGGTCGCTTTCAAATTGTGCCCTTAACTACTTTAAAGTTGGTGACGTTTTGAATGAGATTTCATGTTCACATTTTATTGAGACAATTAAAAACAGTACAATTAAAAAAAAATTGTTGGTCGACTTAGAGATTCGTCTAACTTAAGCAAAATTCTAAATATTTAAAAAACATGATCTATTCAATTATACAAGTTTTTTTAAAGAGAAAACTTATTTGGTAGTTCATCGAAGATGACTGTGAGTAGCCTTATAAATTGAGTTATTTGAATACCATTTTTTTTCAGGCTTTCGGAACAATCCACAAAAAATCTTAATATTTTTCTTTCAAACACTTCCAATTAATTCATTTGCAACCGTTGATGATATGGTGAACTAAGTAGAAAAACTGTATGTCAAAATCGGCCTAATAAGTGCCTTATACATTAGAATTTTAGTTTTTCGAAAAGGAACATTGAATTTAACAGTACTTTTAATAATTCGGTAGCCATTTTTGTTTTTTAAGTACGTCCTAGTATTTTTATTGAATTGAAATCGGTTCTGGAAGTTTATTTCTAGGTACTTCGTTTCTAAACGTAGTGGGCTTGCTGCATTATTTATTTTAAAATCTAGAAACTTGCTCTAACAGCGAAAAAGTGTCCTTTATTACTTTTTTGAAATAGTTTCCTGGAAACCTGCGGTTTGCTTATATGATAGTAGTAGTGTATTGAACAAGGTTCATTAGAATTGGCGTTTGAAAGAGGAAAGTCTTTGGGATAAATGTTAGAAAAAATGGACCTAATATCGATCCCTGCTCAACATGAGTATATACCTTACAAAAATCAGTATGCTTAGAATTAAAAAAATTGATCTTTTTTGTTCGTTAAAAAGCTGAAAATTAGTTTGATCAAAAAATTGAGCTTTATAAGTTTATTTACAAGCCCCGATAAGATGCTAAAGTGAATCGAAAGCTTTTTGAAGGTTAATATTTAGACTCACTGTGCACATTTTATTTCTAAAATTTTGAATGACCTTGTCTCGAAAAAGAAGCGAAGCATGTTCCGTTGAATGTCTTTTTTTGAAACCAAATTTATTGCATGGAGTGATACTCCTGTCTTCGTAGAAAGTATTCAATGGGTCAGCTAATAACAGCTCAGTCAGTTTAAAAATGTTAGAAAGAAGGGAGATAGGTCAAAAGCTTTTAACTTCCCTTGTAGCTTTGTTTTTCGCAATTGGCAAGATAACAGCTCGTTTATAAATGTTTGGAAAGTAACCGCTATTAATACATACTACGTCCAAGAAATATGGATATTTTTTCGATATATAATTAGAAATATAGTCGATCCCAGACGATTTTTTACTATTAATTGAGGATCTATAAAGATTTAAACTTTAAGAAAATGTAAAAAAATTCAATGCTGGATGTATCACGTTGATTATAGAGGATAATGTCATCACTTACAAATGTTTACTGATACAAGAATTTCGTACTCAAAGTCGTCATTTGACTCTGTGTTGGAATAACTTGAAGTCCTGAAATGTAGATAACTTGGACTGTGTGTCAATTAGTTCTCGTCCTTTATAAAAAAGTTTGTTCTTCGAAATATAGGATCCATACAATTTTCTAGCAGATAGTTTTGTCAATCTAGTTAAAAACTTGATACCTTGGTATTGTAGGTCCTTTATTGATGATGACAGTATATTGTTTTGCCTTGATTAACCGTTACACCAATTTTTGTCGCCTCTGCCTCCATACCCACAATTTCATTAGCATATGCCAGTAATTTGACAAACATTTGAAAATAGTTCCTCTAGTGTTGGTGAGGGAGATCTGTACTATTCTTTCAAGGATAAGGTTAAGGAAATCGCATGGCAGTGCATCACCTTGTCTATAACCTTTTTTCACATCGAAAGGCTTTGGTAAGTGGATTCAAACCTCAATGAAGCAGCGTGTTTTTTCAATGGTCATTCTGCACAAACGGACGAGTTTGGCAGGAACGTTAACTAGACATAGTTCAATTAAGCTCGTTCCTGTAGATACTGTCTTATGTGGCTTTGAAATCAATTAAGAGATGGTGTGTGTCGATTTAATTTCTCATTTTTCGTGCAGTTTCTTTTTCAGGTTTGGGCAAACAATACTTAGGTTTCATTCATCGGACATTCATCATATTTAAAGGATAAAAATACACAAGGTTGTTTCTACAAATTTCCCAAATAAAGCACTCAGAATGTATTGTATTTTTAAGTTCTTTTTCAATTTCTTATATAACTATCCTAACATTGTGAAGATTATGACACCCAAGGTCATAGATTTTTTTTTCAGATAAGAATTTATTCAAATAAGTGCTTCCTGACTACAGGAAAAAACTTTTTAGAAAAAAATTTCATATAGGCACATCTTGGACTCAAATTTACTCTTGGCCTGAATTATTTTTACTCTGAGGACAGTTGTCATTATGGTATGTTTTCTAGAGCAGATTCGTGCGCCCCAAGGACTTGCCCTTATTTATTATAATTTTCAACTTGGCATTTCAATCAATCATTTATAGTAGTTAATATATTAAGAGTGAAAAGTTGAGTGATATTCAGCGCGTTCGTTGGTATCTACATCACTTTAATCGACTCTCTCCTGAAAGTATCTCAATTTTATTACACAGTAAATGGTCATCAATCAAATATACAGTTTTTTTTCAATACCATAGATATATATCAACTTTTATTTAGATATGCGATGTTATATATTGCCTACAAGTTCGACACAAAAAAGTTATAATAAATAAATCGAAATATTTATATCACAATCATCATCATAAGAAAATAAAATAAAAAGACAAAAATGCTTAAATGGCATTGTCATTTTGTTTTATTGTAAATGTACTATAGCTACCTCCGGATATCTTTATAGAAGGAGAAAAGACACCCCCTCAACCTCACAGTCTTGTAAGTTATTTGTGTGGTGACACCATTGAACAATTTATGCACCAAATCGACCATGATGAAGTCTAAAATTGGGGGAATGGAATTTCTTTTCTTTCTTTTTTCCAAGTGGACGTAGATTTATGGGGGCTTCACTTTCAACCCATACTCCATAAAGAAAGGAAGAATAAAAAAAATAAAGACAAAGAGATAAAGAACATAGATATATAGATACTTTCATGAAAGGGGTAGAGATATAATATGCTCCAACTGAGCTCGTATGATGGTGATGGGTACATCTACCTACTTAAATAAATTTTAAGATGAAATGTACAAAAAGAAAAGATGATATAAGTATTTTTGTTTTTTCTTTACACTCCATTCCAAAGCCATGTTCTATAATGAGGGTAATCAAGTGGCTTAACAGACATGCAAATGGCATACGAATGTTGTTAAAAAGATTAAGGAGCAAGATGCTCGCATAAATCTTAATCGCGTCTTCGAGACATTACATCTTGGAGTGCCAAGTGTCAAAATAAGTACTGTCTCAAAAAAATAAAACAAAAACCTGCAAGAAAAATAAGCGAGAGTAAAAACAAAACAAGAAGATTTTTAAGGAAATGAGGTGAAAAAAAAGCATTTACAAAACACTCTAAGTCATTCGAGTAGGATTGGATTTTTTAGAAACATTGTTTAAAATGATAAAGGACTAATCAGAGGTGCCATGTTAAGTATGCTTACAACTTTAGCACTGAAATTCTTAAATTAGGTCGTAGTCTTTGATTATTTAATTGACAACATTTTATTTTGTGTGGAGAAATTGACACATTCCAAGTGTTCTCCATTTTAATTTGACTTCCTGGCTGACTTCTTTCGATAGCGGAGTCCTTTTGGCTTTATACATAGCCGCTTTGATGCCAGTGTAGTTAAAAAGTCAAAAAAATAAAAAATAAATTGGGTGTCGCAACAGTCCTTTTGAGAACTAGGGCCTAGTTACTGACAACTCTCAACCATTCCTGTGTGCGAGGACTGTTTTCAAGGATGGAAGGGACCTACAGTTTTAAGCCGAATCCGAACGGGTAATTTGAAAAAAGCACTTTTCATGACAAGAATTACTCTTGGAGAATTTGTCAATTCCTCGCAAGAGGCAGTACCCGTGAAAAAACTTTAGGTGGCATAGGCAGCGATCGAACCCAAGACCTCTCGCATTACAGTCCAACGCAATAATCATCATGCCACGGGTACTATTAGTTAAAAAGTCAAGTTTTTCTTATTTTTAATTTATTTTTGTTAATTTGTAGTTAAACAAACGGAGTTCATACTTTGTATGTTGCCATATTCGTACTTCCTAGCCTACCCAAGCATATCAACTCGCTGTTGATGAAATCGACTCGTTCTTGAATTCACAGATACTCTGGACCATTTAATTATTGTCGGTGACTTCAACCTTCCACAATTATAATGGAGTCCATCGGATGATGAAATGTCTTTAGTACCTACTAATTCCACCTTTGAAAAAAGAGATCTTGTTCATTGCCAATTTCGCAAACTTAGATCTATTCCAAGTCAAGAGCATCATAAACAACTAAGGTAGTTAACTCGACTTAATTTTTTCTACAGATGCCTTTAATTCTTTCGTTTGTCATTTACTATCCACCCTTAACCAATTCCATCCACCTCTTTCTTTAAACTTTTCATTCAATTACGATAGTGATTTGGTATCCTTTGAAAATTAATTTCATTTCAATTTCTGTCACGCTGACTTTTCTTTTCTTAATAACCAAATCAATAATATTCGAACTTCGATAACAATACGTCAAATGATATCGTCCTGGAATTGTTCTATATGTCCATTAACCAATGTCACTTTCAATAGGTACCATATATTTCTCGCAAAAATGTTTTTTCCTGCCTTCCCTGGGAGGTTCTACGAGTTTGAAAACCAATTCGGTGTTGACTTCTCTTACTATCTGCAAGCTCAATACACATTTTCATCTCTTTGTGAATTCCTATAACTAGAATACATTGACAAAATGCAAGATAGCTTGATTACGGATCTCAGACGCTCCTACCAATTTATAAATATTAAACGTAAGCCCAATGGCTTCTCTTCAACATCAAAATTGCACGATACAACATCTCCCGATTTTAACAATATTACAAAACTCTTCGTACAGCAATCATCTTAAGGAATCTGACTTAAGTTCTTTTTGATTACTTAAAAGGTATCTCATGAACCTCGCATACCCAAATCGAATGAGGTGATGATATTTTTGACAGAAAATTAAGTCTACTCAAAGATGATTTCTTTCCTGGTCCGAATAATTTTCCCGCTTTTTTATTAAAAAAGTGTACAAAGTCCTTATGAAAACCTCTCTCAGTACTTTTTTGTCTTTCCATTTCTTAAGCTATTTTTCTTAAGCTTTGGAAAGATTCCTTTCTTTTTCTTCTTCATAAAAACGAGCAAACAATGATGTTTCAACCTACAGGGCCATAGTCAATCTTTCTTAAATTCCCAAGCTGTTCGAAAGCATTGTATATGACGCACGCTCTCTATTTTCATTGAAGCCTTAGTTCTTCTTCCCAAAAACATAGCTTCTAAAAATGAAGATCTACTACAACCAATTTTAATGAATTTGTGTCCACAACTCTTAACTCATTAGAGGAGGAAATGAAGTGGACTTTATCACTACAGACTTTAGTAAAGCCTTTGATAAAATGAGTTACCAATTTTTTATCTTAAGCTTAAAGCCCTCTATTTCACACCCTTTTGTGTTTTACGGCTCAGATCGTTCTTTACAAACCGCCAATATAGAGTTATTTGATAGTCCTCAATCTCCGATCCCATTAATGCAATTTCAGGAGTCCCTCAAGGGAACCACCTTGGTCCTTTATTATTTGTTTTAACTATCAACGACGTTATTAATGTCATTGAAAATTCAACTGTCCCTATTAAAGCTGATGACATGAAATAACAAAGGTTGTTTATTCTCCATCTGATTCTGTTTTACTGTAATTAGATATTGATTCATTCCAGACTTGGTGTGACAAAAATTTCTTGGAACTCAATGTAGCTAAATGCTTATTTATTTACCCGTAAGCGTTAACCTCCTCCATACCAAACGTACCGCTTGCACGATGTAATCATTCAATATACTTATCTGTTTTATTCGCGACCTATAGTAGTTGATTGTGACACTCAATTCAATTTGCGGCCCATTTCCATTAAGTTATTAACGACGCCAACGTTGGTCTAAAGAATTCTATAACCCCTATGTCACTTAAACCCTACGCACCAGCTTTGTTAGACTTCTCCTTGAATACGCTAGTCAAGTCTGTCCTCCTTATCAGAATTCTCACTCTCAAAGAATTGAATCTGTAAAACAGGTTTCCTTGGGGTGATAATCTCTTCTTTGTACCTTTTAAAGATCGCTTTCAACTTATTAATCTCCAAACCTTCGGAATCAAGCCTAAGCATAAAAAGAACTAAAAAAGAGTTTAGTTTTAAGTCATTTTATTTTCAATAGCTTTTATTAAGCGTAACTAAAAAATAAATAAATATTTTACAAAAAATAGCGTAGTTCATTTGTAACACTCATAAAAATGAATGGCCCAATGAGCGTGCTTCAGAGTGTAAAAGGGCTTCATGGTGAAGCTTTATACTGGACATTTATCATAATTTAATGTTATTTTTTTTTTCTTGTCTCAGAAAATCCTTAACAGCAAAAAATAAAAATAAAAACAAGTATTATAAAACGGAAATGAGAAGGAAATAGCGAAAATTGGGTTTTCACAGATATTTGCTTTTACCTAAAAGAAAAAACGAAAAGGAAAACTCCTACGGAAAATACTTTGTTATCTAATTAACTAAATTAAAATTAATGGCGAAGTGTTATGAACAAAAAACGAAAAAAAAAGATATATACCCGAGAAACACAGTCGCAAACTCTTGGTATGTTTTTCCTTAAGTCCAGAGCCTTATAAGTTATTTTCGTCTTTGAAAAAAAAAATACCCGGATCAAATTATTTAACATCAGAGATGATAATTTAGAAATTTTAAGCATCCATGAGAAGTTGAAAAAGAACTTTTCAAGGACATAGACGATGAAATCATGATGATTGTAAAATTAACATCGTTTATCATCAAAATAAATAAAGTTCGATAAAGGACCTTGAGCTGGTGTCCTTGCTGAATTTGACTATTTTAGAAGCAACAAGCAATGTCTTAACAATTCAGTTGTACACAACATTTTCTAGCTAGAGTATGGTCTTTCTCCTTTTCGTTTTAAAGGAAGAAGTTGAAATTTAAAAAGAAGAACTTAATCAAATGAATTCCATACAAGAAAAGCTAAACGACATTTTTGAACTGAATTTGCGATTTTAGGATTTAAAATCGAATCAAAATGTGCTGCTTATAAATGGCATACGATTTTTCTTTCTGATCGAGTTTCTTGTCATTCTTAGAAGTTTTTGTCAGAATTTGAAATTATTTGCAGCTTTTAATTTGAGCGATTTCGATCCATAAATCAAATTCATCTGTAAAGAAAATTTGTTAGTGGAAACCTTTTTTATTTGCGGTTGAATTATGAAAACTTTTTTCAAAGATGGTGAAAAACAGAAACACTTTTAAATGAATGATAATAGTTTAAAAACTTGAGATTAAAATTCCATGTTTTAAAAACTTTTTTAAATTATATATAATCGTCTGTCTCTGTCCTGTTATCAAGGATTCTCAAACTGTGCTTAAGGCTACAGGTCTAAAGTTTAATAACAAGTTTTTAAAGAAACTTGAGAGTAACTGAATTAGTATATAACTACAGAATATATTTTGAAATGTATGTAATTTTTTTGCATGTAGCATCTACAGGGACAACTTGTACAGAACCATGTATAGTTTTGGTAACCCTGCCAAATATGCTCTACTGCATTAAGGTTGGAAACAATTAAATCAAACTTTTCGGTGTCAAAAAAAGGTTAAGATAAGTTGATGTGCTGTCATGCTATTTCTCTAACTCGAAGCACTGTCCTTTAAAAGTCTGTCTAATTACTAGAATTATGCGGATGGTATTGACATAACCAGAATGACTCATCGTGATGCCAATGGGGCTATAGTGAATATTGAGGTAGAGACAGCAAAAATTAGTTAAGCGCTTAAAGAGGGCGAAACAATGCATATATTGTCATCAATGAAGGACCTGCATAACCGACATCTTGGTCAAAACGTGAACATCTATAGACTTAACGTTAAAGTAGCTTCTCGTTCCATCAAGGCTTTGCTATGAAAACGAAGAATAATTTTCCTAACCGCTGTATCCTTGAAAAAAGAAAGCAATGGAGTACCAGAGCCCTCTCTAGAGCAACCAAAGTGTCGCTATATAAAACCTGTTCTGCTAGAAAGTGGAAAAACACGGACTTTGACATAAGCGCATGGAAGCACCTTGAGTCGTTTCGCGAGAAAATTTGTTCGTGTAGTCTAAAGTCCCGTATGCATAAAAAGTGAGTGGAGGAGAAGATGGAACGACTAGGTGTATGGGCTGTTCATCAGCAAAGTAGACTTAGCCAGATGGATAAAAATCCAACTATTAGACAGCTAGGTCACGTAGAACACATGAAAACCAATGATCCTGCCCGAAAATTCTTCTAATCCATCCCCACAGGACAACTCAGTAGAGGAAAATCGCTGTTCAGGTGGCGCGTACAAGTGGAGCGTTACTTGAACATTGAACATTTTAGCTGTAAAATACCTATTAAAGTTGCAGTAAGCAGTTTAACGATATTCTATATCATACAAAACACTTTAGTAAACCTTTTAAACAAATAAATATCGATGATATCTCACACACAGTTGCTTCTGATACAAAGAGTCTCTGTAAAGATATTACTGAGACTGAACTTATTCAACTATAAACATTTATACTGCCATGTGTAATATCAATGCAAACCGACAAATAATTTAAAGACAACTACCGTAACCGTACAATACATTTTCAAAGCACTCTTAAATCCCTCAATTACCTCAAGACAAAATCCATATGGGAAATTAGTTAATGCACAGAAATGTGAAGAAATGCACTGAAATTTCTGTTTAGTATTTCAACACTTATGTTCGTCACCAGAATGTTAAGAACCAGGTAGACGAATATGCAAGTACATAAACATAAAATTGAATTTCAAAAGCCCATCCACTTTATGTCAATTTAAACATTCTAAGACTCATGAAACCAATAAACTTCATTTTCAATTTTCATGACTTCTTAGAATTCAGAAAGATTTCTCTCTCGTATTGTCCTCCAAGAACTTCAAGTTTTCCTTTAGAATGGATTTTTGGGTTTTGTCTAAAGTCTCTGATGGAATTGAAATTTCTAAAAATTTTGAAGATTGGCAAACGTGTCGGTCGTACATTTATAGTTGGAAAGACAGAAGAAGATTTCTCTATTTTCTTCATAATATGATTACTGCTCTTGCTATTGTTTTTTTTTTGTCTATTCTTCTTCTTATTTTCCTTTCTCTTCATCGATTTATTTTCAATTTGAACATTTTATCCACTTTATCAATCATTCGGTCACTGTCATTGTCAATTTGTGTGATGTTTGCCGCTACCACCGCCGGAGAACACAACCACATTATTGCCCCTTATTGAAGTCCCCAATTCGAATAAACAAAATAATAACCCATTCAAATATCAATTAACTAATACGACATATTCCTCTTCTCAACCCCCCCTTTGGACAAAAAGAAATCCCCCAAAATTGGAGAGACCAATTTTCCACTTAACAACATTTTATTATTCGAATTTGATTCTAACTCCTAACCCAGAAGAGCCAAGAGCCATCATGATGAGAATGACAAAAACGATTCTGGTGACGATGATGATGATGAAGATGATGATGAAAATGATGATGATAAATATAAATAATTGAAGTGTGTTCGGATATAGTCAACCACAATAAATGATTGGCCTGTGGTTGGTCTAGAGTTTTGTCTGCGGCCAAAAAAGTGGTCTTATACCACTGTATGAGTGTCTATAGAAGAGAAATAGTGACACATTGTGATGCTGATGCTGGTGCTGAAGTTGATGGTGATGATGATGATGATGGTGACAGGGTGGAATGTGAAATCAAATTCTCATGTCAAAATCATTAAATATTATTGAAATGATATCTATAGCACTTCAAATGGGCTCTTGAATGTGCGATGATCAATGCTGCCCATACATCCCACATAACATAACCTCTACCAAAAAATACAATAACTCTCTATATTCAAAACACCAAACTTAACCAAAACTGACATCGACAGCTTAACAATAACACCAACAACATCAACAATAAAGAATATAATTTCTAACAATCAAGCGAACACATATAAAAGAACTTTATAGTCATATAGGAAGTATCTATAGGATAGGTTAGGTAGAGTGTTGTAGATAGGTATTGAACTGATGTGGTACTGTGGGGTGCAAAGCAATAAAAATGTCCATTTCCACTCTTTCAATTCAAATCAATTTCGATTGATTTATTTGCGGTTACACTGAGAGAAATATTGTTTTACTTTTTGAAATCAGTGAATTGAAACACACGTAGCATGTATCGAAACATGTGCACAAAGAATGATTTATCGGTTAAGGTAGTCAAGCCATTCACTGAGAAATAGCAATAAATTGAAAAAAAACAGTTAAGTATTCAAAAATTAGTTTGTTCAATTATTTTTGATCGCAGTTTTTCACATTTAATGAAAACTGACACCTTTTCTTACTTTTTGAGATCAGTTATTAAAAAATATTAATATTTTCAGAACTCGACATTCGTTCGAGTGACATAGCTTCACCAACAGTAGAAACCTGACAAATACACAAATTGGCCAACATGAAACGGACAATACCAAAGAACAAACAACGGGACCAAATGGATGCCTACAGGAACTCGATTAGAAACGCATAAACACAAGACTGATAAGACGCACACACTTCTACAGACGATTCACAGACCCACACGACTTAAAGGTTTGGAAAGAGAAGTCACCAATACAAAATATCAATCTGTTGATTTAGGATAACTAAATGTTGTTAATTAACAAATCCTGAGACCACACGATTCGGTCAGTTGATTCCTGTGACCCGAGTGTGTTCATAAAATCAACAAGATATTCAGGCAAAAGAATGATAATGACCTTCCGTGTTTAAAACTCCAAAGAAGTGAAGACATCAGAGAATTTTAAAATAACGATAATTTTAAAATAATTAAATATCCAAGGGAAAAGGTGGAGGCAGTAGGACCTGATAGTGTACTAGGTGAATGTTATAGGCTTTTCACACCAAGTCCAAACCCTTTTTCGCATCGAAAACTCAAGTTGTTGCCATACATTTTTGTAAACCACAAGTTTTCGTAAGCCACAAGGTTTCTAGAAAACTTCTCGAAAACTAGTAGCAATTCAAAGTTGAACTAAACAAACAAACCTTTCGAAACATTCAGGGCTCAAATTAATGTAAACAAAACATCTGATGTCTGCTGTCAAAACAAACATTTTATTTTGAAATACATTTGGTCGTGGTAAGTAATATTATTTATACAATTTCCTTACAAGATAAGAATGATTGCCTTTTGATTTTTATTTACAGAATATGGAAGAGAACAAAAAAAAGTAAACTTTGGGGAGCTGCTTGACAAAAAAAAAGTCGAGAATAAAAGCCCCGGTGACTTTTTGCGGCACTGGTGGATCTTTCATGATCCTGCGGAGTTTCAAACGCTCTTTGTTATGCGAGGAACCGGAATTCACTATGGCTACTGGCGTGACGACCCAAAGGACGAGGAAGACTTGCTCATAGTTCGTAATGACGTTGCCAAGGGTTGTGTCTTCGAACTCGTAGCCCCAAATATGTTCGACGCTTTCGCTTACTACCTGGAGAAAGACTTTGCAGTAACTCCATTCAATCACAAGGGTTTGGGAGATATGAGAAAGGCGATAGGAGAATAAGTATGAAAGAAAATTTTTGGTGGAGGGTAAGTCCTAGCGGGCTAGGAAAATTTGCGCCAACAAATTTCACAATGTGGGAATCGTTGTTCCAGTGGGCTATCACTCCTTGATTGCCAGCTGAGCCAACATCAAGGAGATCCTCTGTGCTTAGACAAGCTCTCAAAGTCATGGAGAAATTGCAGCCCATCATAACAGCTTCAGTGATCGCTTTACATGAAATTGTTCAGAATCTTTTAATCCTGCCTTTAAGTTGCTCACACGGCCAAAATATATAGACATTCTGAAGGCACATTTGGCGAAAACAAGCTCAGTTTCTTGGATTGAATTATTTGTGAAAGAAGAAGAAAATGTTTTAAATAAAATTAATTTTATTGTAACTGTTTTGTTTGTTGTTGATTCACTGATATATTTTCTACACAATTAGCTTCTACTTTTTGAATTGTTTGTACCGGTTGAAGTGAACTATAAGAGGATAGCTGTAGCCAAGCGAGCTTGAAGTTCTTCTTGGTTCATATCGTGAGTCGAATTCACTCTTCTCCAGAACTTCAGTTGAAACTCTTTTTCTAGAAAAGCTGTTTACGTAAAAATCAATTTGAATTGGTTAGAATTCATTTTATTCATCACTTTTACCTTGGAAATGAAATGACACAATGGCGATTCCATTGTGTCATTTCATTTCCATTTATCGTGAGAACCACGATAAATTAAAAAGGTGCTGTAATGGTTGATTAGAAAAAGGCACCGCATGGTAAGAGGTTCTTTATCCAAAACTGAGCAGGGTTAGCATAAGCAAACCATTGTTGTTTAGGCTTGTTGTCAAGAGTGGCAATTTAAATTCTACCACAACATTTATAAATTCAAAACAGCCTTCAACAGGGAACGGTGAATTCGCCGATTCGCATTTACACCAGCGATCTGAAAAGTAGTCTAACCGAAGCAAGATGGCCATCTATGATTTTCACGGGCAGCGATTAACGAGCAAAAGTGTAATGAAGTACCCCGGTATCTGGTTTAGTTTTTGATAGACTGATACTTTGACTAGGCCAGAGGAACCTTCGTTCTGACAAATCACCTGCTTTATAGAAGTCGGCTTGACACCAGAGTGAAGTAATTTGCTTCATTGTCCTCATACGACCAATGATCGTTTTTGGCTGTGCTGTGCGGTTTAGCGTTGTCCCTTCCCAGATGAAGAAGTTAAGGGTATTGGTTTCATTACTATTCAAACGGATCCTATACAACGGGGCTCGAATTAACAGAATTGACAATTTCGTGTAATAAAACTCATTCGAGGTCACATTGCAAGAGCTATGTCTTCTACCAATAATTCAATCCTAACGTGGTTGTTCTAGTTTTAGGTAGTTTAAGGTTTTGTCTTTGGACATTATTTTTAAATTTATTAGAGTAAATTAAAAAGAAATATTTTTTTGAATTCTTAATATCTACTCGTTTTCGAGATATGACGAGTTAAACAATTTTTCCTACATAAAAACGCAGAGCATTTGGCGATCAATATTTTTTAAAATACACTGTCCAAGTTAAACTTTTTAAGCGAAAAATGTAGATATTTAAAACTTTGATTCAATTTAATTTCATATATTCTTTAAAAAGTACTCTCTTAAGTGAACATTAATTATTAAAAAACAAACAGAAATTACTGAGCGATTTAATTTTTTCTTTTTTTTTCCTTTACCACATTTTCCTCTCTAAAAATGGGATCCTGATTATGCTCAAAATTAAATCCAATTTTTAAATAAAGTTTTTAAATCCACTAAAGTGATTTATTTTTAACTTACGTGGACAACACTTAGTTTTACTGTAGCGTTAGTTAACAGCTTTAAATTATTTGTGAAAAAAACAACAACTCCCTCTGTCCTTTTAACTTTTAAGTTCTTAAGTTTCGAAGTTGAGAACCTCAATTTGACTATACTCGTAAATAAGTGCAGTCTTTTAAACCAATTTTGATTTTAATAAATATCATTGTTTTACTATTTCTCGCAGTGTATAACTTCTTCGGTTTCTTTTCTAGCTTCCACAACAATCTGTTCGATATCATTCTGCAGCAACAGCAGCAGCCAAGCCAGCACCTCCAGTACATCATCAACGCTATAACTCTTCGATTGGAAATTGATTGAGCTGGACATCAAATTGACTATGAAGTAAGTTGGCCTCTACACTTCCATACAATATAAATAACATTTATTGGAGGTTATTAAAAGTTTTGTATGTTTAGTTTGACAGCTGCTGCTTTTTGAAAAGAAGCAGAAGGGGCGTAAGAAGGTCATTAGTAACTTTCTCTTTTCGCACAAAGACACAAATTGCGAATGACTAAACGAAGCCGCCAGCCACATGACACGACCCGATGTCACCTCCATTTCCAACTTTCAACATTGCAATCCCATTCCATTGAAGCACAAACTAACGACCATTGCCACGTGACCAAAGTATTTACAAGGAAATAATATATGTGAATTTCACACTGTCTTACGCTCTCCCACTTACACTGTCTTACCATAAGGATTAACTCAAAGAAGGGTGTGGGATTTATAAAAGCCGAATTAGCAATCCTTAGAGGCGCGCAAAAGGAATCCTTGAGCAATGATTTAGCAAGGATCTAAGCAAAGTGAAGTAAGAAAAAAATAAAATGTAATAAATAATGCTCCAATTTGAAGTGAACTGATAGACGCCGCCGCCGAAGGATGTATGGCGAGGGGTGAACCTGAGCATGAGCCTGAGCTGAACAAGGAGCAAGGGGTAGCAAAAATAATAAAAAGGAGATAAAGTGCAGAAATGCCAGATTCGCCAGATTACTTCCAATTGAGTTGGGAGGAGCGAATTCGAATCAGTTGAATTCAAGAAAAACACAAACACAAAAAAATCCATCCAGAATCTCAAGACACTTAAAAGGAACAGAAAGACAGCTGTCGCAGTTGATTAATTGCCTCGAACTCAAAGCATTTTCTTCCAATTTTTTATTTTCTTTTTTTTTCGGAAAAAATATTCGTTTCTTTTATTTTTTCCTACGATGCGATGCATCAAGTCAAGATGTGTCGCCTTTAGAGAGGAGACAATTCAAGTCGGAGGTGATCAACTTTCGAGCAAGTGAAGAAAAAATGTTTTGAGATTTTTTTTTGTTTGAATTCAGGAGTGAGTGCCGCCTCCAGTTAATGTAGACAGATGTAAGTGAATGAATTGGAAGAGGAGGAAAGGTGATTGATTTATGAGATTTGCAAATCATTTAATTGTTTTGTTTTATATAAGCAATTCTCGTTTTTCTTTTTTATTTTGCTTTTTGTTTGATCGAAAATAAATTCTTTTGCTTTTTTGGAAATTGAAAACAAAAAGAAATGCAGACTGAAAAAAAAATTACTTAAGTTTAAATGCGATTAGATAAATTGATAAGAAATAGATCTTAGAAAACAATATTTCAATTCAAAGTGAATTTGACTTTTGGATATGGTGATAAGATAGAAGATTGACTTTTAGAATGGAAAACGTCTGAAATATATTTAAGACATTAGAGTCGTTTATTACGTTTGAAATTAATATACTTAGTAAAGAAGAGAGCTTTAGGACACTTAAGACAGTTGAAGTTGGAAGAATTTTTGAAAAATAAAGGAGGACGGTCAAATCAAAAAATCAAATGGGGTGGCGCAACAGTCCGTTGTGAACCAGGGCCTAGTGACTTACACCTCTCAACCATTCCTGTGTGCGAGTACTGTTGTCAGGAATGGAAGGGACCTACAATTTTGGGCCGAATCCGAACGGCTAGTTTGAGAAAGCACTTTTTCATGACAAGAATTACTCTTGAAGGATTTGTCAATTCCTCGCAAGAGGCAGTACCCGCGAAAATTATTTTTTTTTAAATTAAGGTGGCACAGGTAGGGATTGAACCCAAGACCCCTTGCATGACAGTCCAACGCACTAACCATCATGCCACGGGTACTACAAAAAAAAAAGGAGGACGGTCATTTTAACTTAATTTCTAGGAAAAGTTTTTGAGTATAGAATGTGTTCTAGTTTCTTTCAAATCTTTAAAACCTCAAATAATTATTCTTTGTCATCTAAAAATACTTATTAGAAACGGACCATCTTCGGAAAGAATCTTAGTGCAGATTTTGTAAATACAATGTCTTGATTTTATCATTTCGAATGCTGGGATGTTTTAATACGTTTGTCCGGGTTTTGAGTTTATGGTATTTTCTTTGTTCAAATCTATCGCTTATTAAAGATTTTACAAACATCTTTTAAACAAATGGTGTAATCGAAAACAAAAATTTAGAATATTTTTCGAACATTATTTTAAGCTTTGGGTATTCCATCTCTTAAATTACAAAACTAGTTCATAAATACTTGCATTTTAAGAAGTAATATTTTATACATAACAAATTAGAAAGCTTTTTATAAACGATGTCCAAGAAGATATTATATTAAAAATAAAGGCAAATGAAGACTTTCGCTTTTTTCCTTAATGAACTAAACTATGGATATGTTTAAGAGCTTCGAAGATTCGATATTATAAATAAATGTACATACGTACAGTACAGTACAGTTTTTAATTTGATTTCAGCTGTCAAACAAAAATGGATTTTTGATGGATGTGTTCCGGTAATCGGTCGATTTGTAAACTTAACTTAAAACTAACATTTTTGAAAGCTTCAACGTCTAAAGGGCCCTTCACAATCAAGTATTATTGACGGTTTTTGTTTGTTAGGTAACGTTGATGAAGACTATAGTCACCACATGCATTAGTTAAAATTGACAATCATATATTTTAATAATTGTAGACTTGCAAAGACTATGGACGCTAATGATTTGTGTGTGAAAAATGTATGAAGATAGTTCTTTACTTAGAGAACTATGAAATTCAGATGACGATTACAGGAATTTTCTATAAATGGATGAACATCTATTCGTTGAATTATTAGAGTTAGTCAGCACTCTAATTTAAAAAGGATACGGTGATGAGAAAGTGTATTAAACTGTGTAGGCGATTGTCATCAACCTTATGCTATTTAACAATTGGAAGAAGCTTTGAAGACATACAATTTTCATCTCGAATCTCTATTCAATCATTTTCTTATATAATCCCAGAAGCATACCATACTATATATAATGTTCTAAAGGATGATTTTTTCAAGGTTTGTTATGTACTTTTTAAAGTCAATATATAACATAAAATTAAAGAGATTCATCTATTAATTAAAATTTAAAAAATCAGAACAAAAATTGAGGGATATGGATCCTATAGTGTTGTTCTACTGGCAGTTGTGCTGGCCAAATACGTGTTTTTTTATTGTCACGTTAGAAAATAAGCAAGAGTTTCTGACAGGTTATCCTATTTCTTTGCATTCAAATTTTCTGCTTAATACAATTTGAGCTTGTGGTAAATTGGAGCTGTATGTTTTTCGTTTGCGACACAATGATAATAGTTCTTCATATTCCGCTTCATCCAAAGGGACGCTGCATGTGAATAACTAAAATATTAGTTAAACGGATAACATGTGTTTTTAAGTGTAAACCAACGCTGTCTTCGGAATTTCAATTCGGCAATACGTTTCTTGGTTGCTTAAACTCTCCTAGTAGATTCCTGATCCTTCAGGAATAGTATTTATTAAAATATTATAGAAATGGTTAGTGTATTTATTGTCTCTTGCTCTTGACCTTTTGGAATTTATATTTGTTTAAGCTCTATCTGAAAATCGGACCTCAAGCTTTTCATTTTTTCAGCTTTAGCATAGTGAAATTTAATGCAAAGCTTCTTACATCATTTAAGTTTTAAGTCGGTAATTGTAAAGGGTGATTTTTTTGAGGTTAGGATTTTCATGCATTAGTATTTGACAGATCACGCGGGATTTCAGACATGGTGTCAAAGAGAAAGATGCTCAGTATGCTTTGACATTTCATCATGAATAGACTTACTAACGAGCAACGCTTGCAAATCATTGAATTTTATTACCAAAATCAGTGTACGGTTCGAAATGTGTTTCGTGCTTTACGTCCGATTTATGGTCTACATAATCGACCAAGTGAGCAAACAATTAATGCGATTGTGACCAAGTTTCACACTCAGTTTACTTTATTGGACATTAAACCAACCACACGAATGCGTACAGTGCGTACAGAAGAGAATATTGCGTCTGTTTCTGAGAGTGTTGCTGAAGACCGTGAAATGTCGATTCGTGGCCGTTCGCAGCAATTGGGTTTGTGTTATTCGACCACATGGAAGATTTTACGCAAAGATCTTGGTGTAAAACCGTTTAAAATACAGCTCGTGCAAGAACTGAAGCCGAACGATCTGCCACAACGTCGAATTCTAAGTGAATGGGCGGGCCCTAGAAAAGTTGGCAGAAAATCCGCTTTTTTATCGACAAATTTTGTTCAGCGATGAGGCTCATTTCTGGTTGAATGGCTACGTAAATAAGCAAAATTGCCGCATTTGGAGTGAAGAGCAACCAGAAGCCGTTCAAGAACTGCCCATGCATCCCGAAAAATGCACTGTTTGGTGTGGTTTGTACGCTGGTGGAATCATTGGACCGTATTTTTTCAAAGATGCTGTTGGACGCAACGTTACGGTGAATGGCGATCGCTATCGTTCAATGCTAACAAACTTTTTGTTGCCAAAAATGGAAGAACTGAACTTGGTTGACATGTGGTTACAACAAGATGGCGCTACATGCCACACAGCTCGCGATCCTATGGCCATTTTGAGGGAAAACTTCGGAGAACAATTCATCTCAAGGAATGGACCGGTAAGTTGGCCACCAAGATCATGCAATTTGACGCCTTAAGACTATTTTTTGTGGGGCTACGTCAAGTCTAAAGTTTACACAAATAAGCCAGCAACTATTCCAGCTTTGGAAGACAACATTTCCGAAGAAATTCGGGCTATTCCGGCCGAAATGCTCGAAAAAGTTACCCAAAATTAGATTTCCGAATGGACCACCTAAGACGCAGCAGCGGTCAACATTTAAATGAAATTATCTTCAAAAAGTATGGACCAATCTAACGTTTCAAATAAAGAATCGATGAGATTTTGCAAATTTTATGCGTTTTTTTTTTAAAAGTTCTCAAGCTCTTAAAAAATCACCGTTTATAAGGTCGAATTTCATAAAATACAATGAACACCCCTTATTAAATAAGACAAAACAATTTGTTTTAATATCAAGCCAATATGTGACTTGACATTTCTATAAAACAAAACAAAACCACTTAAGAGTAAATTTGTTCAAAAAGTTAAATGAAAACAAACACTCTGTTAAAAGTCTTACTTTATCTACACCTAACTTATTCAATATTCATAAAGTCAACTTTATTCATGAATGTAAAACAAAACGTTATTGCTCGTTTTCATTCATATGTGAACAAGTTCCATATCTTTGAGCTTAAAATTTATAACTTCCTTTTTTGGTAAATTATTTTGATAAAGAAATTGATCTTTTTATAAGCCAGTTAAAAACTACATTTTTGTTAACAAAATATTACAACAAATAGTATTAAATATATTTCAATCTAAATTAATATTTAATGTAAATTTAAAATCCAGTGTCTGGGCCTCATACCTTAAATGTGTCTAAAATATTCAAAATAACAATTCATCTTGAAATTGGATATCTTACCTACATATTTTATCGTCTTTTGATGGAAAGTGGTTGCGCATTAGGTATACAGGAGATATTATATATGTATATTCAAAAATCTATAACTAGCACTTAATTTAAAGATATTGTACATTTTATAGATTTCCATCTTTGACTATACTGTTTCATTGGAATTTTTGGGTCGAATAATTTAAATGCTAATTACCTGCATCACTTCAGATCCACAATAATACACATGGGATACACTACTGATCGATTGATTGAGACGTCTGTACAATCTGATATTTAATCCATTAAGCTACTGATAAACATTTAAGCATATTTTCATTTGGTGTTTAATCTAAATTTAAATGTTTTATTGAATGAACTACAAAAATTGCAACTAATGGGGTTAAGAAGCCAAAACTATTTCTGTCTCGTTATTTTTGGAAGTCAAAGTACTTTAAAATCTCTTTTTTAATATTCTAAGTTGTAATAGACCGAGGTTTATGCAGTTAAAAGGGTTTCAAGATGATTGAGAAAATTGAGTCATTACTCATTAACATTTTTCTTCAGACACAAAATGTTTCCAGGGTCAAAATTGTGTCTTCAATTTCTTTTCGAAGCTGACAAAAATGTAAAATTTGATTAAATTGTTCACAGTATCAATCCAGGTAAAAAGTTTCCGCTTAATTTAATAATTTAAAAAAAAGTCTAGAAGTGTTAAACATAAAGTTCGAACTTCCTCTTCTGCATCGTATTTGTATCGATTTTCAGAAATTCACATGGAGATTAAAATTGAAATATAGTTTCTTTTCCCGATTGCGTATTAGGCCTTAACAGAAAGTAAATTTAAAGCATTTTGAATATTTTTTCAATGTGTTAGGTTAGAATGTTTACTTTTGTAAATACCAATTCCTCAGCAAATAATAATAATAAACATTTTAACAACAACATCGAAACTTTTCATTCAATTTTAAAAAGAATACAATTCATTAAGAGTTTTTTAAGAATTTTTAGCACACCACTACCAAAATTTCAAAATTCTGTATCTGATCCAAAAATTGCCGTACAACAAGATTGTTGCATGAAAATTGTCCAGAGATGCCGTCCATCAATAACAAAAATAGCATTCGCGTAGTACGGCAAAAAGATGAATCTCTGTATTTGACATTAAGGACGACGTTGGGTTCGAGGGTATACTGATGTGATGAGCATTTTTAGTAGCGCGAGTATTACGGTTGAACTGTGGAAGGGGAGGAACGTAGCTAAAAATAAAAAACTTTGAAACGAACGTTCAAGTAATCCAATCCATTCAATTTAAATGCTTTACGTTCAATATTGCCCAAGAAGCTTAAGTAAGTCGAAGGAGCACCAGCAGATAGGAGATGGGAGTTTTACTTAAGCTTTGGACGTATACAAGTCTTGTAGCTAACATCCAGATCAGAAGTGGTATGTAATCGTTTGACAAGAGGAGGTTGGTGACACACGTGCCGAGGATATGGAGATGTTCACTTTCATTGATATAAGTGCTATCCGTGGGAAATGACAAGGGTTTTCAACGCTTTAAATTAAACGCGGGTTTTCATTCCCCATTGTACACTAAAATGCTGTTTAGGTCGGAAGAGCTTATCATATTTTGTCATTGCAGTTCCATATCAGAAGAAGAGGGAATCTAAAATCGAAAATGAAAAATAGTTGGATAAGAAGTTGCAAAGTGAAAGTGTCGGAGACAAAACGGATCTCTGCATTTATTTAATGGACTTCAGACTTAGAATCATTCAATACTCTCTGAACTGAACGGTCAGAAATCTAATTCCTAAAATAACGAAGGAGGATTTGTCTTATTTGCAGGCACGTTGTTTTGATAAGAGGACCTGAGGCTCTATCAAATGATCAAAAGTCTTACTTTCTAAAAAAAGGTTTAGAAGTGGACCTATTGCTTAAAAATGTAACTCAACACCTCTAATTTTTTCAAAAACCACTTTCTGATACACTTTTGTCAACACCAGAAAACCTTTTGGTATAAAAATAAAAAACAACTATGGCTTTAATCAATAGACACGGAACGTTTCTTCTTACAAAATAAAAACAACAAACGATCTAAGAATGTAGGTTTTCTGTAAAATTTTGAAATTGAGTTCTCAAATCTCAATTCCCCTTATATGTATATGAAGGATGGATAAAGCAAATTCAAATAAGTGGAGCTACTTAAACTTTGATTTTGATATTTTACTTGGCACTAGGAGACTGAAGACTGGGAATTCTCTAAAATATTCATCAAATTCAAATTCATAGATTTTCCCAATCTCGCCTCTTCGTTGTCCATTTGAATGGAAAACTCATTAAATATTAAATGAAAATGGAAATCAAAATATAATTAATCACATTGTACAACCATGTGTAGGTATATAATATGGATAGACATAAGTATATATATGTTTTTGTAAAGTGTCCTTTATAATCGTAGTACAAGCGAGTTAGTACCTAATTCGTCTCTATTAAATTTAAAGATGCAATTTTATTGGCATATAACATCGAATATATGTTTCACAAATTGCATCAACGTCATCACGTCATATACAAGTTCGATATACCCAAAAATATAAGTATAGACGATATACCTTTCTCGTTTTCGTGTCGTCTTGTTAGATTTTGAAATGTATGCCACATAAATTGATTTATGGTCCATGATTGATTAATTGGTTTTGGATTTCCATGCACATAACTATTTCGAGATATACAACACAAAAGCATGTCCTTGGATTTGACTGAGTACAAATAATGCTATAAGGACATTCCCAGGATACAATCCTGTCTGCAAATTTTGCGATGAGGCTTAAAGTGAGGTTAATAATATTGTAGTAATACAATGCACTTGCCGACAGGTATGAGAATTTGAATGCAGGTAGCAGAGTATGGTGGCAGCGTTATAAGCAGTGGTTACCTACCTATTTATTGTTTGCAGAATTATAATACTCTGAAGAAATCAGTCTATCTATTATCATCTTAATTTGGCTACCTATATATATGTTCATGAGGGGTCTTACAGTTTTGAAATGTGACCTAAGAGCACTTGATAAGATTAATTTTGTTAGAAACTATAATTACTACCAAATCTTAATTTACCTGAATTTACGAGCTTATGTTGTATAGCGTTGTTTAAATTAATTAAATTTAATCAATAAATAATAATTAACAACCTTCTGATAAACAACCTTTTCATAGAGTAATCTACAAATCAGATCAGAGTCTTAGATATAAGCCTCTATACAAGTTTGACTGAATTAAATATTGTTTTTGTTGGGCGCCATTTAAGAAAATTCTTAGATTTTTCTTAAATTATCTTTGTTCATTTCTTCTAAAATGTGTTATGGTCGATTACTTGAGTTCTATTCATTTGTTTTTTGATTGAGGTCAACCTTGATACAAGTTTGAACTGCCTTAAATATTGTTTTGTTGGGCGCCATTTAAGAGAAGCCTTAGATTTTTCTTAAATTATCTTTATTTTCTTCCAAAATGTTTATGGTCGATTACTTGAGCTCTGTTCATTTGCTTTTTTGATTGAGGTCAACTTCTAAAAGCAACAATTTCGAAATTCTTCTCCTAACACCTCTTGACGATAAACCACACTATGTGCCCACAAAAGCCACTAGCTAAACAAAAAAAAAACACTTTTTATCCAACTACAAAAATGTATCTATAGGATTTATAGCAACCTGCAAATAAACAACTGGTAAACCGAAGAAAAAACACCGAATTACAGAAATTACTTGGTTTGAGTTGATTAACTCGCTCAGCTTCCTGCCACATTATACACCGCATTGAAGTTAAAGAAGTCGAAGCCATGTTAAAAATATCCAACGTGAGTCTTGACTATATATACAAAACACAACAAGATACAAAAAAAATACAAAAAGATACAACATGGAGTTAAAAGTAATTCCCAGTGTCTTCCATGTTCCTGCGGTCAGGTTTAAGTTAAGTAAAAAACCGCAAATCAACCGAGCAATTGTTGCACCGCTTGGGGTCGCTTATTTGCTTCTTTTTATTTTTAAATTTTTGTTGCTTGGTTCCCTCATTGAAAATAGAATCTACTGGAACATGTTAAAATTTATACACCATCGGTCATGTTGGCAAAATGTATCTGGGCAACACAAAAAGTGCCTAAATGACAGTAACAAAGTTTTCTGCTGACCAACCCATGGGATTGTTTAAACCGACCGACGTTGATGACGACGACGGAGTGAATGCGCGGTGGCTTAGTCGTCGGTGCTGTAGTGCAGCGCCAACGGCTAATGGCGATGACGATGGAAAACTCACAGTGAAATAGTGAAGTGAATTGAAATTGGAGGTACCTAATCTAAACTACACTACACATAGCACGTATTTAAGACCTTTGAGCAACCAATTGAAAACAATTTATTGCCTATGACCACCTGCTGTTGTAACAAGGTTTATTTTTTGTTTTCATAAATGCCAGAATTGGAAAAAAGGGGAATGGTGTCTAACTTGTTGTTATAGAATAGAGAAGGGAGCTATAACTATAAGGATGGTTAATCAAATTTGAAAATTTTGTTTTCGATTTGCTACCTGATGTTTTGCTTCTGTTTAACTATATTTAAAGAAGAAAGGGGATATGACTTGTTAACTAGGCACATAGTGGTATTATATATTAATTTGTAATCCTGGTTAACATATGTTAGAATATGATCTTAGGTCCTTGATGGTTGTTCAAAAGATCTAACGACAGAAGCGAAATGTTATCTATTAAAATCTTAACCCGAAAGACTTAAGGATATTTTGACTTCTGCAATAACTTTTTAACTTCCTAAAGCAAGATATTGTTATCTGCCCGATTTGATATTTTTAGACCTCATTAAAGGTTATTAGAATCTAAATAAAAGAATGTGTCCATGTGAACGCACGCTCGTACGGTCGGGAAGCTATTCTCGTGGTCCATATCTCAAGAACAATTAGAGATATCCACTTCAAATAAATTTGTTATAAACAGATATTCATTAAAAAATAACTATTTTTTTACCATAGACATTTAAAAAAATGTTGGTAAACCGTACATATTTCACGACCCAATAATAATAACCGTTCCTCGAATATTTTATACGCATAACGTGTTTGACATCTAGTAAAATTAAAAAAAAAAATATAATTAATTGACAATGAATTTTTGATTTAAATATCTTTTTAAAAATTAAAACAATTTCCTTCAAACTTATTTCATCTTACAGAAAATATGGTTTTCGAAATTCAGTAAAATGTTTATAAAAATACAACAGTCTCTTTATTTTAATAAAATAATACAAAAAATAGTAAGGCAGATAAGTAAGAAATGATATTCGATTCTCAATATCTCCTGAACAAATGAAGGACATGACTTCATAATTATTTCATTCTAATTTTTTAAATAAGATGTTGTTCTCAGAAAAATCTAATCAGCATTTGTTTATATGAGAAATACAACAAAATTCATATGCAAAACAGAGCTGGGATGCGACCCTTTGTATTGCTTAAAAGGTTTGTAGGTTTTGTTAGAAAAATGTGAATTGAATTATTCTAAAAAAAATAATAACAATATCAATACTTTAGATAAGATAGAAAAGTTTGGTTTCAAATTCAAAATCTTTGTTAACGAGAATTTTTAGTCGTTATGGAAATTTTACAAATTTAAGTAGCATTTCTTAAAAGTTTTTATTTCCCATATAATTAAATACAAATTGGACAAATGAAATTAATTTGAAGTCGAAAACTTCTTTTGCTCACGAGATATAGAGTAGTAAATATCAATGTTTATTAATATGAAAAAAAAATATTTTCTGTGAGATACAATTATTTTGAAACCAATATTTTTGATTTTTGAAAAGCTATTTGAGTCGAAAGTACATTTTTTGCAAGCTTTAGTATTGTTTTTATTTATTTTTTTATTTTGAAGCCAATATCTCAAAGTTTTGAAAAGATTTTGTTGTCGAAAATCAGTTTTTACCAACTTTTGTTAATTTTTGTTCCGATTTTTATTTTTTGTAAGAAAAACTGTCAGTTCGATTTTTCTCAAAATTCGTCCAAATGATGAAAGCAGTATTCTTCTTCTATGCTTAAATAACTTGAAATCCATAATCTCAAATTTTTAAAAAGATATTTGAGTCGAAAGTAAATTTTTACTAACTTTTATTAATTTTTTCAGGTTTTTGTTTTTTGTAAAAAAAGGGAAAGGGAAAGAAAACAGAAAGGGGTCTAAAGAAAATTGCGTGGGTGGTTTTTTTTACCAAAAAACGCTAGAGACTTGAATTAAATTTTATATAATATATTGTAACGTGATACCAAACAAGTATATTTTTGAAAAAAATCAATATAACGGTTTTTTTTTATAAATCAATAAAACTGAAAAAAATATTTGTCACCTCCAAAATTTAACGACTGAAATATGATTTCATCTCCAAAACAATTTTGCGCAATGAAGAACAATGTTTTTGACATCTGATAAAATTTTGAGAAAAATCTAATTGACAGTTTTTTTTATAAAAAATAAAAATATAAAAAAAAAACCTTACTCAAAGTTGGTAAAAATTGAATATCGATTCAAATATCTTTTCAAAAACTTAAAATTTAGGATTCAAACTTATTTTATCTTATAAGGAATATTGTTTTCAACATTTTGAAAAATGTTGAGAAAAATCGAATTGACAGTTATTTTACAAAAAATAAAAACCTAAAAAAAAATTTATAAAAGTTGGTAAAAATTGATTTTCGACTCAAATATTTTTTCAAAACTTTGAGATATTGGCTTTGATTTACTTTAATCTTTCAGAAAATATTGTTGTCAACATTCAGTTAAAGTTTGAAAAAAATCGAATTCACAGTTTTCTTACAAAAAATAAAAACCTAAAAAAAAAATTTATAAAAGTTGGTAAAAATTGATTTTCGACACAAATATCTTTTCAAAACTTTGGGATAATAGCTTCTAATTAATTTTCCCTTATAAGAAATATTGTTTTCAACATTAGGACAAATTTTAAGAAATATCGAATTTACAGTTTTTTTACAAAAAATAAAAACATAAAAAAAAATGTATAAAAGTTGGTAAAAATTGTTTTTCGACTCAAATATTTTTCCAAAAATTGTAGATATTGGCTTTTAACAACTTTTATCTTTCAACAAATATTGTTGTCAACATTCAATCAAATTTTGAAAAAAATCGAATTGACAGTTTTTGTGCAAAAAATTAAAAACCTAAAAAAATATTACCAAAAGTTGGTGAAAATTGATTTTTGACTCAAATATCTTTTCAAAAATTTGAAATATTTTCTTCAAACTAATTTTATCTTATAAGAAATATTGTTTTCAATATTCGATAAAATTTTGAAAAAAATCGAATTGACAGTTTTTTTACAAAAAATAAAACTCTAAAAAAAAAACAATACTAAAACTTGGTAAAAATTTACTTTCGACTCAAATAGCTTTTCAAAACTTAAAAATATTGGCTTGAAACTTATTTTATTTCATAGAAAATATTGTTTTCGATATTCAGTAATTTGTATATAAAAATCCAACAGTCCGTTTTTGCATTAAAAAAAAATCTACAAATAATAGTACGCAAATTCGGTAAAAATTGGTACGAGTACATATAGACAAACTTTGAAGCAAGACAAATCGACAGACGGGATGGGAAGTTATCAGTGTGGGTCGCATCCCAGGATCTTTTATTTTAAAAAGATATTGTAGCTCAAATTGAATGCAAACAAATATTTAATAACAAGATTTATTATGACTACATTGTTGAAAAATTCGGTTCTACCTAAAATTTGCTTTGTATAAGACATAAGACTGTCGAAACAAGACTCAACTTTTGTGAAACAGATCAACAGTGAATTAATGTAGCGTTCAAAATGAAAGAAATTCATAAATAGTTTTATCAAAATATCATAAATACACGTCTTTTAAACAAATTGAAAGAATAAATACTATTGTTATATAGTTTCATGTTACTCGTAGATATCATACAAATTTTTCATTCAATTCATAAACGGTAACTTTACATGAAAACAACTTAATTGAAATAATTTCATTACTATCACGTTTTTGTGACAAACATTTTTATTTTATTTTTCATAAAATCCGCATATTTTTTATCGATCGTTTTTCCACGATTGATTTTCTCTAAAAAAGTCATCTAAAGTCTGTTTTTTTCTTATAGTATTTTCGAAATTTATAATTTACCTCCATCTTTCATAATGATTTGTAATCGTTACTTGATTCTTTAGGTGTTTTATGGTATTCAACTTACCTAAAAGAGAAAAAAATATCAAGTTATTGAATTTGTATTTAATTGTAATATGAATATTCAACTGAATTTACAACTGCGAAAAGAGGAAATACTAACAAATAATTATAAAAAATAATAATTTTTAAATCCTTGAATTGAAGAAAATATACGGAAGCATATTTAGGCTAGAATTACCATCAGTACAGTATTATTTTTATAAGTGTTTTATAAAAACCATGTGTAAAGAATTTCAGATTTCCCTAATTTAATAAATACAAAAAATTGTTTATAATGTTTCCAAAATTCAAATTCTAATAAGTTAGGCAACTTTAATACGGTGAAAGTAAACATTTTGACTTTGTGGCCTAAAAATGACTCCCAAATTATATTCCAAGGTTACCCCGTTCTGAATTCATCTAAGAATTGCGTCTATATCGACAAAAATGACTTAATTTTTTTAAACAATCAATTAAAAGCTTAATGCTAACTCTTAATTCCTATCTATGTGACTGTGTGACTATGCTAAAAAAAACTGCACATAGAGTACAATGAAGACTCATAGTCATAATGAGAATTGAATATAACTAAGTAACACACGAAAATGATTTAAATTTAATTTAATTTAAAGAAATGTTTATACTTTTGTAAAAGAAATTTTTAGTTTTAACGCAGCCTTAGGAAAAACCGAATTTAATTGTTTTTAGAATTTTTCAAAAGGCGTATTTTAAAACCTGATGTGATAGGCAAATTTAAAGAAGATATTCGAATTTAGGACATTATAATCCTCTAAAAAATATTAATTTCCGAAAATAAAAGTTATTTTGTTGACCATTGTAATCAAAAACTTAAACCAACTTTCAAATTTATATTATGAAATAGAATAGTGGAAGTTTAACCACTTTTCTTACGTATCCAAAATCACATTTTTACTTTGGATACGATATATGTATTTAAGAAATACTACAAGTTTCATTTAATTAATAAATCGATGGATTTTTGATAGGTTTTTAGTTGCTGACGTAAAATTAAAAACTACACTAAGAAAATGTGCCGTATAGATCATACTTTCACTTTTACGGTGTAATTGAAGCTTAATAAATTTGTAGGTCGTCTTTCCATATATTTTATGTGATATTATTGGGTCACCTAAATTTTGTGCTTCATTTACACACAAATAGAATAAGAATCTAAACATAATTAAAGTTTTCTATATAATTTAAATTTCGAAACAATGAAAAAATCTAATCCAAATACTTATGCAAAATATTTTAAACCCTAAATTAAGAAGAATTCCTAATATAATTACGACTAAATTTATAAATTCCTCTATTTTGGTATCCACCTCTTCGTTGCTAATGTTTATCTTACATGATTCTGATTTGGAAAATGACACCGGTTTCCAACCAGCTGTTGTTGTCCACATAACCTTTACACAGATAACTATTGTGACATAAGAGAACAGAAGTAAACTACATAGATAAACCCATATGCCTTATGGTTTGAAAGAAAACAAAAAAAAGGTATCTTTTTCAAGGACCCTACACCAATTCCTGTTTTTGAAGAAATGAAAAAAATCTTTTTTCAAAGAAAAATAGGGTAGAAATATTATACACTTAACTACTTAGGTACGTAATTGAACGATTTCCTGGAATTCGACATAATGGACTAATTAACTACCTATACGATCAACAATTTAATAAGTTACCTACATTATGTACAAATAAATAATTTTAAGGTCATAATAAAGGGTGTTTTTATAGAGGTATAAAACTTGAAACAGGATAAAACAAAGATAATTTTTTCAGTACTTTGTGGTCGTTTATTGAATATAACTCGGTAAATGTTTTAATCTGAGTGGTCAATTGTTTGGGGTTGGAGGCCAAATCACGGGTCTGTAACGTGATACTATGCACGATCTGTGTGGCATACTTAATTTGGTTGAATTACTCCACCAACTCATATAACTCATAAAACACATATCAAAAAGTCAGTTTATATAGATTTAACGGAATTTTATTTATTGACAAATCCATTCAACCAAAAATTCGCTTATAAAATAAAAGAACTAAGATTTAAAAAAAAAATGTTAGTATAGTTTGGAAGCGTTGCTTAGGTGACAGTCTATTTATGTTAAAATTCAAAACCTCACTTGAAAATTGAAAAATTACCCATTATTCAAAATAATACTGCCGACTTAAAGCTTAAATTAAAAGTGGTCTGAAAAAAATCATTCTAAATCTCATCTCGTGTTATTTGCAGAAATGTTTCACTTCTAAATTTGTTCACATGAATATATTTCCCTACATGTACGAGTATAACATAACTATCATTTGGTCATCAGTACTTTCATATAAGCTTAAAAATCCACATTAATGCAAATTTTTATTCGTCTTGCTTAAATTTGTGGAAAAGTGTATCTAAATATATCCCCATTATGGTCTACCTAGTAAATTGAAGAAACCGTAGACAGTACCAACAACTCATGAAAACATTTCGAAATTACTATAAAAATTCTTTAAGGATGAATATACAAATATTTATTTCACCAGGACACATGCTCCTTCTCGAATCGATATTCTCAACCATAATACTTTATCATTTCAAGGACATTGAATAAGAAAACACACACACACAATTGTAATCCCATCTTATTTAATGAAATCCTACTCAAAATCCAACTTTATTGCTTCGTCGTTAAATTCAAATCGTTTTTTGACCTAATCGAATTTTCAAGGAAAATTACAGGCAAAGGTACAATATAATATTTGTGTCTATAACTCGTGCTCTTAAATTTTCTCTTTCACTCTCTTCCCCTCTCTTGATTTTGAACAAAAATGAAAAACATTCTGAATTCTGCTTTATTTTTACCCTTCATCAGCTTTAATCTTAAGTTTTAAACAAAAATCCAATTAAAATGACCCACTTCTGAAAAAATCACAAAAAGAAGTTGTGAGAAGAAAAAAAAAATCCTTGAGCCTTTTCTTTGCAATATTTCATCAAGATTCAGTACTCACTCACTTTTTTCCCATCTTTCTCAAGTTTAACTCAATCTTAAAAAACTCGCGCAATCTTTCACACTTCTAAAACATTAATCATCCTGTTTCAACCGTGCGTCACATAATTGCCCAAATGCCTAAGATCCTTTTTTTTTGTTTTTTTTTTTGTTGCAAAAACTAAGAACAAAACAAAAGTAAAACATCCTTAATCCTTAATCGTAGAAGGAAAAAGCTGCGAACATAAAACCGAAACCAAAGTTTTATGTTCACTTTTTTCTCTCTTTCCATCCTTTTTTCTTCTCTTTCTATAAAACCGATGAAACTTTTGTTGGATTTTCCATTTCATCGCCGCCGCCACCGCCGCTAACTCATAAATCTCAGCAATAAATCATCAAGAATTGAAGGCAAAATCTTTGTTTTTTTTTCAATATATCCAACGACGACGACGATGATGAAGACGATGGACGATGCGACGCTTGCAGAAGGACGACTATGACTCTTCTAGTAAAAAACATCCATCATAAGGTTTGACGAAAAATAACACAGGCCTAAGATTTCTAGGTATGTACATACATACTCGTATGATACTCGTATGAAAAAGGATACGTTTAATTTTGTTCGTGTTGTTGTTTTCTTTTTGGGATAACTCTTAGTTTCAGGTTTTGATGACTGGAAATATGTTCTTTTATAATAAATATCATTCTTCATAGCTTCTCTGTATGATTTTGATGTTGATGGTTTGAGCGTGTGTGCCAATTAAATGCAATAAATGGCAACCATGTTGAACCACTGGGCATGACAAATAAATCACATGTTTTTTTTTGGCGAAATGGACGGACTGCCTTCAGATTCTTTGGTAAGGCCTTACAAAAAATGCAACTGGTCCTACTTTTTAGATTTCATAGAGGATATACATATGTACATACAAATTATTAGATTTTCTATTTCAAGTTGCTTAGACACATTTTTTGAATTCTTTAAATATTTTTAAAGCCTGCTTTTAACTTAAAATTAGAATTTGAGTGAATAAAAAATTAAAAAAATTCATGAAGTTCAATTTTGATAAACAGCTTAAGAAAAATGCATAGAACTATCAAAATAAGAAAAAAAATCAAGAATATAGATTTTACCGGTCTAAATTTGGCTTTATTAATTCTAAGCTATAAACGATCTTCAAAGAAGTTTAGTTTTATTGCTTTCAAGGAGAAATGTACGAAATTGTTTTAAAACTTTGCTTTGTTCAAAAAAAATATATATATTCATTTTTGTTGCCATTTATATTAACGTGAAAAACGCTACAAAAATTCAAAAACCCAGAAAATGAGAAAGAATCTGACATCAAGAATTTTCTGTTTTTTATTGACGTAGTTTTTTGGGACTTAATTTTCGGGAGTCTATTATTACTATCGCTACCAGTCTGCTTACTCGTAGATTGGAGCTGATGCTTCATCTTAAAGGAATCAACAACATTTTAAAATTGTAGAAAGAAAAACTTGTGGGGTTCTTGAATTTTAGGAAAAAAAGTGAATTTAAGTACACAATTTCTCTCTATTTAGAGTAAAAACAAACTAAGGTAAACAAATAAGCTGGGAAGATACTTTTGTGTGGCAGTCAGAAATTACACGTTTCAGAATCTATTTTCACTTCAGTTCAAGAGATTCAAAGCTTTATATTAATAGATATGAAACGTGCATTGTGTGTTTCAATTAGCCATTAGTTAAAAAAAAAGTGTCACCTTTGCTGTTTTTGGGACATTTATATTCTTGAAATTCATGTTTAAATTTTAGTTCTAGAACATCTAAAGCAGATTCCCTTCAAAATGAAGGTTTCTTTAATCTGTTACGACCTTAAAAGTTTTATTCAACAGAGCATCAAATTTTAAAAAAATGATTCACTCAGTACATTCCTAGGGAATTTAACGACTGATGCTTCAACCGATTTTTCGTTATGGAAAGCAGCCAAACGCCTGAAAAGACCGCAGTTACAAAACTCGCACTTGAAATCTCAAGATGGGAAATGGATCGGTAACCCGAAAGAAAAAGCTAACCTTTTCGCTGAACATCTTGCGAATGTTTTTAAGCCATACACATCAAACGCGGCTGAAAATAACTTTCAGTTTGTTGATAAGATAGATGAAAGTGAAATACCAATTGTAAGACTTAAAGAAATAAAAAGTATGTGTTTACATCAACTACCAAATAAAAAATCACCAGGTTACGATCTAATTACTGCTTAGGTTATGAAACAAATGCCATTGAAAGTCTTCATAAAACTCCCATATATAATAAATGCATGCCTTAAGCACCGGTATGTTCCGCACCATTGGAAAATTGCTGAAGTAATTTTCATACCATTGCTTTGGCCAACTTAAGAAGTGACGGCTTACAGACCAATATCGCTTATACCAATTATGGCAAAAGTTTTTGAAAAAACTGCTTCTGAAAAGACTTAGCAAAATAATAGAAGAAAGAAGGTTAATCCCAAACCATCAGTTTGGCTTTAGAAATAAACATTCCACGATACACCAAGTTCATAGAATATCGCATGTAATAGAAAAAGCATTAGAAGAAAAACAAGTATGTTTAGCTATTTTCTTAGATGTTGCTCAAGCTTTAGACAAGGTTTGGCATGAGGTTGTTGAGTACAAACTGCAAAAGGACCTACCCAGGCAGTACTTTCAAATTTTAAAATCGTACATCTCAGAGTAAGGTACGATCAAGAATACTCGAAATTGAAGAAAATAGAAGTCGGTGTACCACAAGGAAGTGTCCTAGGTCCAACCCTGTATTTACTATACACAAGGGATATTCCAGTTGGTAATCACACCATAATGGCTACTTTTGCAGACAATACCGCAATTTTGGTACCCGACAAATGTGTCTCTAAGGCAGCAGTAAAACTACAAAATGCCGTCGACACAGTGAGAGCTTGGACCGAAAAATGGAGTATCAAACTCAATGAAACAAAATCTTCACATATAAACTTTACGAATAAAAAGATAAACAATATTCCAACAATCATTAATAATCAAGCTGTACCTTACGCCAATACTGCCAAATACCTTGGATGCAAAGCTAAAGTGGAAAGAGCACATCAAAAAGAAAAGAGAAGAACTAAACTTGAAATATAGAAGAATGTATTGGTTGCTTGGTAACAACTCTGATTTATCAATCCAAAACAAAATAATGCTGTATAATCAAGTACTAAAACCTGTTTGGACCTATGGAATCCAATTATGGGGCTGTACAATGAAAACAAATACCGAAATCATCCAAAAATTCCAAAACAAAGTCCTTCGTGGAATAGTTAATGCACCTTGGTACATAAGAAATACCGATCTACATCGTGACTTACAAATAGAAATGGTTACAGAAGTTGTTAAAAAATACGCTGTATCGTACAACCAGAGACTGCAAAGTCATACTAATTCTGAAATGGAATTCGTCTTGAATATAAGAAACCATATTCGGAGATTAAGAAGAACCAAGCCTCATGAGCTTATGGTCTAAAAAAAACATGGGAAAGTATTAAAAGTTTAAACTTCCCCCAAAGTGATTATACAAAATTAAGAAAGAAAAATCGGAAGTCGATCCTTCAAGATTGGTCCTCATGAAGAGGGGGTTTTAGTGGTTAAAAGTCAAACACTACTTGGTGTCGAATACTGCCAAGTATCTTTTAAAGATTTCTTCCTGTCAAAAAAAAAAATTTGACAGAAATATATTGCCCGGCTGCAATACCTTGAAGATCAATAAAAATAATAATAATAGAATTGAAAATCTCTTATTCAAGGTTTCTTCTTAAAAACCTTAACCTTTGCTTTTTCTTGGCAACAAATTTTATGAAAATAATGTAAAGCATTACTCAAGTTACAAAAATTTTAAATGTTTTTGACAACAAACCACTTTTTGGTGAATGCTGTTAAATTACTAACAAATCTTTACATACGCAACTTAACTCCATAAGCTGTATGGCTCATATGAACACCAACCCTGAATTGTCCATTGGTCAACATTTTATGGATTTTTTCTAAGTTTTTGGAATAGGGTTGAATGTCAAATTCATATTATGTATTTGGTTTTGCAAAAAAGCTTATAAATTAAAATACAAATTTTGTTTTCTTTACAAAAAATAAATAGTTCAAAGTTCCCTGTATCCGCCGTTGGCAGTAGCTTCGGTAATTGTTTCCCTAACTTTTTCCTACAAGGTTAATCGAAGCTTTATATCAACAAATAATAAGAATATTATAAAAGCAGAAACATTTTTATCCTAGAAAAAATTGTATGTAGATAATATTGGAACAAGTTGAAATCCCCTGCTACATAATTCTGGACAAAGTTATATGATAAATTTGACATTGGTAGTTCATTTTTTAATGGTCCTATTTCTAAATATTAACTTTCTGATTTCAATATGAATTCAAATTTTCTTTAACCAAAGTTGTCATATTGACTACCAAGTTGTACAAACAAATGTAAACAATATTCATAAAATAAAAAGAGATAAAAATAGCGACTGGTTGACAAAAGATAATTTTCAAAATTGTTATTTGTTGGTCCAATTTAAATTTTAGTCAAAAGTAACACCAAGGTATTTAAGGTCTTCTACGCTTTCAATTCAATTACTGTTGCAATCGACTCTTCTTTCAAATTATTGACCACTTTGAATACCACATATTCTGTTAACCAAGTTATGTTAGCACAATTGTGTGAATGAAAAATTATGGGAATGTCTGGCAACACATTGCGGAGAAAAATAAAATAAAAAAACATAAGCTTTGTTTTATTACTGACGATAAGCTCATTCTTCGCAAACCAACATCTTGGTAGGTGTTAATCATTTTTTATATCACAAAATTTAAAGAAAAGCAATAAGCTTTACGGTTATCATGAGCAAAAGCAGTGATTTTAACAATAAACGGAAGTTGGAAACAATAGAATTAATGTAAATAAGAAATAATATTGGACCTAGTTTGGAATCCTGTGGAACTCCAAAGTGGTTAGTCTTAGGGCAACTAAAACTGGGCTGAATTTTAACATACTGTGTTCCATTTTTAAGATAAGACTCGATTTAATTTATAACAAATCAAATCAAAAAGGCCAGCACAATATTTTTAGCGATCTAAACCATTTTGCAGAACGGAACAAAAGTCCAAAAGAGTATCGTCAGTTTAAACTCCAGTCATAAAACCAAATTGCATTGGATTAAAGAAAAATAATTTTATCATTTATTTAGCATTCTTGTTTTTACAAGCTTCTTAAATACTTTTGAAATTGTAGGCAGCAATGAAATTGGGCTATAATTAGGTTTATCTTCTATCTTTCTTGCATAAAGGAATAACTATTACGACCTTGAGTTCATCGGGAAATTTCCCAGAGTTAGTACTCAAATTGAAAAGATCAGCTAATATACCTTTGTTTTTTAAAAGTTTATTTGAAAACTCGTCTTTAACATAGGAAGTTGAATTCGTTAAGGGATCGATAGTTTTTTACGCATGAAGTCCAATTATTGGTTTAAAAAAGAAACTATAATATGAATTTAAAAGATTTATTTACAAAAATATCACTGAATTACGCCAGAAACACCATTACCCAAAAATGGTCCGATTTCTTCCCAACATATCACTTACATACAAATTCATAAAATATAGTTACTGTTTTTTGAAGTTTAAATTTGAACAGATGCAGAACCCTTTAGTGTCTTTAAATAAGCTATTTGTATCACAATTCTAACCAGAATCATCAAAAAAACACTTAGAAGTATCGCAGACAGTTTAAGATTTTTTTAAAAACTGTAACTTCGATTTTTTTTGTATTTAATTATTTCATTTATTAATCACTTTTAGAACTGCGGGGAAGCTTGACAAATCTTATGAAAGTTTTAATTTCTGTACAGAATTGTATGTCTTTGTTAAAGTTTCAAATTTTTAAGAAAAAAATTTATTATTCCGACTAATCGTTTCGGCTGAATTTTGACCCACCTACTTTTCACACTTCCTGGGGCTTCAACTATACTTAAATGTCAGAACTTGTAAAAGTATGAAAAATAATTAAAGATTTATTATTGGGAAGTCAGTGTGAATTTTTTTCCCAAAATTAATCCAACATTTGTGAAAAACAGGCACAAATGTTTTTCCTCAATACCCCAGATTTTAGACTAGACTAGATAAGAATGTGGACACAATTAGAGGCGTTCAACTCGGATAAGACTTATAATATCTACAAAATGGCTTTAAGTTCTTGCTATGTGTTTTTAGTTTACTTCTTAATAATCTTAATAAGTCTAGTAAAATAAAGCGATAAAAGGTTTCAAACTTGAAAAATAACAAATTGAAAACTTACCTTCCTTTCGGAGTTCGAAGAGTTAGGTTTAAATATACAAAAATCCTATTTTCTACATATCGAGATAAAGGGCCCCTCACCAGAAACATCATACAGTCAATCCGCATCTGATTTTGATATTTTTACAAAAAGACTTTCAGACTCAAAACAAATTACAATCTTGTAGACATTCACAAAATGTTTTCTCCTTTGTTATTGTTGTAAAGAAGCCGAGCAAAAACTAAAAATCCCAAAATAAAATCGGATCATATCCTGCGACCAAATACAAACGTTATTCTCTCAAATACAAATCAATCCGCACGATTTGAATATTTACACCACTACAGCTCTCTTTATACCATTGAGTTGGAAAAATAACTTTTGGGTTTGATAGATAGGAAAGATTTTGTTTGCTCTGATTTTTTTGATAAGAGAGGGCCTGATGTCTATGTCTACAAATCCAAAACAAAAGAATCGGATGACCACAAAAAAGAGTGTGATTCATACATCACGCCGGCCGCCGCATCGCACTGTTTTTTTTTGTATAATAACAACGTGTCGAAAATCTGTTTTCAAAAAACTTCAACCCGTATGTTGAAGTATGGGAGCAGAATGGAGAAAGATCGCCACAAACTAGAACTCTGCCACTAGACCAAACATTAAGCCCATCGAACACACACCAAAACACAATGTATACGAGTAGAAACAGTACACAAACATACAGACACATTTGAGTACTCAAAACAGCATTTGTCGTGTCAATATTTGCAGTGCAAAGAACAAACTGCATTTTGTCAGCACTTCTTTTATTTCACATAGTTCAACCATACAAAATTCGCCAAAGCCGTTTCACCCACTGACTGACGGGAAAAGACCTATAGCCAAAGCCAGAAACAGAAACAGAAACAGAACCACCCCTAACATATGATTCTACCACCCTCGGCCTTCTTCCAATTTTGTCCTAGTTTTTATTATAGTCCATATGAGTGTTGTCTGATGTGTTTTTGTGTATTGTATATTGTGTCCTGCAACCCTCATTTTTATGCAGTTATTTAGTTTTTATGGGGTGTTAATGTATTTGTTTGCATTCGAAACAATTTTATTTGTATTGGGAAAAGTTAAACAATGTGTTTAGGATTAAGGAAGCAGAAAAACAAACCATCCACAAAAAGAAAAAGAATTTAAATTGTATTTTTCTAAAAAGGGTAGTTTTGGATTTAGGTCCGAGTATATGAGAATATAGAGGCTGACTGAAAGTCATATCCTTGATTTCGTTTTTTCTAAAAATATTATATCCGCTTCAGGGCAAGGATATAAAGAAGCAATACCAATTCTTTTATAGTTTTTGTTTTCTTTTAGGTTTTGTTGTATTTTATTATTTTCCGGCATATTCATTCGCTGTTTTTGGCGTTTAAATAAATAGGAAAACTTTTATTTTGTTGCCATCGCCATTACCGCCGCCGCCGCGGCTGCTGAATTGAGTTTTCTTCTTTTTATTTTTTTTTATTTATTATTTAAATGTTGTCTCTCAAAGTGAACTCTAATTTTTTGTGAATTTTAGGTTATCTAACAGTTTTTAGTTTATATATTGAAGGATATCCACTTTTTCTCGTTTTTATTGCACTGTCGTTAAATTTAACTGGATTTTTCGAATTCTATTTGAAACAAATTAAAATGTATGAACATTTTAATGGAAAGTATTAGTATTTTTTTGTTCTTTGGGGTTTTGTGCAGCATATTTTGAAATACTCGTAGATACGAAAAGGATCTAAATTGAGTTAGTACCTACATCAATGGTTAACTTTTATTTATAGGAGTATTAGTTGTTTTTGTTGCAATAATAAACTAGTTCCGAAAACCAAATATTTTCGATTTTTTTTTTTTTTTGAAAATGTCGATGGATCAGGAAAATAAAAAATGGAGTTTGAAAAGAACATACAAAAAAAGGACATTTGGTTAAATGGATAAATTGTTGTTTGAGAGTTTTAGCTTCCATGAAATAGAAAATAGATTTTATTCAAATGCAATTACAAGGTTCAGGGTATCAAAAGTTTAAGGCTACCCACTTCGAACTGGTAAATTTGAAATGAAAAGTCACCCTTAACCAATAACCGAACTGTTAAATATTGCTTTCGCTATGTAAAGGTTCACAAAGGAAAAACAGACAAGTTTACGAATGAGATAAATGAATCATAAGGACTTTGAGTCGATGATTGAAACTTTTTGTAATGCTAAGCTAAAACCAGGTTATTGATCACTCGGAGTTTAACATTCACGGTTATAGCTTAGTGTCTTTATTCTTTTCATCACGGAATGATGTTGCCTACCAACTTCTTTCACAGAATGGTCAGTTCACCAACACAAATTTTAATTATATTAGGTTTAAATTCATCGTCCAAAGGCGCATTATTCACACGTGTTTTATTTATCGTAGCCAAGGTCTCGATAGCAATTCGACTTTTTATGAATTCGATGTGCTGCCTGACTTTTTCCAAAGAATTGTATCATCTCATTTTCCAAACATTCAGATCTTTTGTACGGTTGATTTCGGATTCCTTACGTTCCAGGCCAGTCCGCCCATATTCTTGACTTGTTTCTTACTGCTTATCCTAATAAATCTGCGATCAGTGTACTGTCACCTCTAGGCTCATCAGGTTATTGGGTCTTTACTGCTTATTTCTTAGGCCAAAAACCCCAAGTTAAAGTGAAAACCTCTACGAGAACCGCGTGGCGATATGAGAAAGTCAACTGGAACGGTCTCAAAGACTTCTTCATAAACTTTAACTGATCACTATGCTTCCTTGATAATGACGTGGTTTCCAGTGCAGATATATGGTTATAAACTTTATTTGAATAAGAAATTTTATCCCGAATAGGATAAAATCTATCAAACCCAAAGAAAGGTCATAATTTGATTCAAATTGTGAAAAAGTTATTAGGATCAAAGATGTTAGTTTCCGTAATTACAAGGCCAACCCCTCTGTCTGTAATGACCGTATTCGATAATTGCTAAAGCACTTAAGGATTTTGACATTCACAAATTCTCTGGCCCGCCATTATTCTGAAGTAATGTTCTTGAACTCAGAAAAAACAAATGCGTAAGCTTTTGAATCTTTCCTATTCTATAGGTCTCTCTACAAGCGGATGGAAAACAGAATTTATTCAAACTGTCGCTGAAAAAGTCGAATCCTTCTCACCCTCTAACTATCGTCTTATTGCACTTACGGCCGGTCTTTTCAAGGTCAAGGAAACACTGATTTATATTTAGCTCAAGAAATTAATTTAAGAACGAAAGCTTCTTAATGACCGGCAGTATGGTTTTCGTAGCAATAGATCAACTGGTACCAGTGGCATGATTATAAGTACGTTGGAGTGTCATGCCAGAGCTCTATGGTTCAATGGCCAGTGCCATCTTAAGTTTTTTTTCACGGGTGCTACCTTTTGCGAGGAATTGAAAAATTCTCCACGACCAAGAGTTATTCTTCTCATATAAAGTGCTTTCTCAAATTATCCGTTCGGATTGGTCTAAAACTGTAGGTCCTCTCCATCTCTGTCAACATTACTCGCACACAGGACTGGTTGAGAGTTGTAAGCCACTAGGTTCAATTTTTTCACGGACTGTTGCGCCACCCAATTTGTTTTGTTCTTAGATCCACTGATGATTTCATGGTTAGTCTCACCGAACAGTGGAACAGAGCGTTCAATTTAAGTAGTAATGAACGGATTCCAATCTAATGTCAAAAAAGTAAACGCTGGTGTGCCACAGGGCTCCGTTTTGTCTCCGACACTCTTCCTTATTTTTATAAATGATCTTTTGTCTGAATCTTCCTGTAGATTCTCACCCTTGTTCTTCGGATGAGGACTACCAAAGGCAGCGTATGATAAGTTCATTAAATTCTGATCTTGACAACGTTGTTCAATGGATAATAAAAAATTGTGTAGAATCTAATGCTTCAAAAACTCAATACTGTCTTCTGTCTCAAAATCGTAACTCAGCGCCAATTTCCCTAACAATGGGTGGTACTTGCATCGACGAAACTGAACAGCTTTCAGTTCTATGTTTGTGCATTTTAAAATACTTGTTGTGGAGTGATCACATAGTAAACAGCGCCGACAATACAAGTTTTTTAACTTTTCTGATCTAGCTATAATTTCAAAAGGTTTTATTCGTCCATACTCGAGTACAATTACCATATCTGAGCTGGTGCCCCAATAACGTACTTGAGTCTTTTTGACAGAATTAAAAATAGAGCTCTGAAAATCATAGGAGATCGTTCTCTTACTTACTTGAAGACCGCACGCCGTAAACCCTCATGCTTTATCGTTATTTTTGTAAACAATGCTCTAGTGAAACAGCCAGTTGCAAGTCTCACCTTAAACAATTCAACCGTAATACTCGCACTTCTAGCTTGTTCATAAGTTTGCCCTTAAGCTCAATTTCGGACGTACTGTCAAGTATAAAAAAAAAATTTGTTGCCGCAACAATCCAACCAGAGCCTAATGACTTACAACTCGCAACCAATGCTCTTGGAGGATTTGTCAATTCCTCGCAAGAGGACGTCCAAAGCACCAACTATCACGATACGGGTACTAAATAGATATTCTTTTTTCAACCGCACATCAAGAATGTGGAATGCATCATCCATTCTCTGTTTTTCCCTTCTATTTAATATTCAAAACTAAGACCAATGTGCACCGATATCTCCTTTTAAACCCTTCGCTATTTTCCTTAAGTTTGCGAAGCTCGTGCTCGTATTAAGAAAGTAACAACTAATGTCAAAATTACCCTTTTCCTACTTTATCTAATGCAAATGTACTCAGGCAGCTTAAAGTCAATGACTTTAATATTAAGTCTATTTTAATTCTTTTTAAGCATCTAGAAGTCAAATATTTTTAATTTCAAAGTATCTAATCTTTGCCATCGTTTCTCTCCTTTTCTCGGTATGATCCAATTTTAATCACCTTATGTCTGTGGTTCCCCCTTGTATTGATATATTTCTCAATATAGTCAACATTCAATCCTATTAACGTTCCGGATATTGTTGACTGTTTTCATTTAAGGACAATCAATATTCAGAGCTTATATTGGCTTGCGAATAATTGTACAATTCAGACGTGGTGGCAGAGTAAAACAGAAAAAACCCAGAAGTATTTCAAGCACAAATTAAAGCTGAAATTGAAAAAAAAAATCGACATTTTTCCAATATTTTAACCTGATCCGCACTGTTAAAGAGAGACACACGCTTACTTATAAAACACGTTCTCTAAAGCCTTTAAAATCTTTAAAGCATTTACTTTTGTATCCATTCCTAGTTTAACTTTGGTGTTGGTTGATTTCGTTTTGTAGAAGAAGAAAAATAAATCGTGAAACCTCTCCATCAAAAAATATCTGACACTGACGCTAAGTTATAAACGTACTCCATTATAGCTCGTGGTGTGTTTGTGTTTTATGTGCGCCAGCTCTCTCCATCATAAAGGCCCATAATAATATCTCAAAGATTGAAAATATAAGATAGAAGACAAGACATGCATCAATTATTATATACTACATCTCTCCGGATAAACCGATGCTGTTCCATCATAATATTATATTTCCGTTTCCCCTTCTCCTTTTAACTTCGACAGAGACATATAAAGGGTGTTTTCCTTAAAGGCACAACATTTTGAAATAAAAAAAGTTAATTTTTTTAAATTGTTATTCAAAAGATATTTTTGTGGCTCGGACACAGTTTAAACTGGAGGCCTAATTTTGGATGAACTTTTTCAGAATTTGTGGCCGTACATCAGTAATAGCGCGGTGAATGTTCTCATACAAGTTGTCAATTCTTTCGGACTTATCGGTTTAGACTATTGTTATTTAACAAATCAAAACGGCGAAATTGTCGAACGGCGTTAAGTCACACTAAACGGTGCCTTCTATAAATCAAGTGTGGCACAAGCTGTGCGACATGTTGCGCCCTCTGCGTCTTGTTGGAACTACATAACCTCACATCAATGTTATCAATTTGATCTTTTAAATCGACCGTTTTAGAGGTGTCAGTCTATTCAAGTTGACATGTCAAACTAAATTAAAAATAAATCACTTGACAGCTGACAAAAGGGGTGTTAAAAACTTAAAAGTCTATACAGCTCTAAAAAAACACCCATTAGTATTTTTTTCCTTGACTTGTTTTCTATTTTTCCACAGATCACGAACTTCTGAGATGTCGTGAATTTTTGATTGCTCCTTAAGAATACATCACAAAAAAAAGAATGTCTTGAAAAAAATTCCTTTTTCGTCATCGTTCGTTCGTATAATATGACTGACAAAGTGATCATGACGTGAAAGTGGTAGGCTTGATGGTGGCAAGGCAAGGCATACAGTTCATTAGACATTACAGCCAGCGCCATGTTAGTTATATATGAGCATTATTATGAATTTTAATACGAGTGTGTAGGAGGTGAGAGAGTTTTGTTTTGTAAATTATTAAGGTTGTTAACATAGGTATGTTATTTTGAGGTGAGACATGTGAATAAAGGACTATCATAGATATGACAAACTTGAAAGTGAGTGGGACGAGTTAATGATGGTTGATTGGGAATGGGATTGGGAATTAGGGCATAAAAACTATCTTATATGATTATAATGTCAGGGACTTTTATTATTGTGTGAAATGTCAAATAATGCACCCGTTTGATATGAATAGAAAAGGTTGAACTATGTGTCTATAGAAGCCAAAGCTAATTCGAATATGATAATGATGAGTAAGCCTTGAGTTGTTAGTTTACTTAATTCAAGGTAAATTACCATGTCGGTAAAAATAAAGAAACAAGCACATATATTCTAAGCTTCAATGAAATAAAAGGAATGTTTTGTAAAAGATTTCATAGAAATGAAAGTAGAGCGATTTAAATGAAGCAGATCGTTAATTACATCAAAATCCACTTTATCGATAAAGCCTGTTTTTCGATGGATGGTTGCATGAACTGTAAAATATTTTTAATCTTTGACGATGAAACTTCATTGGCAATTAAAAAGCTTCCAATGCGTCACTGTTTGGTGTAGAATTTGGTTTACGAAACACTCATTGGTACTTATTTCTTTAAGAAACACGTTGGCCAGATCATCGACTTCAAGTCTTGCAAAGTAAATTTGGGAGAATGGTAATTTCTCCTAGAGATGAAGTGATTTTGCCCCCATCTCAAATAACAAGCTTTGAAACCATGCCATGAGCAAGGTCATGATAATTTAAAATGTCATTGAAAACGACATTCTTTACAGAAGATGGAAAAATAATCGGAGAAATTTGAAAATGAAAAAGAAAATAGAAACCTACGAACCGAAATCAATAAAAATAAGCAGTACAAATATCAAACTATTACAAGAACAAGTTTATATAAACATGGGGTCTCATTCGATATGGAAGGACCAAAGAAAAACAATATCGACGAAACATTGGAAACATATTTTAAAACAGAGCTGACAACACTGTCAACGGAATTGGTGGAGTTTCTCTCTTCTCAGAACCAGAAAATTTTTCATAAGTGCCATATGAAAACGTCGAACAATATCAAATACTACATGGAAAGTTCAATATTTTCATATGCTAACTAGCGTCACTGATATTAAAAGCATACGCAATACCCTTAATAAAATAAGGCTCCACGATTTGATTTGAATCAGAGGAATTACGAGTAAGCTTTACGGATATCCTCACTCCAATTCTGTGCAAATTAATCAAAAATTCCATCTATCTTAAAAACAGCAGTTGTAGGGCGGATTTACAAAGGAGGAGCAAAGTGCCAACTAAAGAAATATAGGCCTGTAACAATTCTTCCAGTTATTGAAAAATGTGTCGCGATGGACGGAGTCTCTAGGACATAGAGACCTACAACATTCAACTATTCCTGTGTGCAAGTAATGTAGTCAAGGAGGTGGAGACCTACAGTTTTTTAACCGAATCCGAACGGCTAATTTGAAAAAGCACTTTTCATAACAAGAATTACTGATGGACGGTTTGAAAGTTTCTGGCAAGAGTCAGATCCCTTGAAAAAAAAAACGGGCAGCGATCGAACTCAAGACCTCTGTCACGACAGTCCAACGCACTAAAATGCCACAGGTACAACGAAAGTTTAGATTAGAGAAATCACGTATTAGTAAATTTCCGTAATTCGTTCAAATCTTAAAATCACTCAAATCTTATAAAAGTTCAAAGTAGAATTACAATTCGTGGCTTTATGAATAATTGGCTTAAAGAATATCTTTAAAGCATAACATTGTGTGTTAAAATCAAAGATGGTGTGAGTGAGAAAAAAGTGATGAGATATGAAGTTCCGCAGTGATCATAATTGGTTCCAATTGTATTTGTCTTAGGTTACGTTAGGTTAAAGTGGCTGTTCGTGAAGGAGTAGCACACACTTAGGCTAGCTTAATGGCCCATTTGGATACCACATGAATTTTGAGGATTTCTTCAGGCTCATTGAAACCAGTTTGAGTCCCTTACGAAACTTGAAAGGCTGATTATGCTAATATGATTTAGATTGTTATTTTGAGTTGATTTGAGTTTTTGAGCTAGAGCAGGGCATGTACAGAGAAGGTTAAGAACTGTTTTCTCTTCATTATCCATAGAGCTTTTGCAAAAGTCATTTGGGAATACGCCTATCCACGTGGCGTGCTTTTCTATTAGATAGTGCCCAGTTATAACACTGATTATTAAGCTTATGTCTGATCTGCTTATAGCGTCTTGCATTAGCAACAGTTAACAAGTACCAATTGGTATACCAGTAGTGCCAAACGTTGTAGGATGGGCTGAACTGTACGGTTTCTGGCCTTCATATGCCTTACAGTTTACCAGAATGTTTCCATGGCCCGGCACCCAGCAAACGCTACAATAATTGAGAAGGCGGAATGAGAGACTTCATTTCAATCGTTCAGAGCACACACCTTCACCAGCCCCTTCTTTTGTTTTTGAACCAGTTGTAAACAAATAGATTGACTCGTCTTCCAGGAATGACCTATCCTCTCAGAAAGATCTGGGAGGTATAGAAATCTGGAAGTTTTAGTCGAATTGCAGTTGGGATATGGTGTAGTCTGTGTTCTTTGGAATTGATTCTAAATACCTAAGACTTACGGAGTGGCTATTTTGTAAGAGTTCCACAGGAGAAAGGATTGAACACCACTATACGTGGTCTCACTACTGACAAATCTCCTAGCAGAAAGAAGAGTTCCCCATAGTTTTGAGTATTAAATAAATTAACTCCCCCAGCGAACTAATGGTAGTGAACTCTCTATGATGGAGTATTCGATGGTTCGTACTGGTGTGTGTAACACTGTTTCCACCGATTTACCTTTGCAGTAGGCATGTTGACACGTAGACAGAAGTCTTGTACTTGCTTTCAAATGGATACCAATCAATCTTTCTAAGGTCTTAAGAAGGAATGATAATAGACTTATAGGTCGTAGATCTTTAGAATTGCGAGCATTTACCTGCTTTGGGTATAAAAACAAATTTAACTTCACTCCAAGCCGAGGGAACATGGACCATGTAAAGACAGCTGGTAACAATTGTCTCAAGGATTGGTGCAATTATGACAGAAGTCTTTTGTAGCTCGGCTGGAATTATTCTATATGGTCCTGCAGATTTAAATGGTTTGAAGCTGTTGAGAGCCCATTGTAGCTTGTCCGTTGTGATCAAACGTTACAGATAATGTTACATTTGTACATTAGCGTATTTGATTGTTACCAGTTGCGGTTAGAAAGCTACCAAGAAAGAGAGTATCTAAAAGTTATTTCAGCGATGCTTTACTTTTAATTGCCATCTCTATTTTTCAGATAGCTTGGTATCGAAGGATTAGTTATAAGAATTTTAGTAGCCTGGAGGCCTCAGAAGTTTCTTCTATCGTGACACAAAAGGATCGCCAGAAATATCGCTTAGATTTCCTCAGTGCCTTCTCACAAATTCTTAGGGATTCTTTGTAAGAATCCCAGAGAGATGCTAGTCTTGTGCCTTTAGCTCCGTTAAAGAGTCTCCTTCATTCTCTTCTGCGCGAGGCGAGATCTGATTCCCACCAGTCTAGTTCAATATTTCCTCTTATGAGTATTAATGGACAAATAATTTCTAGTGATCTATTCCTGGCTAAGGTGAGGTCATTGACTTTGTTATCAAGTTCACTAGTGTCAGAGGAAGAACTTAAAAGCCCAGGTTTTGAAAACTTTGTATTATGTTTCTGTATGTTATGTAGCCCAATCAATTTTCCGATAATTTCGAAAAATAAGTCGACTATTGTTTTCATCCACATTTTGTTTGTTTTATATGCTAACGAGTTGCTTAGACTTTTTAAACAGAGTATTCCATTCGCTTTTGATATTTTCGTTCGCCATAGTTGATACAGCGATAAAGATAATTCATGAAGAATTCAACATTGTAGTTCCATTGATGGTGTCAAGACAACGCCTTGGTAATGAAAACATTAAAAGCAAAAGTGATGCAATAAAAGGATTTATTTATTTATTATCGTTATTAGATGCAGCTTTTAAGATGCATCTTACAAGATATTTACAACGATGATGCATGAGCGTCTTGTTAGTTGAATTGAGAACGGAAACTTGTTGATGGAGTTCCAGTCTGGATTAAGACCAGGGTATTTAGCAATAGATAACATTTTTATATTCCAGAGCTTGGCAGAACATTTCTTGAAACAAAGGAAAAAGTTGTACGAGTATGTGTTTTTTTTTTAATTGATTTTAAAGCAGCTTTTAATACAATCGAGGAGTACTATTCTCTAAGCTTTGTAGTCTTGAGATATCATTGAAGTTTGATCGAGTTCTTGAGCACCTATATAGAAGAACCAGGGCTGCTGTATAGAAAGGTGAAGAACTCTCAGGCTGGTTTAAAAAATCATCGGGAGTGGGACTAGGTTGTAGATTTAGTCCTACTTTGATTGCACTATTCATAGACGACCTTTTAGACTACCTGCCGGGTGGAGTGGATTTCGTAAGGATTCGGATTTTGGTTCTTCTGTTCGCAGATGATAATATTCACTTTTCCGCATTCTCCGGAAACTCTGCACGTTATGATTAACAGGGTTTATCAGTATTGTCAGCTATTGAATTTAATAGTAAATATCAATAAATCGAAGGTTATGGTTATTAAAAGTGGTGGTGGAGGTAATGCATCAAATGAAAAATGGAGCTTTAATACCGAAAATTTTGAATGTGTGTGAGACTACAAATACCTTGGCATTACTGGTACAAATAATTTGAATATGGGAAAACACTAAGGCGGAAAATGCTATCAATATGACCTGGAAATAATGCTTCTTGAATAAGTGTATTGAGTATAGTAGTTTAAAGTATTTGCAGTAGCTAAGCGCACACTTTTCTATGTATCGCAGGTGGGGGATGGGGATGTAAAAAGTACAATTCGTTTGAAAAACTCCTAACGCACTTTATAAAAAGAATATTTCATTTGATGAAAAATACGCCAAACTAGGTTATCATGCTGAAAACGGCTCTCTCATTTGTTTATAAAAACATATAAGTACCTAGCGGACTTCTTCCTCAACGTTTTGAAAATGAATGCCATAGAGGCGATACAAGATCAAAATAGTTGGTATCGAGAGTATCAAGATCTTGCTGATTAAAGTCAAATTAATTTTAATTTAGCCATCGCGGATTTAACAACCGCTAAAAACATCTTGTATGAAGTCTTTTTAAATGTTGATGAGAAATGTATAGCTGAATATATTGCTGAAGCTTCTGATTTATCCCTAGAGTATAATATGTGCAACATATCAGAAAAAGAGGATAATGTCCACTTCTTGAGAAAATGCCTCATTGTCAGAAAAATCAGAAGCAAGTTATTCTGAAAAGACTTTTAATAGGAAGATCAAGTGATACGTTTATTGATGGAATAAGAAATGGTGCGATTCAGCTAAGACTCATATTTTATCAAAATTCAAAAACTCCAAAATGCAGCTATAAAACAAATTAGCAACAACTGTCGACAAACATATAACAAACTTTTAAAGCAAGTTGAATAATAAGAATACTTTGATAACCGATTTAAATAAACAATCCAAAGCCAACACAACACTTGAAGACGTGCAAAAAGAATGTCACATATACCAAAAACTTACAAACAACTAAAAAAACTAAAGGCGTAAGTTTCAACAATGTACCAAGTATAATCAACGAATTACCGAAAAAAATGTTCATGATTAAAAACTTAAGAAAAGGAAAAAACGAACTAACAAATTTTTTAGCAAGTATAATCATTTCTTATCACTTTTCTTCATAATAGAAAATCTCATTTTATTAAATAAAAACTTCAGAAAAAATATTCCGAACAAATCTTCTTTAGTAAAGTTATTAAAATATCAATTTTAAAAACTCATAATTTTGTGCCTATATTCCGCATGATATCCTTTTTGGAATAAGGTTTATAGAAGTTGATACCTTTATTGTGGTTTATTTTATTACTGTATATATGTAAAACGAAATTGGTTTGCTTACTTACAAAAGAAAATGAAGACAAAGATAAGTACTTATATACCTATCAATTCTATATATATGTATGTAGTTTATTGTGCTGTGCAGAAATTTTCCAATTTCAAAAACAGAACAAAATTGTCGTTGTCGTGTCGTTGTCGCTGCATCTCCTTAACCTATAAATTTAAAAAATCTAGAACAGAACGTAAAGGACATTCGAGCAGGTACTAGGTATAGGTCGGTATAGGTGTAGACACAAAGACCGAGAAAGAAATCGAAACGCATTGCGGAGTGAATGATGCATATATTTCTATAGTTTTAAAGATACGTTTGTATGTCTGTTCGTTTTTCTTTCTTTTTGAATAAATAGCAGATAGATTCTTAAAAACCTCGATTTCAATTTGAATTTTTATTTTATTTTATTTTTGTTGAATTTTCGTCTGCGTCGTCGTTGACTTGTCTTTCGTGTCAACCGCCATCACACAAATCCATATTTAAGCAGGTAGGTAGGTTGATACACCACTTCTACTCAAAACCTAGAAAGGATTTCAATTCCAATGCAAAAATGCAAAGCAAATAATAATAACGATTTGAACTCAAAAAACCTTTTTCTTCTTTCTTCTCAATCAACAAAAAAAGAAGAAAAATAATAATAATGTCATGGGCGTTTTTATGGTGTGGTTCAAAATACCTACAAAAGTAGAGCTTTCTATCGTTTATTTTTTCTAGTTTCCAGTTGAAATATTTTTAACCTTTCATCTGACTTTTGGAGGAGATACCAGCCTATAGCTGACAGTCTACATAGATAGTCCTTATTTCGTCCTGTATTCATTTGATGTTTGCGTCTATGCCTACCTTCCTATCTCTAGATATTCTATGCCTAGGAACCTTTAAAGACAATAAAAGTAGCTATAGAAAAATAATACTATAACAGAACAGAACAGATTCAGAAACCTAATTATTGTGAGATTTTTAAAATGTCAAATAGTCATTTCCCTCGTCCTTCATCGCATTTATTATTATTATGATGGTGATTCCGTTAAACATGAAGTGCCAATGGCGGACGTACCGTTGCCAATGTGACAGTATAACAGTTCACCGTCGTCGTCAGTTCAGCAGGTTCATAATGGTTTTCGTTTCGTTTTCTATTTTTTAAATTTGTTGTTGCCATTGATTCGAAGGCATGCAGCAAATTGAGTACTTGTTTAGTGGAAACGGAATTGTGTGGCAAAATGCGCGAGTGAACATCATGGAGTCATCATCATCATCATCGTCATGATGGAGAATCCTTCTTCTTCTTTTTTCCTAAAGTACGACACTGACATAGTTTATGCAATATGATGGTACCTTCCCACTACATCTATCTAACTGTACCTACGCCATACCTGCTGAAGGTAAAAAGTAATATTATTTTACTGCAGAGGACGTCAGAGTGTAGGTGGTGTTGTATTTTATTTCATCATCATCATTATTATCATCAATTCATATAAACATCATCATCATTATGATGATGAATCGTCATCATCAGCAGAAGCAGAATTCCAGAATGAAAGTTTCAAGTGCCAATCTTTATAGGTATAGGAATACTCATTCTGATGAGAGTGAGGAGAATGCCCCCGGCACACAAATCAATCACCTTTGACATAGTTTTTCGCGAGTCAAGTAGAGTTGAAAAGAGGTTATACAAATGCATAGATAGGTATGGGTTTTGAGTATAAATTTTTGTTTTTATTTATTATATTTTATTTTTAAGGAAAAGGTGTAAGTGCGGTTAAAAATATTTTGTTTGAAATTGAAGTGTGTATTTTATTTGGTTTAGTTATTTCGTGAATAAACTTTTATCTAAACATACAAATATTTTTTTTTTAACCTCAACAATTTTTGAAGTTCTTTAGTTAGTGAGAGTGGTGATGGATAGTAATGTTTTTAGAATTCTTTTTTTTTTTCATACAGGATGTGGCAAAAAAAAATATGAGTAAAAAAATAAAGGATTGTTGAAAATTCTTAAAAAGAACTAGGTTCCTACTTGAAAATATTAACAAAACTACGAAATTCTGGCGGATAAAGTTGGAAAATTTAAAATATGGCAAGAATACTGATTTAATTTAAACAAATTGTGAAGACTGATCTTTTTTCTAGAGTTTCCCAAGTATAAAGGATTAATTTTGATATTTAAAAAAACTGTTTTTAAGATCCATCAGTGGATGTTTATTTCATTTTAAAAAAGGATTGTAGATATGCCATTATGGCCCCCCAGATTGGAGGTTGTGCCGTCGTAGTGACTTCCTGACTACGTAAAAAAATCCATAGTTGAGAAGCTTTAACAAGCCTCGGATACGGACGGATTTACTATTGACAACCCAAGCAAACGAAATAAGGACGGGGAATGTTAGGTCAATTAACAGAACAAGTGCAGCCGAACAATAAGACATATTCTTCGAGCTCTTGGACAAGACATATGAGCAGTGCCCTGGCTATGACATTAAAATTGTCTTAGGAGATTTTAATGCCAAGCTAGCAAGAGAAGACATCTTTGGTGGCACAATCGGGAGATACAGCCTGCACGACACCAGCTCCGACAACGGATTCAGGCTGATCGATTTCGCTGCGGGGCGAGACGTTCTGTTAGGTAGTACGCAGTTCACACATCTCAATATTCTCGAAAAGACATGGAAATCTCCCGATCAATCAACCGTCAACCAGATTGACCACATTGCGATCGACGCACGACACTTCTCCAGTATACAGGATATCCGAACATTCCGAGGGGCCTACATTGACTCGGACCACTTCCTCGTTGTAGCCAAGATACGCCTATGGATAGTCGAGTCTCTAGTAACCTCTTAAGGAGTCCTATGCTGCCTGCGTTATGTATTGAAAACCAGTGGTAACATTGCCTTGCTGCCATCAGAGACGCCGCATCTGAAGTGCTTGGTTTCACACGGCCACCACCGGCAAGCGCACGCAGCGAAAGAAGAGGCATACAAAACGGCGCAACACAAAAGGACTAGAGCTGCTCGCGAGCTCTACGAGCAGAAGAGAGAAGAGGGATGTCATAACAGGAATGAGGTTCGTAAATTTTACCAAAAGGTAAAAAAAACCTCCCAAGGGTACCAGCCACAAACCGAAGCTTGTAAGGACGGTCAGGGGAACATCGTAGTTGAACCGCAGTCTATGTTGAGAATTTAGAAAGACCACTTCAACAAATTGTATAACCGCGATGACGAACCGAAAGGGAGATAGAACCACTTAACCTAGGCGACGCAAATCAACAATTCCGCCTAACCAAACTTGACGAAGTGAAGATAGCTATATCTAAACTTAAGTCAAACAAAGCTGCTGGAGCTGAGGGCATCGCTGCCAAACTATTCAAAGCAGCAGGCGATGACTTAGTACGGAGCATGCACCAACTCATCTGCAAAATATGGTAGGAAGAAAGCATGCCCGATGAGTGGAATCTCAGCATAGGAGAAAGCAGACCCTCTAAACTGCGCCAACTACAGAGGCATAAGCCTCCTTAACATTGCGTATAAGATCCTCTCTGCCGTATTATGTGAACGTCTGAAGCCATTCGTTAACAACATGATTGGTTCTTATCAGTGTGGCTTCAGACCCAGAAAGTCCACTATCGACCAAATATTTACACTACGGCAGATCTTAGAAAAAACCCAGGACCTTCAAATCGATACCCACCATCTCTTTATCGATTTTAAAGCCGCGTATGACAGCATCTATAGGGAAGAGCTCTACCGAGCAATGTCTAGTTTTAGCATTCCTGTCAAACTTATCCGTTTGTGCAGAATGACGATAGAGAATGCAAGCTGCTTTATCAAGGTCGGAAAAGATCTCACCGATACATTTGATGTCAAAAAAGGTTTTAAACGAGGCGATGCAATGTCATGCGACTTCTTCAACAACGTTCTGAAAAGAATTGTGCAAAACTCAACCGTCAACACTAGAGGTACAATCTTCCAAAGATCCATCCAATTACTCGGGTACGCAGATGATATTGACATAATTGGAAGATCAAAGCGTGATGTCAGTGGAGCGTTTTTGAGCATTGCGACGGAAGCGAAGAAGATGGGTTTAGTGGTCAATGAGGGCAAGATCAAGTATATGCTGTCATCAAAAACGGACATTGAACAACGACGTGTTGGACAAAACGCTGCTGTAACTTTGAGGTAGTTAAGGACTTCGTCTACCTAAGCACCGCTATAAAGATAGACAAAGACACCAGCGCTGAAATCAAACGAAGAATAACTCTTGCAAATCGCTGCTTCTTTGGACTTAGAAGGCAGTTGAGAAGTAAAGTCCTCTCTCGAGCATTTAAATCACTACCTATAAGACACTTATCATCCAGGTTCTTTTTCATGGAGCTGAGGCCTGAGGTCAAAGAAAGATGAGAGCGTCTATAAGGATACTTCGAGAGAAAAATTCTTCGGATGATTTTTGTTCTCGTAGGCATAAATGGAGAATAGAGTAGAAGATATAACGACGAACTGTACGGGCTGTACAGCGACACTGACCTAGTTAAAAGAATTAAAGTCCAACAATTTAGATGGCTAGGTCATGTATAGTGCATGCATATTAACGCTGCATCCCGTAAGGTCTTTGGATCCAATCAAGAGGGACGGCGCAGCAAATGAAGACCTCGATTCAGGTGGTGCATCTACGTGGGCGAAGAGCTCAACTAACTTGGCGTGTACAACTGAAGACAGCTAGCTAGAAATTGAGCGGGCTGGAGACGCATGTTGGTTGAGGCCCAGGTCCGCCCGGACTGTAGCACCACCTTAAGTAAGTAAGTAAGGGTTGTACTGCACCATTGCTAGCTAGATTATTTGCCATGCAATTTCCTGGAATTTCTCTATGGCCCGGCACCCAATAAAGGTGAATATTATACTATTGTGCCATCAGCATTAGAGACAATTGACACTGGTATGTTTTAAGAGACAGAGTCCAGAGATTTGATAGTGGTCTTCCACTGGGAAAATACGGATATCAGATGTTGATCTCACGTTTTCTTTAAGCCACCAGGACAGGACTTCTTTTTATTGCCAAAGGCTCTAAGCTACAATGATTAGAAAGGCGGGATGCTATATTTAGTTTTGATCGTTTAGAGTACACGCCTCCTGCAGCTTCATTTATTACCAATAGCATTTCTGCAAGAGAAGGGAGCTAGCTGAGTAATATGAATCGTAACAAGAATTTCAGATACTCGAAACTATTTTATCCTTAAGTTAAAAGGTCAGTTAACAAAAATTAACGTTTGCTAGCAAAGTTTATTTTTGGTAAACTTTCATTTTTCCTCGTTTCAGATTCATTGTACTTAATAAAAATAAATATAAAAATGTTTAACTTATTATTAAGAGGATTAAATTTTTTAACTATTAATAGATCACTAAATCTTCATAACAATGTAGGTAAAGCAGAAAGCCCTTAACGATTGGTTGCTTAAAATTTTGTGTAATTTAGTTCTTTAACATTTCTGGGAAACAATTTTAAAGATATTTAAAAGGCCTGAGATTTTTCAAATTTCTATCAGAAGATCACTTTTACTGACAAATTAGTTTTGTTATGGTTGGTAGCTTCGAAGTGTATTGCTGAATTTTTTGTCATGAAAGTAATTTATTTACATCTGAACATGTTTAAGTTTCTAAATTTCTTTAATAAATTATTCCACATGGTGTCATTAGACAATGATGAAAAAGGTGGCCCTGGGGAAAAGTTTTTAACTTCTAAAACCGTATGCTTCTTTCGCCTAATTAATATCATTTACTTGATCAATTGATCTTAAGACAGTCAGTGGAATAAGGTAAGACCTATAAATCAATTTTTAAATCTAAGCCCCTATGGAATGAGGTGCAAAACTACATGAGATTATACATATCAACTTGATAGTAGGACCAAGAAAAAGTCAATTGTTTTCATAAAGCTTGATCTTTTTATTCAAGACAAATAAGTTTAGACTAAAAAACTTTGTTTTCTTGTCCCTTTGTCTCAACAAGATCAAATCTAAACGGGCAAAATTGTATGTGCTGCTTTCACTCACTGAATTCAAAAACCATACGTAAATTTCATTTTTTTTATAGATTTTACTATAAACTGTTCCCTTCCTCTTAGGTCTTCCCTATTCACATTACCTAAGTTATTAAAAAACAAAAAAATTAAATAAAATTAATTTAGTATCTAAGTAAACAAGGATAGGGGTCCTTTAGGTGAGTTATATTTAATGTGGGTTCAGCAGCTGGAAGAATAAATCAGTTTATTATATTACACAATCATATATAACTAACAATATAAACAAGTTCAAAAGAGAAGAGAAGTGCGTACCTATATTGTGAATTGTGAGGCACTTGAAAATCTCTTCAAGTGGAATAAAGAGTTGAATTAAATTGAAAAATAAAAAACAAAATAAAAATAAAAGTGAATTACAAAATTGTGCAAATAGTTATATGTCGAAGTGTTTACTTTTTAACTGCACTTTGCAAAAAAGGACACCATTCAAGTGGCTATGGGGTTTGGGGGTGCGCATCATTCACCTTACCCATATACCACCCAAACCACCTTCGCCTTGATGGATACAAACTTGGTTGCTGCTGACTGACTGTATAAAAAGTATTAAGAACGTTCAACGCGGCAACGCCCCAGAGTGCAATATCTTCTATCTCTCTACTCTATAGCAATTTCAGCCCTTACGAATATTTTATGGCATGCGAGACACATCAGCAGCAAAATCAACCCAACGAACGCCAAACCCTTTATACCTACCAACCTATGTTACCTTTACAGTCTCAGTCACAGTTACAGTGGGAGCCAAGCCACCATACTAAAGGTATAGGGAAAGGGTACATAGAACCCATCATCAGAACAGACACACAGGGTTTCGAATTTACTGTCAAGTGGCCACTTTAGGTGATGTAATTCCGTTCTGCCAGCCAGGTGTTCAACAATGCATATGGTCGACATCGACATTCGACACAAAATGACAATAGTCGTTGACAGTTTAGTACACATAACACTGCAGACACACCTTTTTTCTCTTTCCCTCGTGCCCTCTTGCCTCCTCTCGCTCTCTATTTCTCTGGATTTTTGTTGAAGCCGGAATGGCACATCAGGCACACACTGGGTAATGTCAAAGTGAGTTGGGGTTGAGAATTTATTTACAATTTACGAAAAAATAAAAGACTATACAAAGCCGTGTAGCTGGTATCGCAAGTATACAGTGGTACAGGAATCTTTAAATTTGAGCTAAAATTTCGTCTATGTATAACATAAGTTGCGTTAAATTTGTAAAACATTTATACCAAATCGGCCTTAAGATAGCTTGCCTATTTTTAAAAGCTGACTTTGAAAAACTTATGCCGAGAAATTTTGTCTTAAGTCCAGTGGAGAGCATTTATTTTGTTTCTTTTCTGTGATTATGCTTATGTCATACCCCTTCTCGTATTTTGAATAAGTTTTCGTAATAAAATGGTTTACTAACCCAACATCTGAGCTGCACTACAGACTATTTGAATATAGCCATGTTGTCATTTTCCTAAATAAGATAAAGTGTGAAGAAAGAAAAAAGGACTTAGATTTAAAAAAAAAAAAAAAAAATTTCAGTCATGAAATAAGAATTGGAGACATAATCTTTGGTGATTTTAAGTAAAAATGTGGACAAAAAATTGAAGATCCTTCATTCCGAAAAGATCACGTTCTATTTAACAAAAGGCTGCATTTAAAAAATCTAATTGAAATAATAGTTTTAAGATCTTTTTCCATTCTTGTTTTATACATCATTTGTGTGTTAAAATTATATCAATTATACCCCACTGTATCTCGCTATTGTCTCGTATAAAACATATGCCACACAAAGCCGTGCAACTTTCAAAGGGATGTATTTTGTTTGGCATTTGGTATTTCAGGTATGTGAGCTGTGTAAACTGATTTTAAAATCAAGTGGGTGGACTTAAATATAAATAAAAATAAATAAATATTTTTTTTCTTGTATTTTCTAGTTCAGATAAAATTATTTTTAAATTTAAAATAGGAAAATAGTTTAACTCAAAATGCATTTATCTACTAAACCAAGGACACAACATTCTTTCACGTGACAGATATGAGTGAATATTTGTATCAGAAATATGATTTAAATTATTTATATATTACCCACAATATTTTAAGCATCCTAAAAAATTAGAACATTAGTTTAAATATTCTTAAATACTATCTTTAAAGAAACTTAAAATGATGCTACGTTGGTGCCATTAAATTAACAAGACATTTTTTGGATATTTTTTCTGACCATTTTTGCCGCACCGTGTCGGACATTTTGTCTTGGTGACATCTGTCAAATCTTTTGTTTATTATTTAATTGTGTATGACACTTGCAACATAGCAAGTTAAACGATTGAATTCAAAGATAAAACTTTATTATAAAAATGAGTCTTTGGTAACGCAAACGTTGCGTGAATTGCGCCTATTTTACGGTAGACGTGTTGGCCCATAACAGTCGACCAACACCCGTACGTGCAAGGAACGCAAGATCGACCGCGAACAACGCCACGGTCCGTGAAAGTGTACAGCAGAAGTAGAGGCAGTTTATTCCTCGCCGTGCACAAGAACTCGGCCTTTCGCAGACTTCAACTTGGCCATTTTTGCGTCGGTACTAGGGTCTACCCCCGTACAAGATACAACTGATCTAGGAGATCAAAGTTCAGGACCATAGGCAATGCTCGCCGTTTGTTCGTTGACTGGGATTTAAATCGTTTGGAAGATGACCCCAAGTCTGACCGAAAAATCGTCTTTAGTGACGATGCGCATTTATAAGTGTTTTGACAAGCGAAATTGCCGTATATGGGACGACACCAACCCGCGCAAGGTTCACCAAGTGATAATGCACCCTCAAAAAGTTACCGTTTGGTGTGAATTTTGGGCCGACGGTGCAATTGGTCCGTATTTTTTTGAAAACGACGTTAGTAAGGCTACATAACGATTCAAACTAATGTCTTATGGTCCAAATTGAGCCACAGGGACCTAGACGTGCCTGTGTGCCTACGTGCCACACAGCAAACGCCACGAAAGACATTTTCATGAACGATTTGAGGGTAAAAAGTCATCTCTCGCAGGGGCAATGTGATTCTGCAAAGATGTCATTTCATTAACTTATCTATTCAAGAAGATAGTACAGTAACTAAATAGTTGCCTTGTGGTATTCCATGTGAGGTTTTAAAAGTATTGTTTATTTTGTCAATCCGTGGTCTTTATTTTATGATGGAGAAATTTGCGCTGCTATTGTACTTTGTATATAAATTCTTCTGAACTTTAACAAGCGGCCATATTATTTTTACTAAGACTTCTGTAAAATTGGTTCTCATTTATTTGGTGTTTTTGTCCAAACATCCAAAGCAAAAGCATGCAACAATATTTTTGCAAAAGTAAAAATGTTTCCATTAACATGGATGTTCAATTAAATTTAAGAGCGGACACTCATTTTCTTGATCTAGAAAGACCACAACTTGGAAAATTTCAGGTAGTGACTTGGGGCTGACCACAACTTGGCACATTTTGGGTAATGACTTGGGGCTCCACCCGTAATACAATCGACCCAGGCACCCGGGCACCTAGGACGTAAACCTAAACAATCACCTTAAACAACGATTTGAGTTTCCTGAATGGATTCAAAATCAGTTAAAAGATGACTCAAGTTTTCATTGACAAACTTCTCTTCACCGAGGTCTAGAAAGTCGATATGTGCCACACAGTTTAAGCCACATTTAAATACAACAATTTGGAATTATAAAAATGTAAATATTGTGGTTTTTTCCTAACTTCACAATCAGTGAATTAGATAGTTCAATATCTTGGAGTGATCTGGAAACAAGTTTGAGTACGTCGAAGAATATAAAAGCTCCAGGCATATACGGGATTCCTGTCCAGTTTTACAAAAACGGCACTGTTCAATTTAAAAAGTATGTTGTGGAGTCCTTTAACAGCTTATATAATGATGCTAATGTGCCAAAAAACTTTAATAAAGCAGTAATTTTTTCCATTTTCAAGAAAAGAGATTCAAATCTTGGGGAAAAGTACAGAGGAATTTCTATTCTAAACTCTATGAGGAAGATTCTGACTTCAATTCTGTACGAAAGGCTCTCTAAGTGGATCGAGAACACTAATCGTCTAAGTAAGTTTGAAGCTGGTTTTCGGTCGGGCTTTTTGTTTAAGTTTAGTTTAGTTTATTCATCAAACAAAGTTTCAATAGGTTCTTAAGTGATTACTAGATAATATAATACAAACAATTTAAAATTTTAAACATTACCACCAGCAAAGTTATTTGGAATTAATAAATTTGGTTTAAATAAATATCTACTAACATTAAAATCAATCCTGCTGTAAAGAGTATTTGTTTCTTTTAAACACCTGGATATTGGTTTTTTGGAAGCATACACAGTTCTATGACATGGAACATTAAAAATCGGATGGTTTCCAAGCAATTTTGCAGGAACATTGATCCCAATTAGAGCTAAAATTTGTGAACAATCAATGTGAAAAAAAAGAAGAGGACCAAGATAGCTTCCTTGCGAGACACCCGACGTAACATATACTGGCGCAGAAATAATGTACTGAATACGATCCTTTAAGTATGAATTTAGCCATTTTAAAAAGTTTGAGTGAAAACCTACTTTATTTATCTTCATAAGTAAAGCATCATGATTGACTCTGTCAAAAGCTTTAGATAAGTCAGTATAGACAACATCATACTGATAACCTTTATCAAGTGCATTCAAGACTAAATTACTAAAAACAGTGAGGTTAGTTTCAGTGGATCTACCAGCTACAAAACCATGTTGGTATAGTGAAATCATTGCTTTAAGAGAAGGAGTCATAGGCTAACTTTTCAAAAAATTTGGGAATCGTAGCAATTTTACTAATTGGACGATAGTTTGAAACATCTTGCCTACCACCTGAATAGTAAATAGGTCTGGTTGTTGAATGTTTCCAAATATTTAGAAACTCGCCATTTGCAAGTGAACGATTAAAAATAATTTTTAAAGGTACAGCCAATGCATTCGCACACATTCGTAAAATGATTGGTGAAATTCCGTCAATATCACGTCGCATATCACCCTTAAGCTTAGACAACGCTAAGTCAATCTCAGAAGTGGAAAAACTTAAACTGCCTATATTAATAGGAGTATTTGAAGAGTTTATGTTTGTAGCATTAGGTAACGATCGATCATATTTTTGCACTTACCAGTATTGCCAGGATGTTTATTGAAAAGAAAAAGAAATTGTATTCAACACCAAATTGTGCTATTTACGTGGAGTCTGGCGTAACGCCAATATATACTCAAAACCTCAAAATGAACTCGGATTATTTTATAAGAGTGATGAAGAGGGATGAAAGAAGTCTTCATAAAACCATCGTCCTAAGATAATTGCAATCTAATGACACACCTTGCAAAGAATGGAGTCAGCTTGCTATCTCACATGAAGCTAACTTAACTTTATTGGAGTCAAATGTAGATAAATGGAGTTTTATGTTTGCACATGTTACTGCTAAAATTGATGAAAGAAAATACAATCAGCATCTTTCTAAAGCTTCGTCAACATCTTCGAAGAACATACATCAATCACCAATTTACATCAGAAGCTAACTATTTCAATAACAAATTATCGACCGAAGCTATAAGTTATATCTATAGAGCACAAGTTGAAATTTTTAATCTTAACTATATGCCTCATCGAGCAGATCTTCCAAAACCACTTTTTAAAAACCAGAAATATTTGTTATTAAACTCATTTTTGTTTCAAAATCATTCATTTTGCAACCTAGGTGAATCATAAAATAAAAGCCCAGTCAAGGTGTGTCAAGTTTGTTTTGCCTTATTAAACTTCAATTTTTGTAAAAAGACAAATTTTAATAAATTGATATTTAAAAAAAAACCGAAAGTGCATATTTCAAGCTTATAGTTGGAATAAATTAATAGGATGAAAATTATTTACTAATTTTTGGGCAACAAATCCAAAGGAATTTTATTTGCGTATATTCGTCTGCTAACTTAAGTCTTACTTAAGTGGCTTGAGGCTTCATTGCGATAAGTTACAATTAATACATTTTTTTGGACAAAGTATAATTTTAGGCTTAGAAAGTTTTTTAAAACGTTTTATTTTTACAGGTTTAGTTGTATATTTATTAAGTACATCTTCCTCATTAATTAGTATAGAATTCCTAATCTTACCTAGTAGATGCCCTTTTTAAAGCTATTGTCTCCTTTAAATTTCTTTCTGATTTTAATGTTTAAATTCAATTTATGTCATATTTTAGTGCCACTTAAATCATCAGAAACAGAACAAAATTAACATAAAACATGTCAATCGATTTGAATTTCCTCCTTCAATGCTTTTATGAATCCACATAATAATCATCAAAGTGTGAGGTTTTACCGATTAACACTAACGAACCAAGAAAATCAAATTAATTCTTATTAGAAGCTTAATGCTTCTACTAACTTCTTTAAGTCTGATATATAGAAGTTAAAGCCCTTTTTCCCATAGTTCAAAATCTATCAATGTATAAAAGTGGGCGAAAATTAAAAAATATACCCACTCGATCCTATACATCTCTCCACATTAAGTATGTAAATTATTCTTAGTTGAATAATACAGAAGTCAAAATGTAATTATTGTTCCAACGCTAGAAATTAGTTTTGTTGATTTTGTGTTAGCACCTACCTGCCTTCATATCTAAAACAACATGTTAGCTGATTGAATCATTAAATCTTTATTAAGTCACCCATTATTAAAGATACACGAAAATAAGTTGTTACCTTTTATCCAATTTTACATAAAACCTATACCTTCTTATTTTCTTTTTAACTTTATTCGATTTTAAATTAAAGAAAATCTTCACTCTATTAAATAGAAGTTGAAAGAATCAAAAGATCTTCTTGACTGATAAGACCTAAATTATTGAAAAATCGATAGCTCTTAAGGAAATTGAGTTTCAAAGTAAAATTTTATGACAACCTTTTACACCGGGATTGTATAACACTACTTTCTTCTTGTGTGAATCCACTTTTAATAATCAACAACACGTTTCTACCTATCCATCAACTTTATATCAAAAGTAAATAACATAGAACTAAACCTGATCGATTTTATAATACGGGGTCTTTAAATAGCAATAAATCATCCAATACAAACAAAGTTGGCAATCAACTTAACTTATCAACTTCACAAGGAAAATATCTACTCAACTCAATATACTCGTAGTGTTCCACGTTGGGCGCCATACATGTTTTAATGTTTTCCAAATAATTATCTTCAACTACTAATTGGAACATTTTCGCCTTGTTGAGCCAACTGGTAAACAGATAGATAAACACACGTTTCATAGTTTCAAATAAATATCAACAGTCAACACCGCACACTATCTGATTGATTTTTTTTTTTTAATTTTGACAGGGGAATCCAAAAAATAAATCCTCACTCATCCGATCAAAGTTACACGCCCAATGAGTGTCAGTTATGTGTAAACAGTGTCCTATGCATACATGCGATACACCGTAACACTTTACTATTTGATTCGACCCTTGTGAAGCCCTAACTCTCATTCTTTTTCCGCATAAGGTGCATTTACCTGAGCTATAAGGAAATCGAGGTGAAAATCTGATTGATAAAAAAGAAAAACCTAATATCTAATGTCAACACGCAACGGTAAAAGGGCTAAATAACACGATGATATAACAAGTAATTCGACAAAAAAATCGACAGAAAATCGTTTGTGTTTTGTGAGTAAAACAAAAACAACATAAAAAAACAAACAGGAAAAAACAACAACAATAAGTCCTATTGACGGTTTTACTCTCTAATGGCTCTTTTCCTATAGCAACTAACATGTGTGTCGGAGTATAGCTATTTTCAACTTGTCCCTTTGTACGGTATATACGGAATAAACACACACATTTAACGGGCCATGGGAAATAGGGTCATGTTTGCCTATCCGTTGGAAAAATAAAATAAATCCTCAAAGTAATGGCGCTGCTGCTGTCGATTCCAATGCTCAGCTCATGCTGATGCCAATGTCGAAATGCCGACAAATATACTGGACAAACGACCAACGACTCTACGACGACGGACGCAACGGACGTCAGACGACAAAACAACAAACGACTACGACGATATGGTGACGAACCTCCCAAACTGTCCAAGAGTTAAAGGTTATCACATCCATTTTATCCGAGTGGGTTGCTGATGCGATCGATTGTATAAACCTACTCCTATGCGAGCTTCTGGTCGTTCTTTATTATTCGTTGCCTTTATAACTAGCTCCTATACTGTATACATATGCCCAGATGGAACAATGACGCCCATTATTCGGCAATTAATTGTGACTTTTTCGAACTCGGGTGTATTACGGGTGTCACATTCTGGGAGAATTATTTGAATTGGTCTTTCGCTTTTGCTCCTTCAATATGTTTTGATATCTATAATAATATACCTTCTATAAACGACCCAGAGAGCTGGATTGGGGGAGTTCATTTTCAAGAATCACAGAAGTCGGTCGGTTATAGTATAATGTGTGAGCCTTAGTTTCTCTAGGATAAGTCGATATATTAAAAATAGGGGAATATCTATAAATAAATTGCATATTGTAAGAAAAGAAAGGCAATTCAATTCACCTTGATGGATAGGTAATTATAGATTCACATACAAAATGGGTTGCAGGACCCACCCTAACCTAAAGGGGTTTGTTTTTTTTTTAGCAGATGGAGTCAGAGCTTTGGGGGACGTATTTTGATAAGTGAGAAAAGAAAATTTGTAGTACGTAGTCGTGCAATAATTCTGGTACAAAACTTCAAGGTTAAAACATTCATTTGATATAAAATGCTTATCTTTTTTTTCTAAATATTAACATAAGAAAGCAAAGAATAAATGTAAATTTGGTTTCAGTTTCTCTAATGTTACCATAAAATGAGGCGCTTGAGTAATTAGAATAATCGCCTACCTATGGTAAGGAATAAGTTTTGGCGAAATTTTCTAGTTTTGAAAATCACTGGGAACCGGAATATTGTTCGGGAATCAGGTTCTTCTAAATGTTCATATATCTTCAAGAGATGACGACTAGCACAAAAGTAGTTATCCACATTTTCACGCTTATGAAAGCAGTTCGAGAACCAATACCTAATACTTGAACAACTTTGGAAGAAAAAGATAATGTCTACAGAATTGGATATATTCCAGATGCATTTCAATACTGATTAGAGAGCTCTACAGATCATATGACAACACCTTGACTCCAAAATTGTATTGTTGGAAGAATCTAAAGGCATGTGATAAATGAGCATGAAATCTTTATTTTTAATAAACTGATTTTTAACGTTAAATGAGTTTAAAACAAAGAAAACGATACAATTTATGCGACATCATTATATAAAACTAAAATTATTATTCTATGGTTAAAAAAAGGAAGTCTCACTCCAAAGTGTCACATAACGCAAGTTTTGAGAAGATATGTGAAAACGGTTGACAAGTAATTCTATATAGAAGTGTTAAAAAGTGTTTCAATGGAGAAAGATAAACTCCTCTACAAGATTCTGGTCAGAAAATCAAAGCCAAGACAACACAAAATTGCCTTAGAGTCAAAAAAGTAAGTTTTAATGAAGCTTAAGGTTGGCTCTTGAGAAGTCCATATTTAATCCCTTTGTTTATTTTTTGTGGTCAAAATTTGAGAGGCCTTAAAGATTTCTTGCAGGAATTTTTAAACTCTTAAAATAGAGTTAACGAAAGGTGTGTCAAAAATATCAACAGAAACAGAGCGTGCCACTATAGTTTGAGGGCTTTCATTAAAGCTAATGTCAATCTTTTCGAGTAAAACTGTTTTCTTAATTGAACTAATATTCTAACCAAATAAATCAATCGACAATGAATAGAAAATATTATATAATTCTTATCTTATGGCATTGAATGCACTTATGGCAAAACTCCGTATTTTTGTTTTAGTATAATATTTTAGTGCCCGTGGCATCTTGGTTAGTGCTTTGAACTGTATGCCAGAGGTATTGAGTTCGATCTCCTTCTATACCATCTAAAGTTTTTTCACGAGTATTCTAAAAGTGTAATTCTTGTCATGAAAGTTGCTTTAATAAATTAGCCGTTCAGATTTGGCTTAAACTGTGGGTACCCTCCATCCCTGACAACAGTAATCGCACACAGGAATGGTTGAGAGTCGTAAGTCACTAGGTCCTAGTTCTCAACGGGCTGTTGTGCCATTTAATTTATTTTTTATAAATGATATTTTAAGTGAACCATGTTAAGTGTTCTTTTTTGTTTTAAAACTTTAGACTAACCTTCACTAACCTTAATACTTTAAAAGCTAGAGATTAATCTGGAATTCCACCGACTAAACTAGCTTACCATTCGTGCCCATATTTTTAAAAGCCTTACAAAATATTGATAATATAATTTTGTGTTAAAATAAATACCTTGAGCTCAATATATTCCCTTGTTTTGAAGATACTTGCGTTGAAACGCGTTTTTATGAGTTTTTAGTTACTTTGGTTGTTTTTGCAAGAAAGTTCTTAACAGTATTTCCATATCATACAATTTTTTATTTTCAGTATCGAAATGTGTTTTAGTCGAAAACTAATTTGTATTAGCATTTTTTTGAGATATTTAGGACATTCGAACTTACGTACACACTCACACACAGTCAACTCTCTAAAAACCTTTAGAGTTTCTTATATAGGAAGTTTAAAACAGGCCAAAATACAGCTTTCTCGACAAAAGAAATATCGCACACGCCAATACCCTGAATATGATAAAATTGGAAGAATATGTCAAACCTTAGGTGAATACAACCCTCACAGACAGAAGGAAAAGTTCTAGTCAAACAGCTATCGATGAAATAATCCTTAAGCAGAGGATAATTTCTTTAAGTTTTTCACAGAAACTGAAATATGAAGGTTCATTCTCCTCTAATGACGAAGAAATTAGCTGCGTTTTTTTTTGAAAATCATCTTCAACGAAAGTGGAAGTATAAAGACATCATAATGCATTTTAATTTGATAGATATAATTTTCCAAATTAACAAGCTCACTTTCTACCGATCCCAAATTAAAATCAGTAAAGAACAAGCTATAACAATCACAAACAAGTGAATTCAGCTATAAAATTTTCAAAGCAGTGACCCTGGCGCTGATAAGATCGATTGTCACTTTATTTTTCCTTAATTTAGCAGTTCCGAAATTTTATATTTGAACTTGAAAACAGGGCAGTAGTACAAATTTCTTGTTATAAACTTCATACGTAACTATTGGCAGGTTGTTTGAGAAAAAAGTTATGCTTTTTGAAGATAAAGAATCGATCATTTAAACTTATTATATCACTTTTTTCAAAATCATTTATTTCGACCAATCTACTCGTAGTTCAAATTTCTACCAGAACTTCAATAATTTTTAAGTTTAAAATTTAAAGTCAATAAGAATGCATGGTAGTTATAGTTTATGGTAGTCTTCCACATTTTTAACTTTGGTGAAGATTCGTTACCGTTAAAGTAATCATAGGACGATAAAACTTTAAAAACAAATTGAAGAACAAGTAAATATTTTCAATTTCCAAATATGACTATTTAATGTAAGTGAATAAAAAGTGTTTGTTTTTTTTTTTTCAATTTGTGAAAACCTCGGTTGATTTTTCTAACTTTGTTTACAATACTTAGATAGCATCGTAAAAAATAACACAATTAAATTAATTTTGACCAATTCTAATGTTTAATAACTTTTCCATCTTTTCCTCTTATTAAAATACTTCTCAACACCTCCTATCCAATCATTCCCTTTTTTCCTAATGCTCACACTGTGTCTTTGGCATGTTAAAGATATAAAAACTCCTTTTAGTGTTTGCTAATTATAAAAAAAAATATATAGAACATGAGCGCTAGGATTTGAAAAAAAATCAAATATCCTAAGATCTTACCGTAGAATTTTTGTAGTGGAAAAATAAACTGCGGAAAAACTAACATGGCTTAAATCAGCTTAATAATGTGCAAAGTGTACTGAGTTTTTGTCTTATTGGCTTGTTATTTTTCCACCAATCAGTTATTATTGTCTGTTCAAAAACTGCTGATTTCAAAAATATTAACAAATAACTATACCAAACGATAGTTATTTGTTAATATTTTCTTTTGTCTAACTAAAGTTTCTAAAAGAACTTTGTCCTGATTTTGGATTTTACTTAGCATTTTTTTTATCACATAAGGTTTCAAATACATTTTTAAAAAAAGTTGTTAATTAAAGTTTTAGTTTCTAAATTTTTTTTAATCAAATTACCAAAATTTAAAAAAATATATGTTTTCTAAATTGTGTCAATATTTTTTCAATATTTATCAAAACCTGATATTGTAGATTTGTTAAGAGGACGAATTCGTAAAAAAAAAAAAACAAAACCTACTCTTAAGCCGTTTTGCCTATTTTGGTTTAGAAACCTCTTAGCATATATATTAAAGGTTTTCTTAAAAACGTATGTGGGGCGGGTGAAATCTAAGAATTTATGAAGGTTTATCGATTATTTATTAAAATACAATAAATATTCCATTTGAATACTTCAGATATTGATGATAGGTTTAAAAAACTATATTATGTATGTGGGTTGTTTCCAATTCAAGCCATCATCCACCGCGAGAGTGCAATTAGATTTCCAGAAACAGAGCACTGTCGATAAGTGTTTTTCGACTTCAAAACTGTAAGGCCAAAAAGCCTTTATTTTAAAACAATATTAATGTTTAAAAAAAACCGACACAATGACACCAATTTAGACAAGTCTAAGGCCAACATGTTGAAGTGCAGCTCTTACGTGCAACTTGTTCAGCTAATTCGAACTTAAGTTGAACATAAAACAATAAGCAGAGTTTTTAAGAGACATACAAAAAATAGAAGCCACAAACTTTCAATGTGAAAGCTTTTAATGTGACTTATATTTATCCAACACAACAAAATAGTAAAATAATAGTTCCGAACTAATACAAAACCGTGCTTTATACATAATTAAATAAATTTATTCAATTACGAAAAACTGACTTAATTAACAAAATGGAAGTTGTTTTAATTCGTAATTAATTTTGGCATTGTACTTTTGGGAAAAGGCATAAATCTCCAGGTTCTTTTTCGAAAACTCACAAAATGTATATAAACAAGATACGTAATTTTCGTTTATTTATTTAAACCGCACTAAACACGCATCAATAAAGTACCCACTAAATGATTTAATATTCATTAATACAGACCTCTTTTTTAATTGCTAATCCCACACCAAATGTTCACTAATTTGTGTATCTAGTAAATCATAAATTTCTTGACATTTTAGTTTTTTGACGTACCAAAGAAATCAAAACAAAAATTCTGCAAAACGTCACGAAGTTTTTTGATCCCTCTCAAATGTCAAAACCTATACCTTTGTCGGTCTCTTAACTCTTAACTCAACTCTTCTTGTAAAAAAATGGTAATTCAATTCCTCCTATTTGTCACCACAAAACCGCACAGAATACGAAAAAATTCCCTATCGCTTAGTCACGCAGTGCAACTGACGCACTCTAAAATATTCAAAGGAATTAAAAAATTCATAATGTAAATTTGTGCAGCAGCAAGACAATTTATACTATGAAATAAAAAATAAACAAAGAAAAATAAATTTCTCACGCAATGTTGTTCACGTTTATAATGTTTTTGTGTTGTTTTTGTATAATTGTAATGGTATCTCTCTTATGGCAGTTCAAGCGAGTCACACAATAGCCACTACTGTCACTTTGAGGCATGGTAATTAATATAAATGCTGCTTATTCGCCCCCATTTTCTCCCCATCCAGTGATGGAATAGAATAGAATGGTTATTATTCAAAGCGATTAGCTATAGTGTCTTTGTGTGTATACGTATAATTTTTGGACTGTTTGACAGGCAATTTGACAGTTGACAAATTCAATTTAGATGATAAAGTGTCAGTGTCAGTGTCACTGAAGTGTGGTCACGTGGCCCTATCTTTTTATTTGTTGGTGGTAGAGATTTTGACGGAAATTAGGCGAAATGGAGAACCTGATTACCTACAATATGTTTGTTGTTTACTTTAAAAAATACCACGGTAAGTGGTCAATTAATAATCTATGGGTTGAGTTTAAGGATTATTAACTTGAATCAGTTTTTAGTAATTTTGACTGTTTATACCTTAAATTAGAGGTTTTTTGTTCATGTGGAACTAATAAAGAAAACAAATAACTTACTCATCATGCGGTACCCGTTTTCTAAATGCCATCCTTTACTTACCTAAAATGAAAATAAAATAAGTCATTATTTATGATATTGAAAACAATCAAAGTAATTAAAAAGAAGAAAATTCCTTAAGAAATTTAAAAGCCAATATTTTTGAAAATCAAGTTAGCAGTTTTTACGCCTAAAATTGTTGAACAGTTATTCATAATATTTAAATACAGTAATATATCACTGTTTTTCAGCTGTTATTTTGTTGACTATTATATCGTACTTGAAAATGTTCGTAGACCAAAATTTAATTCCGATAAGTGAAAGAAGGGAATGATCGTCAAGCTATCAGAAAATAGAGATCCAACAGAATGTGAAAATTAGAGAGGGATTTTCGTTCTACCTGCCGTTGCCAAAATAGTAGCGAAAATCATACTGAAGCGCATCAGAGTACACCTAGAGGCCACACCCAATGTCGAACAAGCAAGTTTTTCCGCTGGATCCTCATGTATTGATCACATCAACACCCTGCGGATCATTATTGAGCAATGATGTTCATCGACTTCAAGGAGGCCTTTGATAGCGTCAGAAGGGAATACATCTGGTTAGCTATGCGGAGGATGGCATTCCAGAAAAAATAATTGCTTTTATGGGAACAACATATGATAGATCCAAGTGCCACGTTCTGCACGATGGTAGGTAGTCAGAGGATTTTGAAATTTGAAGTTGGGTCAGGCAGATGTGTATTCTTTCGCCAATATTGTTTTTGTTGGAGATAAGCGATATACTGCGCGCATCTTTGTCCGGTAGAGGACTGTGTTTGCTTACTCTCTCATAGGATCATGGATCTCCATCATATGGCAACAAGTGTGGAAATTTCGGCAAAACAAAAATGATATTTCCTCACAACCGGTGAAGAAAGTGAAGAACTTTCAATACCTTGGAAGTATCGTTTCCATCGAAGGCGGTACCGAACAAGACCCCATCGGCAAAGTAAAAGCGGCATTCAGTATCCTGTCGAAAATTTAGAGGAATAACTCTATCAGCCTTAAAACAAAGCTACGATTGTTTCGAACAAATGTCGAATATGTGCTTTTTTATGGGTGCAATACCGCGAAGGTTACTTTAGCAGGTACAAGGAAGCTACAAGCCTTCGTGAAAAGATGTCTTCGGAATAACCTAATAATGAGATCCTTTATAGAAGGACAGGTCAGTATTAGCGTCACTAGGCAAGAGTTGGAGGGGGCTGAACGGACTTAACAGGTCTGAAGACCTAAGTAAGTAAACTCTAAAATTATTATTTTATTATATATATTTTATAACGTAGGAAAAAATACCAGTGACGAGATCAAACGAAGAATTACTCTTGCTAGCCGCTGTTTCATTCCTTGGGCTAAAAAAGCAGTTGAATAGTAAAGCCCTCTTTCGGTCGACCACACTGTCGCTATGTGCGGTTTAAGAAAGAATCTCTATACTTAACAGTACGCCTAAAATTGAGCTCAAGGGTAAACTGAGGAGCATTCCTGGCGAGTATTTCTGCTGAATCGTAATACAACTATTGACTTTTGAATTTTGTCTCAGAACACTGTTTAAAAAAAAAAAAAACAATAAAACAACGAAAGGCACAATACATTGCAGCGGAGTTCGACTGATGAAAATGTTTTGAATATAGTTCTATCGTCTATCATTCTTAAAGCCGCTTTTATTAATTCTACCCAACATATTTAAACTTGTTTTAGGGACACCTGCGCAGACAAAGCCTAGGCAGAAGGAAGGAGGGCTTAACAACCAGATTAGAAAGGATGAAAAATTTCTTGCACCGACTGAAAAATCTTACATTTTTGGCAGAGTATGTGATCATTCCATAAGAGCTGATCTGTGCTACACTTGCCGAGTACTGAAAGTTTATTAGTTTCCTGGATATATATAAGTTCCATTCATGAATAGTGGCATAAGGGTTGGGTTACGCTGTAATGACAGGAGACATTAAATCAAACACGGTTTTAAGTTCCCTATTGGACAATGCTGTAAAGATCAGAATTTAATGAGCTTATCATACACTGCCCTTGGAGCTTTACATTCGAAAGACATGAATGTCAATCTAGAAAAAAAGGGGAAAAGCTAAGAGTAATTTCGTCAGCAAAACAGTATAATGGATAAGAAGTGGTAGAAAAGAGCTCATATGAATATAAGGAAGAGAGTCGGAGACAAAACAGAGTCCTGAGGAACACCACCATTTAATTTCACAAATTTGAAATCATCCAATACATACCATCTTGCACGCTGCTAAAGCAAGGACTATGGCAAATGCAGGTGAAGGAACCTTGAGTTATTCGCGTGATCTATGGTCCCCTATGCATAGTAGGTGAGTGAAAAGGAAGACGGAACGACGAGCTGTGAAGGCTGAGAAGTAGACTTAGCCAAAAGGATAAAAGTACAAAGACTGAGATGGTTGGTTCACGTACAACGGTAGCAATTCATTTTAGAAAAATTAATCTACTCACTTAGACTTAAGGTCGAATTTCGTAGCAATAAAAATTATTAAACCTTTCTTGACACGAAAACAGTAATTGTCCAAGAGCAACTGTAGATTTGACTTCAAAGTCTTTGATTGCAAAATTTGTTGAAACTTACAAAATATTAAGTCATTAAAAAAAATATGAACTGAAAACATTTTACTTCATGAAAATGTAAAAGAAAACTGATACTTTTCTAAGTTTCCAGGCTTTAGGTCTTACTTGAAATGCATACTATTTTTTTTAAATGCTTAAAGTATGGAAATTTAGGAAAGTTTATCCTTCGATTGCTTCTTCTTTCTTTTAAATTCTAATATGATATTTCACTCTCAATTTTTGGAACCATTAAATTATAATTTAAACTTAATTTCTGTTTATTTTTAAAGAACCATTTTCAAAGCCACAACAAATGGCAGTCAGCTTAAATTACATACCACACACATTGTGTAACCTTGTTTTACCTTTTAATTAACTTTCAAAACTCACTCACTCTGTTACGAAAATGGTAATAATTATTTCTAGGAGGAATGAAACCATCCTCATGTTATTGCTATTGCACCATATTACAGTCTAAAACCCATACAGAGACAATTTAGGAGAACATCAACCAAGATAATAATAATAATTAAAATGCTTATTTAGAGTTTCTAAATTTTAATTAAGTTTAATTAAAAAAGAAACACGAAACGACTAAGTTGACAAAATTATAATAAAATATTTACCAAATATAGTACTCTCGAGACAGTCAGTGTCAGTGGTGGCTTCAAAAAGAGAGAGAGGAATGTTTTCTAAAATCCTATGCGTACGATATGCATCAGTGTGCTTGCTGCCTTATAAGTTTTGTTGCTGTGTGCTGTGTGCAATTCGTGTCTGTGAATTGTAATAACATGACTGGGAAAATGCGAATTGAAAAGGATATGAGTCTACTAATGAGAGCTTCTATACCCCCTTTTGCTCCTCTGAGACTATAGTTTTATCTTAATTACGAGGAGTCTTTAGAAGATGCTAAAATCGTATACTCACTTTTTGTAGACAAATTGAAAGCAAGAAGAAAACACGTAGGAAGGTATACTTTTGTCGTATAATATCTGGGATTGTATAATTTGAAGACCTTGAAAAGTAGATTTTGAAAGATGATGGGTTTGAAAGGCATATAATAGATATGAGTAGAATACTGTATTAAGAGCGTTCTATGTGTTAAAATCTGACATAATTGATGTCTTGGAGTGACAATAATAATTATCGTAGTATGTCTTTGAATAAAGTTTAGATACCTTGGGGTTGTTTGTTGATTAAATTGTAATGAATATGGAAAAGTTTAAGAAAAGCTTATAAACAGCCTTTTGTGTTGAACTGACTAATTTTCTTCGAGCATCTCTTAACGTGCAAAAAGGGATTGATTCTTTTATAGTTTGCATCTTGTTATGTCTTTAAACAACATTTTTTATCAAATTAAAATAGAGTGATTTCCAAAAAGAGGACTGACTTTTTTTGTCACGGTACTGCCTCAGCTAGAAATTGATAAATCCTCAAAGAGTAATTCTTGTAACAGTGCTTTCTTAAATTAAACCTTTAGATTCGGCATTACTCGCACACAGGAGTGGTTAAGAGTTTTAAGCCATTAGGCCCTAGTTCACAATCGACTATTGTGCCACCTAAATTATTTGATTCCCTTTTTTTTCAAATGTATTACTTACTTACTTAAGGTGGCCCTTCAATCCTGTGTGAACTAGGGCCTCACCCAACAAACTTCTCCATCAAGCTCGGTCCCTAGCTAGAAGTCGCCAGTTGCGCACGTCTCAAGTTGGGTGAGATCACTTACCACTTATGCGCTCCACCTGATCCGTGGTCTTCCTTTACTGCGCATTCCTATGGGCGTGGAATTGAAGACTCTCCATTTCCATGGGCTCTAAGTGACCAGCCATCTCATTCGTCGTTCCATCTTCTCCTTCACTCTACAAACGACCCAGCTACACTCGTTGAATTTTTTTCTTAAAACGATCCAAGGTGTTTTCACTAACTATTGTCATAGTCCATGCTTCTGCACCGTATAGTAGGGCAGGATGGAGAGGGTCTAATAACACTTGCTGGCCTGAGAAAGGGCTTTGCTACTCAATTGCTTTCTTAACCCAAAGAAAAAGCGGTTAGCAAAAGTTATTCTTCGTTTGATCTCATCGCTGGTTTTGTTTTCAGGGTTCGAAGCGAAGCATAGGTAGACAAAGTCCTTAACTACCTCGAAGTTCCGTCCGTCGATTCTGACGATTTGATCGAAACGTCGGTGTTTTTCGACGACATTATATACTTTCTTTTAGCCTCACTAAACGCTAAACCTATTTTTGCCGCCCACATCACGCTGAGTTCTTCTGTTTATGTCAATGTCATCAGCATATTCCAGTTAATGGACAGACTTTTGAAAGATTGTGCCTCTAGTGTTGACGTGGGAGCTCTGTACTATTTGTTGAAGGACAATGTTAAAGAAATCGCATGGCAGGGCACCACCTTATTTAAGGCGTTTTTTTGACATCGAAAGGTTCGTTTAAGTTATTTTCAATCTTTATGGAGCAACTCGATTTCTCCATGGTCATCCTGCACAAACGATGCCAAAACTAGAAATGGCTCTATGCACCTTGTCCCTGTAGATACTGCCATATGTGGCCTTGAAATTGATGAAAAGATGGTGACTGTCAATTTGGTGTTCTTGGGTCCCTGCCGTAACGTGAATATTTGATCGACTGTGAACTTTTCTGGTCTAAAACCACAATGGTGTGGACCTATCAAAAATGTTGAGAATGGACTTTCGACTTTCACATATTACGGTAGATGAAATTTTGTAAAGTATGTTCCCACGCAAAGAGACATACTTCTTTCTAAAAACCTTTGATTTACCTTTTAGAGACCTTGAAAGATCAATAAAAGTGCGAAACTTTTACTTTGTCAAATGGGATCAATTAAAACACGGATTCATGAAATTTTCCATTGCCAATTTCTGTATTTTCAACTGTCTGTCCTCGCAAAATTCTGAAGCTCGCTGCCAGCCCAAAAACAACACCTTAATGATAAGTTGAGAATGGAGATGCTTTTCAGCTACAATTCTTGGATTTTAAGTGCAATTAAATTTAGCAATTCTGGATATGTTGTGAGCGATGTGAAAATAGGTCTTTGAACTGGTAATTATGTTCAAAAGGTACAATTAGTATTTTGTTAAATGAACATTAAATGCCTTGAAACCTAAGCCATTATCAAAATACGATGTAATGTCGTTTGCAGAAAGTCTAACTCGACGTGACATAAGTGATGCACACGGAATAAATTCTTGACATAACTTACTTGTTCTAAGAGCTAGAATGCTTCCACCAATTTAATTGTTTCTAAAAAGTGCCTTAAGTTTGCCAACTATGACCTGACCATGTAAGCAAATTGCTTCCATTTTTTGTTATTGATTTTAAACAATTTCAGAGTGTCGTTGAAGTGTGCATAGTTCCATTTTAAGTAAAGACTAAGTTTTAACCTTTCAAATGTCAAAAAATGTCGACTTCTTAAATATAAACATTAGCATATTTACTTGTTTTGAATATATTTTCATGTACAAAAACACGTTATGCGGTATAAAAATGCATCTACTAAGATTTTCCTTATGCAACATGGGCTTTATTCTTCATTTCTTAAAAGTCATTATCTCAGTCATGTTCAAATAAATCGTTTAAGCAAAGAATTTAAGAACTTCAATTTGCCAAATCGACAACAAAATAAAGACCAAAAATACACACGAAACTCGTTCCTATCCTCAATAAGGGATTGGGGCAATGATGATAAATAACTGTCGGCGAAAACTTAAGTGCGCTACAATTTTTTGCGGTCTTGGTTTTGTGCTCTGGCTCTGGCTCCAGAGTCCACATCAGGACACAGCAAAGATCCTCCACAAAAGTTTACCAATCATACTATATGCACTATACATTCACCGTAGGTACCTATCTATCTGCCTTACCTACCTTTTTTTTTGTGGTTCAACTGACCTGAAGGCAGTAAGTGGATTTTAATTTCGATTAAAATTGGGCAATGGGAATTTATACACTAATTGAAGTATAGTGCTGGAGCTCTGCAAAAATTCTCATTGGAATCAAAAAATATAAAACCCACAGAGAACGATAAAAATGTATTGCAAACAAAAAAATAATAAAGGAGAACAATTTTCAGGTACCTGCACCGTAGGCTTAACTGATTTCAGGGATGGGATGCACATTGTACAAGGTTTCAAAATTTAAAGCTTATGGTGGTTAAACATTATAACAAAGAGCAAAGTGAATATGTTTTAAAATTGTTACCCATTTCAAAAATATAGGAATTCATTTTTGGTTTTGTTTTTGTATTTTTGTGCTATAGTAAAATTTATAACCATATGACCACAAGCAACAGATGTAAATTGTTTTGGGATTAGTTTTAGAATTGAATATAGTTTTCAGTTGGATAGTTAGAGCTACCCATAATATGTACATACCTATAGAAGATATTGACTTTTAAAAAAACAAAAAATTAATTGAGCTTTTATTGCCCACACGAATCAAGTAATATGTAGAATGTGTTTGTGTTTTCAATATACATCCAATTTGAGCTATAAATATTTCAAAATCATTCAATAGATTTTTGAATTTGCATTTCTATACCTGTAGTATGCTTTTTAACAGAAAATTCCTTCAGGCTTTGATATGTTTTGAATTAAAATAGGATTCATTTGTTAGGTACCTACATCCATTTGTTAAAAATGTGTTTTATTTGAAATACAAAACTGATTTGAATAGATTTTGTCCATACACATATGTTATAGGTTTCGATTAAATCCATGGTTCTAAATCAGTGGGAATGCCTCCGGGAGGAAGAAAGTACACATTTTTAGAAGAACCTTGTAAAAGTACACAACAAAATTTGTAATGAAATTCATTTAAATTTACCAATTTTGAACATTTCTTAAATTAGAAAAACCATATGAGAATTAATGAAGGAAGCTATTAAATAATCTTAAAATTAGGAGTATGTGGTAAAAGTGCTGGAAACATCTACGTCCAATTGGAGGACATAACGAAGTGTCAATCCAAGTTCTGGCACTTCTGGCAGTTCTCTATTTTTACAAGAGTAACCTCAGACCGCCTCTAATACCAGAACGAATTAAGTTAAAAACTCAAAATTTTTAATATTCATTAAGCTTTATTATTCACTTTATAATGTTAGCAGTTTCTGAGTAACAGTTTTTCAAAAATTGGAAAAATAAAAATAAATTCACCGACCGATTGACGGATGCTCAAACTTTTTAAGCAATTCCAGGTAACCTAGAATCTTGAAATTCTACAAGCCAGTAGTTAAACGTTTTTGATTGTGTTAAGCTCTTTTCCTCTAATAGATATGAAATACTTAAGATTTTCATGGAATTCTAAAATTTGGAGTGGTGAAGAATTTGATAAGCAAATCGAAAATCTGAAACAATACACTATGGAGGTGTGGTATCCGCCTACTTTTCGTTTATTTTTTATCAGTTATATATATGAATTATGTAAAATATTAAAATTTTAAGTATACATAAAGAAAAACATAGACATATGTATATTAAGGATAAGAGAGACGTATGTACATTGTACATAGAAAGATGTACAATGTACATATGTGTAGCTATGTGTAGCATTCTTTTGAAAAGTTCTAAAAACAAATAGTCTGCATGCTGGTGATATAAGCAAAAGAGAGGGGCCTGTCTGACATTCCTTCGATCGGTATAAATAAGAATCTTTTCTAGAAGAAATAGTGAGAGTATATGATACCTGTTCAAAACTGGTGTAGAAAGAGAATATCAGTGACTTTACAGCCGTGGCGTTTGTAAAGGTGTTGACAGATTAATAAGTTTTAAACGATCTTCATGAGGTGTTAAAAATAGAATATAGCCCCAAGGAAGACATCGGAGTGCAAATCGAAGAAATCTGCGTTGAACAGATTCATTTCTTTGAGGGTTAGAATTCCGATGGGGAGATTGGGATTTATTGACATAGGGATTCTTTCCATTTTTATTGAAGCCAAGGGACGAGTTGGCCATATTTAAAATTTAACCAAAATGGCTAGATCCTAGCCAGAACCTAGATCGCAAGTAGAACAGACAGAATGATTGGTGATATCGAACGATGTTATGAATTGCCATTCAGCAACATTTAGTTTAAGGCAATTTTTGTCCCACCAAGTCTAAAATGGCTCAAGATCATTTTTGAATAAGGCGAAATCAGATGAAGTAGAAATAACCTTTCTTATATCATCAAGATAATAAAAACCAATTGAATTATCAATGTAATTAAGACGTTGATTATCAAGACAAATAACAAAGGACCATAGTGGTTCCCTTGAGGGACTCCTGAGATTGCTTAAATGAGATTGGAGATTGAGAACCTGAAAATAACTCTATATCGGCGGTTTTCAAGATACGGTCTGAGCTATGACATAAACAAAGAGTGGGAAATCAAGGACTTTTAGTTTAGGATAAATAATTTGGTAACAAGTTTTTATCAAAGGCTTTACTAAAGTATGAAGTGATAACGTCAACTTTATATCCTTTTTCTAATTCGTAAAGAGTTTTGGACACAAATTAAGTAAGAATCATCCTTATGGATCTGCCTATTAAGAAGTCATGTTTTTAGGACGTAAAATTAGGTCTTGAATTAAAGTAGAGAGAGAACACTCGTTTCTGATCATAGATATATCCAGTTCAATATAAATGTGGATGATAACCCGAGTCCATTGACTTTTCGAAACTATCGGAAAACTGACTGGGCTTTATACAGGAACTTATTACAGAGTTTACTAGAACCTGGACTATCTAGTCCTTCCTCTAACGCTAACGAACTTTTTTAGATTTTTAGTTCGAAAAGTTTGGGAATTCAAGAAAGTTTGAAGTTCATAAAATCATTTATTGGTTCTTTTTTTATGAACAGGAAAAATATAGGAATATTTTCATAGCTTTGGAAAAATTGCTTGAGAAATGGAAAGACGAAACAGTACTAAAAGAGATTTACAAACGATTTGAGTACAGGTGGTAACTTTTAAGTAATTAACAATATCTGTAGTTGGGTTCTTCAAGATTATTACTGTACGATTAGCTGAATAATAAGTCAAAGAGGTTTGTAATAGTTCAACGGGCGGTAGATGTCATATCGTATAATTTGCTGAATGCTAAAAGGAAGCCATCGGATTAACGTTTAATATTAATACATTTAGAAGCGCCTGCAATCCGTAAACAGGCTATCTTGCATTGTGTCAATATAGTCTAGATATAGGAATTTACAATGAGGTGAAAATCTGTATTGAGCTTGCTGATAGTATGAGAAGTCAACACCAGACATGGTTTTCAAATATGTTTTCCATAATGAATTTCTGACATTTCTCGTTTTGTTTGTAGATTGTTATACCAGGATGTGTTTCCACAAAATATTCAACAACAGACATTTCTCTAGGTTTATCTCATGTCTCATGACATTCAGGGTTGTAGGTTGAAGTTCAAAAGATAAGTTAGTATTTTATTATAGTTCAGTGAATTGAACAATTGGTGCTACTTTTCTAATTAACTTAATGCAATTGATATTCAGTTTCAGGCTATTGATTAACATTTCCACTTCTGACACCCATGTAACCAATATAGACCTCACTACACATAGGTTTCATGTTTAACTCAAATGCCAATATTTAAGTTAATCTTCAAACTATAGAAAAATCGAAGAGAAGGGTTTCTTCTTTGTCAAACTGTGGTGGGTTCAGTTCACATCACCACCCTTCATATAGAATAGCTACAAGAGGCATCTAATTCTAAGAAGTCAAATCATTAATCTAATTGACAGATTCATCTTATAGATTAACACCGTTGCCGTCAGACTCATTTTCCTCTAAGAAAACAACAAAAAAGAAACTTTAAATGTCAACAAATAACGACAACAGAATTTCATTCAAAACTTATTTGCTTTTCGCTCTGTTTGATCTGCGATGATGATGTCTTGAATTATTTTTTTTTTTTGTATTTGTCTTGAAAGAAAAATATTTAACACAAAAATCTCGTAAATTGATGAAAACATCAAACAGAACAAAATTAAATATGAAATCCAACACCAAGTCATGCACAATGTCTGGAAGTTTATTTTTCTCATTTTCAAGTGGCCAGTTCAAATGACAACATCAGACGACGACGACGCACGGAAGACGGGACACAGACTACACAAATAATATCAAACAAAAAGAGTCTTCTTTTGTAGTTAGTTATAAGAGCTACGAGCAGAGTATATGAGATGGGGCCAGGCGTCAATATAGAATGGTCAAGCGAAATAGCTCGATGTCAATCATTTTATAATTTGGTGTATCATGAGAGTTTAATTTCTTGAATAATCCAAAAACAATCCACACAAAAATGTTCAATCTTTTGTATAATACTAACATCAGACATTTTTTTGAGTCTTCCTTATAAGCCTCACAGAAGGTATTTTTGACCACCGCTAAACCACGACGCCACCGCGCCGCCTAGCCGTGCCGTTTGCTGTGTCTTTGCCTTAACCGGATATAGCAGAACAATGAACACTTCTTATAATACGACGCCATCTAGGGTCTCGTCTCGTTGTCGTTATGTCGTTGTCGCTGTCGTCTTTACGTTAACTGCAGTCTCAGTCAATCCGCAGTTGATCGTTCCATGGATTAAATTGGTAAACTCCAACTAGGTATAAAGTATACAAACCCACCGAGAGAAAGCTGGAATATTCCTTTAAACTGCCTTAATGTGGCCTGGTAATGATAATTGCAGCGATTCTGCCATAACCAGGTGAAAAGAGTCCATCTTTTTTTGTATTTTTTGTTCGTTCGTTTTATTCGTCTTCAGCATTTCGTCTTCGCTTTACCTTTAATGTCTAGTCTGGTCTGGTCTGGAATCTGGATGCTTGTATCGTCTTGAAGACGTCGTTCTTGGCTGGCTACCTATTCAATTGCCCCATCAATGCACTGTGCCGGTGCGGCAGTTTCTTCCGAACTATGCCACCGTCATCATAGGGGCTTTGGTTTGAAGTTGATGTTGCTGCTGCTGATGATGATGATGATGATGATGATGATGATACTATACTCTCCTGGTCTTGCCTGGAATGGCATGAAGATGGCGTTCAGCTAGCCACCTTATATTCTTTCGCCAAATCCTTATGCCTCAGCTGGATTTCCTGCAATTACACATGTACTGTACAGTGTACCTTTTTGCTATGTGTATGGCCTGTGCAGTGCATGAAGGTGTGTGGCTGATGTCGTTGATCTCTTGATAGCTTGAGATGCTGGATGTGTTCTGCAGTTGGTTTGGCATTCAAGGTATTGTGGTGCAGAGTGTAAAAAACGCTCTCTAGGATTCTAAGTTTTTTTCCTTATCTTATTCTTTAACTGCCACCACTAAGTGTTGGAACACAAGCTCTACGATGGAAGTGCAAGTGCCTATATATATAAGGATATATGTATGGACATATCTACGAATGTATCTAAAGACCAAAGAAAAACGTCGTTAAATGCATTTTTCTTAGTTACCAGAATGATGCAATTGGTATTGTATAGTAGGCGAGAAGACAAGATTGTATCTATCTACCTATAAAGTGGCTTAACACATTTTGCGCAATGATACCTATAGAAGCTAAGCTATACAGAGCATACCTTGACTCTCTTTATACTTCTGTGTGGATACTTAAGATTGTTATAATGGTTTTTCTTTTTAGTATGATATTGACGACGATGTTGATGCTGATGATGATGATTATTATTATGAAACCTCTTACTGATGTTGATGATGACAATATTATGGTAGCACGAAATGAACGAATGGTATTAGTAAAAACGATTAAGATATAGACTAAAGGCTTTAGAGTCCATAAGAAGCCATAAAAGTCATTAACTACAGGCTAAAGGAAAACTTGGAAATAAGTTCCATTTATAGTTTTCAGTTTGTTTATGGGCACTTAAGTTTTGGACGCACAAATAATCAAAATTTAAACTTTGACAGAAGAGTTAGTGAAAAATGTCTACACCCTTAATTTTTGACAATTTTTAGTAAGTTTTTGACAAAAATATTGATTCAAATTAGTAATAATCACTATCAAAACGGTACTAGTTGAAAAGGAGAACAAAGATATTAACTTCAAACTATTTATCTTCCCAATCTTTTATTAACATTTTGCAAACTTACTTTACTTTAGTTGGCCCTACAGCGCATTGTGCGCCTGAGCCACAAGTATTAACTTTCGCTAGCTTACTCGATCTCTAGCTTGCTGCCTCGAGTTTCAAATACAAAATTGAAATGCGTCCGCTTCAACTTGATCACTCCTCCAGAGATGAGGCCTGCCTCTGCTTCTTGTTCCCTTAAGCTTGGCGTTGAATCCCTTACAGGCTTTAACTTAAATGTTCATTCGCTCGACATGGCCTAGCCATCTTAAGCGTTGAACACGCAGTCGCTGTATCTCCTCCTCCAGATGTTGCTTTGCCTATTGACAAAAACCGGAACATAGATCGTACGCAGAACCTTCCTTTCGAAGATACCAAGAGATCCTTCATCCGCCTTGGTCCATGCTTCTACACCATACAGCAAGACTGGGATGATTTAGGTTTTGTCTTTTTGGTACTTCGCGGTAGGGTCTTATCCCTTAGGCCAAAGCAACAGCAATTAGCAAGGGTAATTCTACGTTTGATCTCCGTGCTAATGTCATTTGTAGAATTAACAGCATTGCCCAGATAAACAAATTGGCTTACTACCTCGAAGTTATACCTGCCAATTGTCACTTTTTGACCAAGTCTACGGTGTGAATCGACTCTATTTGACGACAGTAAATGCTTCGTTTTTTTCTCGTTAATGTCAAGACCCATTTTGCAAACAGAAATCCTAAATATTCTAAAATCTAGATATCTCAGAAGAGAGCTATACCCGCTGAAACACATTATAGTAGTATTTTTAAGGCCACCTTCGTCTAATCACTCTTACATTCAAAGTTAATGAAACATCAGCTTAATATCCAACTAAGTTAAGAACCACTATAAGTGGTTAGTTTTTGATACGTGATCACCTAAAAAACAATACAAAAATAAGCTCTCTGAAGTTCCAAGGTCTTATTCCACTTCAACCCATCTGTGTTTTAAATTTAATTCGAAATACATTCTCAAACTTAAATAAAAGAATATAATTTATATTGATCCATCTGTTTCGCCTTTTTCCTTTCTAATATTAACATAGCACATTATAATTAAATTCCTTACGAAACAATGAGCTGAGCTGAGCTGAAGCATACAATTATTTAAGAACCGTCGTCGCTCGTTGAACGATATAATTCGTCTTAAATGTTCATAGTAAAAGTTTTTCCATAAAGGAAGGGTTGAAAACTGGAAAAAGAAAAATATCAACCCCTTCTTATAGATTTTTTGGAAAATCGAATTAATTTTTCGAAAAAGTATTTCGTTATTTCTTCATCTCTGTTTTTCCTCTGTGATGCCTTCTTCTTGTTTTCAAATTAAATGCATTAAAGTCAAGAAACAAAATTAAGGAAAAAAGGAGAAAGCTTATCTATATCGTGCCGCCACCACCGATGTTAGCTTCTTTACCTACCTACCCACCGACAAAATAAAAATTATCATCGTCAATCGAAAGAGAATGTGAGTAGGATTTCAATTTGTCCATTAATTTATCACGAAATAAATGCACACGTATTTCAAAAACCAAAACCGGATGAATCCACCTGCCTTGCTTATTTGAAATTAAGTAGTACCTACATAGTTGAGATATATCTACTTCTATTTATGCTATGTATGGATGATACCTAACTTATTCATAAAAGGGATATAAGACTTCTTGTTCGTTTTCAATTTTTATTAAACAAAAAAATGGGGTTGCAGTTAATTTATTCAGCGATAACGATAAGAACCTTTGTCGGCAAAAACTGAAAAGAAAAACGGTTCAAGGGTCTTAAATAAGATAGAGAAAGAGAGTGAAAGCATCAAAGCCATTGATAGGGAGATTAACACCATTTTTTGAAGGGAAAATAAGGTCAGCAGAAAAAAATGTTTAAAAATAGTTCGATTCATTGGTTCGTATGAAGGGTGGTTCTTTCTATAGTTTTAACCCAGTTAATGAAACAAAATCAAAGTTTCTTAATTACATTTTTTTTTAAGATGACGGCAATTTAGTTTTCACATTTTTCGTATGTTTAAGAAACATGTGAATCAGAAATATATGAACATCTTGTTATACAAGTCAGGTACATCCAACCAAAAATGTTTAATACGAAGGGCTAAGTAAAAAATAGCAAATTTTCCCGAAGTCACAATTAATGGACCCTTTTAATAAAATTTGGGTGAAGTGTCCATGTAAGTGAAATCAGATAATAAGGACTATCTGTCGACTTATGCTGAATTTAAGTCCACTTATTACTCTTGTACTAAACAATTTTTAAAATTGTTTCTTACTCAAATGATATTACCTAAATATGAGTTAGTCTAAGTCTTTTGGACAGAATCTTGAGGAATCTTGTTTTATACCCTAAATATATAAAATCTATAAGTGTATCATCATTCCTTTGTATGACCTTAGAAAGATTGATTGATATCGATTGTAAGGCAAGTATTGTTTACCGTTACACACCTTAGTGGAAAGCGTCATCACCGCAGTTTACCGGTTATCAGAGACCTGTGGCTACAACTCTCTCAAAGATGAGATGATTCGAGATCGGTTAGTTGTAGGGGTGAGGGATAAAAGCTTATTCAAAAAGCTACAGCTTGAGGCATCTCTTACGTTAGAAAGAGCCATCACAATAATACGCAGCAATGTATCAGTTCGTCGTCAGCAGCAAGAGCTAAATACGTCATCACTATCAATCAACCGGTTTCAATCAACACACGAAGCAGCAGCAGCAACAGTTAACAAAAGACGATCATCTCAAAAGCCAACAACAAATCAACATCAGAGCCCAAAAGAACAGCAACAACGGACCCGTCAACAGTAATCGATTAACCGGGAATTTCTCAGCGAATACAATCAAAAAGCAATGCGATTTTTGTGGTAACGATGCCCACTTCAATAAACGCAAATGCCCTGCATATGGCAAACGCTGCAGCAAGTGTAATAAGTGGAAAGCCTACAAATTATCGGTTCATTCGAAGCAAAATTAGAATGCAAAGGTAGATTTTTACATTCCACGGTTTATGTCATAGAACACTTAAAAGCTCCATTACTGGGTCTGAACGCATGTGAACAAATTATTAACGTGCAAATTAAAATTGAGTTTCCTCAATTGTTTCAAGAATTAGTATGAACTCAAAAAAAATCATGAATGAAATCAAAATAAAAAGTCCAAGCAATCCGTACGCTATTTATGCAGCAAGAAGAGTGCCTATCTCATTGATAGGGAAATTTAAATCAAAATTGGACGATATGGTAGGGCTGGAAGTGATCAAATTCGTTGACGGCCCAACAGAGTGGTGTGCTCCACTTGTCATAGTACCCAAACCCGATGGAGATATACGACTTTGTGTTGAGCTACACCGACTCAATGAGTGCATGGAACGTGAAGTGCACCCCATGCCAAGCGCAGATCACACCCTAGCCCAGTTAGCTGGTGCTAAATTTTTCACTAAATTAGACATGCAAAAACGAGTTTTGGCAGGTGAAACTATCACTTTAGTCGCAGCTACTGACAATTTTTTTGACGCCATTTGGAAGGTTTTGTTTCTTAGGCTATTATTTGGAATTTCAAGCGCTCCGGAGATTTTTCAGAAACAGATTCAGCGCATAATTGAAGGTATTCTAGGGGTGTTGTGTAAAACTGACGACATCCTTGTTTATGTGTCGACCATAGAAAATTACGACTGTAATCTCCGTAAAGTACTAGAAGAGTTGGAGTCTATAAGGGATTGACTTTTAATCGCGAGACCAGGTCGGTTTAACATCAGTAAATTGTCTTGGCCATAGAATCGATGGCACTGGCATTCATCCAAGAAGATCAAAAAATGAAGCGATCGAAGGATTTTCACCACCAAAGAACGTAGCGGAATTGAGAAGATTCCTTTGTCTCGTGAATTACTTGGGCACATTCATTCCTAACTTGACTTCGAATTGTCATCCACTGAATGAGCTCTTGAAAAACAACGTCAACTTTACATGGGGTGTAAGTCGAAGCATTGCATTTCTCAATTTAAAGAATACAGACAGAACCTGTGTTGAAAATGTTCGACCCAAGCAAGAAGACAATTATTTAAACAGATGCTTCCGCATTCCGACTTGGAGCTGTCTTGCGTCACGAAGATAGTGATGGTTTTCTTAAACCAGTCGCCTATGCATCTAGAATGCTAAGTGAAACCGAAAGAGGATATGCCCAAATAGAAAAAGAGGCCTTAGCTATAACATGGGCCGAGTGCGAGGCTAAGTATTTCGGTCTTATTTTAGACAAAAACTAAATTGAAAACGTAAAAACAAACAAATCACGGTAGATCTCTTCTCTCGCAAAAAAGCTATTGGTAATGAATGGGGCCTAGAACCCCGAATTACAAAATGGTTATACACATCGGCAATCCAAAAGACACTAAATAAGCAGATCGCTTCGTACGAGTCCACATGCGGCACTGGATACCCCACTCTTCCTAACAGCTTTTGATATTCTAAGCAAACGAATAGCTGCAAGCTCTGCTAATCGCTTCAAAGCTTCATCGCAGTGGGTTAACAACAAAATTGGCCACTCCGTAATTTTAAAGTATTTAGAATCAAATCCAAAGCAAGCAGACTACACCATCCCCCAACTGCAATTCGAAAGAAACTTCTAAATTTCTATGCCTAGCAGATATGGAAGGATAGGGCACTCCTGGAAGACGAGTCAATCCATATTTACACAGATGGCTCACAAATAAATAAAGGGTTTGGTGAAAGTAAGTAGGTACTCTGAAGGACTAAAATGAAGTCTCTCATTTTTTTGGTGATTGGTCTTGTCCTGAATTAAATAAAACGTCATATCAATATCTGACATCCGTATTTTTTCAAATACCTAGTCAAACCACTATCAAACGTCTGGACTCTGTCTTTGAAAACTCTATAACAGTTCCCAGCTATTGATTATTTTTAATGGAGATGGGACATGAGTTTAATAATCACCTTTGCTGGGTACCAGGCTATACGGGCATTCCAGAAATCTTAGGGCAGATGATCTTGCCGAAATTGTACAATACAATCGATTCTACTACAGCTTATGCTGAGATACCAATCGCTTCATGTTAACTATTGCATATAGAACTTATAGAAGACGATATGAAGAAGGAAAATATCAGGTCAGGTCATAAAAAACATCAGGGCTACACTAGATTAAAAGCGATCAAGGTGCTTGCTATCTCTAAGCAAATTGCATATAAGCTCGTTAATCGATGTCATAACCGGGCACTATCTAACAGAAAAGCACGTGTATTTTTTAAATTACTTATGACTTTTGCAGAAGCTGTATGAATGAGACAGAGGAGAAAATAGTTCTTAACTTCCTCTGTACATGCTCTACTCTAGCTCAAAAACGCTAGACTTACCTAGGAAAATTCTTCTACAACGATCTAAATGATGTCAATCGTATAAACATACAGCCCTATTCCGCTATATTTCGGGTGGAATTTTTCGTGAATTTTCTCTAATCACTATTCTACTATTCATGAATTTGTGTATTTCGGTTACGTCGGTAACACTGCGCTGTATTCTTCTATTCACGTGGACGCATTTATTCTATACAATTCGGATCCGTACAAGAAATGTAGCTGATTTTTCATTTGACTTCTGGTTTGTTAATTGTTATTAGCAAAGTGTAAGTAAAAACTAATGTTTTGCTTAATTTAGAATATTTTTTTTTATAAATTAAAGATTACTAACATTTTTAGGGGAAGAACGACACACAAGAAAAAATTTTCAACAATAATTTCTGTATTGAAATTAAATACAGATATTGCAAAAAATAATGCAAAACGAAAACCCGAAGACCTTCAAGGATTTTGGAATAGCCTAAGAGATAGACTCAACTTCCTAGGACCACCAATAAAGACGTGGCTGAGTTTTTTATTTCCAATTCTGAGATTTCTCCAATTCCTTTGTTTTCAATTGAAATAAAAAGTCCAATACTGTCTATTTCCAAAAATTACACAAATTAAACAATTGGATTGAATAAACTTAATTTTTGTATGAATCAAAGCAATTTATTCAACATTCTCAAGATTGTCACATGAACAGCTGTTTACGTGAATCTCAAATTGGTTTAGGATTATGTAGTTCACCCGATGGATAGCAGAAAATAAGGGCAGTGTGAAAGGGAACCGAACGGGTGAATCGAATATACGATCCACGTGAATAGCAGAATGGGCTGATAATCAGTCTTCCACGTTTCGTAAGCGACTTTAACTGGTTTTATTTCGCTAGGAAGAAAGCCTCAAGATTCATGTGGTATCACAAAGCCATTTAAATTGCCTAAGTGGGTCCTACTCTTTCAGGGACAGCCTAACCTAAACCTAACTTTAATCTAACCTAAGCTCATGTAGAATCTTAATATGATCTTTAAAAATGAAAGGTTATAGTGGTAAGTTTACAAATTATGTTTTGTAAATATCTCCACCCTAACCCGCCAGTAGTCTTTTCATGGTGGATTGTGCGTGGGTGTGCACTTTCAGAAATTGGCAAAACCTCAAATAAGCCATTTGAATTCATCATATAGACTAAGGTCCTTCTCTCCCTGATATAAAAAAAGATGGTTGAGAGTTGTAAGTCGTAAGGTCTTGAGTCTCTAAGAATTGTTGCATAACCTAATTTATTAATTTTTGTATTCATTTTCCCCCACCTCCTCTCAAATATTAATGCTTGCACTGGCGAAAATACCCATTAGCTTACTTTAGAACTCTTTTTTAACCACACATCAAAAATGCAGAATTCTCTATTCAACTTTGTACTGAAACTAAAATTTAAGGGGGTAAAGGGGCTAAGTACACTTTAAATTTGTTGTAATTGATACATATTTTCAATTTCTTTGTTTTGAAAAAGTCAAAATACGCAAGGTCTTCAAACAATTGATAAATTTAAAAAAAATAGTCAAAAAATTTTAATAAAATTAAATTTTTGACGCAAAATTTATTTTGGTGTGTAAATACGTTTTTATATAAAAACTCAAATATTGAATTGGTGCTGCAAGTCCCTATTCCACTATCCTAAAATAAAATACCTATAAAATGACATACGTACTCCAATTCGTTCTTAAATTATAGCAGACTTCTATTAGAACTCCCTTCGTCCATTTTTTTGTTTTGAGATATTTGCATTTAAAGTTTGAAATTAATTAATACATTTTGGAGATTCAATTCTTCATAGTTTAAAAATTGTGCATTGTAAGGCTAAGGGAGCTTTGAGAAAATATATATGTAAGTTGTCATTTGCATAAACTTGAAGTATTTATTTCATTTTTGCGGAAAGTGGACTAAGGGAGTTTCCAAAGAACGACGACGAAATTATAAATTTTCGTAAAAAATTGGGTTCTGAAAGGTTTGCATTTGACAAATCAGGTTCCATTTTGTATTTCGAACCTACATTTATGTAATATTTCGTGATTCTATGATATTTAAAGGAGCTTAAAAATCTTGCCATCAGTAATTAGTTTAAATTTAATGGAAAAGTGCACCAGCTTAAGAAATATATGTGTCATTAAATTAACATATAACAAATAATTCGAATTTGAAATTTCTGGCTTCATGATTTCTAAAGTTATAAAATTGTGGTAAATCCTCTAAGTTTGTTCATATTAAATGAGTAAAGTACCTAATAACTTCGCTTATAGGAATAGTGCTTTTTTAATTTAAATATTTTATCACGGGCGTTTTGAACTTTTTTTCTGACAATATTTCTCACATATTTAAAATTAGTATACAAACACGTTAGTTCATCTTATATATTAAATGAACAAAAACAAAGCGTCACTGAACCATAACTTAACTTATTCAATGTCTAGACATCTTATATTCAACTTCAATCTTCAACCTTAAGTGTGTGAACATTTTTTTAATGAATGAATACAAGTAGTTTCGCCTTTTGTTCGCAGTATTTAATTACTTCCTTTAAACTTTGTTAAAGTTGTTATAAATAATTTGTATTGTTCACGTTTTATGGTACAAAAATTAAAATATCATAATTAATTTGTATAGATTCTTAAAAATATAAAACAATGTGGGTAGTTTTCCAATTATCATTTAAATTTCAAATTTAAGTTTAGCAAGTGATTACAAATTAACCAACAAAATATTTAAACCTATTAAATACATAAATTATTACCTGCCAATTTTAATTAATGGCTCAAACATACCCAATAGTCATCTTCTGCTTAATCATAAGCTGTTTAGTGTTTATAGATTGGTAGGTATATTGGAAACAATATAAACAAAACATGAATATAAACTTATAAACCTATCTTAAATGTCTATAGTTTGCACAGTGGGATACTTTGAATCAAGTTTAAGATACAAATTAATTTAATTTTGACCTCCTATGGTGTGTCCAGTGTTAAGCATAACGTCTTATTTGCGATGAGATAATATGGAGACACCTCATCATCGTTTACTTTAAAAGGCGTCGAATATGAATAAAATATAATTTTTTCGAACATAGTCTCAAGACGTTTTTTATTTCATAATTTAATATTTTGTGTGTGTGTTTTTTTATGAGTATCGACGACTGACGACGATAATGGCTCAGAAGGCAAGGCCAACAAAAGTTAAAGGGTGCGTGCACCTATAAACAAAAAGACGATGATCATCTGTGAGATTTGAGAAGAAAGTATCAAATGTCAAATGTGGATATAAGAAGATTAGGTCTTCTCTGGACTTAACCAGATACGGGTTGAGTTCGAGTCGTATGCGTATATTCATCGGGGAGGGCTTAAATGATACAAGACAAGACAAGACGCACACGACCGACCTGAGAATTATCACAAAATATAAATCAAACGATGGGCGTTCACAATGCTTCAGCTCAGTTCTCATGTGAAAGAAGTAAAGGGATTGTGTGGCGTCATCATCTTCGTCGTCGTTCGTCGTCATCAAAACATTTTTGTGGTTCCAAAATGAATCTGATTTATTTAAATTTTTCCATTTTAGATTTATTGTGTGAGTAAATTTGGCAGATAGTCATCTTGGAACTTCAATTCTTATTAATAGGAGGGAAAGGTGAATATTTTGTTGAGATTGTTGGTGTTTATGAGAACGGAGATTTGTTTTTATCAGATTTCGACTTCTGCTGTCGAATAAATTTCTTTAAAAATTTTAATTGGAAATCAAAGAAAAGATATCGAGATTTTGACAAAAAGTAATAACTATAGGTGGGGATCTTAGTCATGAATAAATTTGTTGTCAAGTTCTAGATGACTTTTAAAAATTATGTTTGTTTTGAAAGAATCATATCGAAGACAAAATGTCAGAGCTTACCGATTGTAATCTTCACTCGTAGTCGTCTGGAGAAAAGACTTTGTTTTTCTGTTTGAATTTGTCCATACAGAGATAACTATAATAATCTTGCAGAATAAAAAACAATTTTGAATTCAATCAAAGAAAGGGTATTTTTTAGAGGTACAAAATTTTAAAATAGATTGAAAAAGTGATGTTTTTTTATGTTGATATAAGAAATTTACTTTAATTCAGATTGGATTTCGATGCCTTTTTCCAATGTTTTGGGCCGTTGGTAATAACGGAGTAAATGTTTTTCACTTAAAAGTCAATCATTTCAGGCTAACTTAAAAATTTGAAAACATTGTTCCGGCTTCAAAAAAAAAAATTGATACAAAACACTTGAAAGCTGAAAAAAATCCCAGCATTTAAAATGGTTTTGCTAATGCAAAGTCCTGTACCTTTTAAACAAACACCCTTTACAATATATGTGGGTATAATACACTACATAAGAGCAAATAATACGACACATTCGCGTAGTACGGTTAAAAAATTAATATCTATGCTTCATAGTACCGCCGAAGTTAGGCTAAAGGATAAACTGTTGGCTATTCCTAGAAACGTGGTTATTAAATTGTTTAAGGGAAGGAATGAAACTGGTTATTTCACTAGAGCATAGACCGTTAAAATAATGGTTAAAAAGGGTAAGATTCGCTTAAACGATACAAGATAGCATTGGGTTTTCGAAGCATTAAATTCCACTTGGTTTTATATTCAGTATTTACAATGCTGTGTTGGTCGGAATTTAATGAGCTTATCATTTTTTCCCGTTCCAGTTCGACATCCGGAGAGGAGGGTTTTGAGTCTGGAAACAAATATGAAAAGCTAAGTTGGCTATCGTCAGCGAAATCATTAATTGGATTAGAAGTTGCAGCGGGAGAGCATTTATAAAAATGAAGAAATATGTCGGCGACAAAATGGATCCACCAGCGTTTATATTATTAGTTTCAGACTTGAATCATTCCAAAACAAATTGTATTGAACGGTTCGAAAGAAAATTTATAATCCAACAAAGAAGGGATTCGTCGATGCCAAAAGCATGCATTTTCGATATGAGAGCAAGATGACAGAGTTTGTCAAATGCTTTTGAAATATCAAGAGCAATAATTTTACTTTCTTTAAAACGATATAAAGATTTGTTCCACTGTTCGGTGAGATGAACGATGAAATCACCAGTGGACATATAGGCGTACTGACGATCATTAAGAAGCTTTCGTTCCTCAAGATATTTGTTTAAGCTGATAAACTATCAGCGTTTCCATGACCTTAGAACGGGGAGATTAGTGCTATTGTTCAATACTCTCAGGGAGTAGAAGATCCCTCGGTTTTACAACTACTAGAAACGAGTCCAGAGGAATGGGAAAGATGGAAAAGCTTACGCAGTGGTTTTGCTAGCGTGGAAGAACACTTCTTCAGAAGAATTGCGGGGATACCATCCGTATCAGCGAATTTATGAAGGTTAATATGTTTCAGATTGGTCTCATAGCATTTATAACACGCTCAAGAACTGTGGGAGCCATGAGATAACTAAAAGAGTGTCATTGGCAACAAACTTAGGGACCAAGAAAGAGGAATGATCAAATGATCAAAAATTCCTACTGCTTTTGGGACATTGTACTATTTTCTGTCCTAATTTATGGTCATGCACAAATGTGGTCGTTTGAATATAAGTTTTGAAGGCTTTTCTGACTTTCTTTCTGGTTTTCCTCAGTTGGGTTGGTTTCAAAATACCAGAAACTCACCGCTTTTTCCTTGATAAGCTCTTTGCAGGTCAAATTGAACCATGATTTAGCCTCGTGTTTAATATTTTAAACCCTATACGGGATAAAGGTTTCCATGCCCAAATCATACTAGTGATCATATCTTCACTGGAGTGCACTGTTGTGCAAGTATAGTGACTTGTTAAAGATAATGAAGAATTTAGTAAAATCGTCCCAGTCGTACTGCCAAACGGTTCTATTTGGAGATCTTTCTTTTGCTGGTTTTTTTTGCCATGAGAAATTATCAAATATGACATTCTTTCAACACCAAAAATAGTCAAAATTAAAAAGTACTTGATTAATCCTGCAGTATTCCAAAAGTCTATTAAGCTCTTATTTCAAACAAAAAGGTAATCATCTTTCTGTATAGAAAAAAGATAAAAACGTCCGCAACCGGACAAGAAACAAGAAAAAGTAGTAGTCCAAGTTGACAACCTTGAAGGATGCCTGACTAGAAAAAAATCATTAATGGATACAAAAAGCTACAAAATGTTATTACGATGATCAGTTCTTTTAAGTTTGTCTACGAGAATTGTAAAGCTGACTTTATCAAGAGCCTTAGCGAAGTTACTATAGATTACGTCAACCTAATACGCTTCCACAATATTTCAATAAACAAATTAGAAAAAAAAGAAAGATTGGTAAAGTTGTTTTACTAAGGAACATTCTAAATTCTTCAATGGAAATTCTGGAAAAATGTATGATGACGCATATGTTTTCATATTTAAAACGGTTAAAGACAACTTCTGAGTTTTATTCAGGAAGCTACAAACCAACTTTTTCGAAGTTTTTTTCCGGCTTCTGAATAAGATCAAAATTGAATTGTTTAAGTTGCTTCCTTATTACAAGGCACCCAAGAGGTCTACTATGTCTTTGCTTCCTTTTATCCTTCTATATGTTCCCATGTCTTTTTCCAGGATTAACCTAAATATATACATATTTGCATTCATGCATACAAATATATGATGTCATATATATGTAGGTATAGGTATCATTTACATTTGGATTATGGTGAAGATTATTAAAATCTGTTTCTGTATCTTGTCCTTTAATATGACGTGTTCTTCTTGTAACCAAGTTAACCAATATTACAAGAACTTTATGCGGCAATGGGTAACAGAAACAGAAACAGCAATAGCAACGTCAATGGCAACGGCAGTGGCAACACATAAATGCCATCCGTGTCCATCATTCCATGAATATATCCTTCTAGAACTTAATTGGACATGAAGATGTCCACATTCAAATAGTGTCCGATATTTCTGCTTATAAACTCATTCATACTCCTATATAGGTATACTCGTAGAAGATATAAGTATAAAGGACTATAGTTAGGTACATGGAAAGGGTGTTTTTCCAGATGCGAAATATCATCTCTACACTTTTGCAATTTGGTGTGAGGCAAAATATAATAAACAGGATGAAAGGGGAAAAAGGAAGTTGGTGTGAGGATGCGGCGAGAATTGAGAAGATATAGAGAAACTTGCCAAGATTCAAAGCGTGTGTTGTGGCTTTTTTGAGGCTTGTTCTCATGTAGCTGATGGTAAAACCGATGCATATAGGAGACTAAAATGCTACATGTTGGGTATTTCCTATTCCCTAAATATGTATGTAGATGGTTAAGATAAACTCTTGCAATTTAGCAACATATGAGTATATGTAGATGCTCCATACTCACAATGATGGTTGACCATTTAAATGATGCCGATGTACCCAACTCATGTTAAGGATATAACGATGTAATATGGTCTTTATAGTGGATATGGGAATGTGGGATGTTCGGAACAATGTTGCAACAGATGCTACCATTAATTGGAGAGGTTTTTTTTATGCAAGATATGGGGCATTTATTCTTTTAGTTTTGAATGCATGACTCGTTACGTGAAAGGGCGAAAGTTTTATTTACATTTTTTGTATACATAAGCTCTGTTGGAAAAGTGTTAATACCGTTTTAAGGTTTTAATATAACTTTATGTTAAGCTTTATTTGTTGGAAGGCCGGCACCACAGAAAGATGTTAATTTTTTTTAGCTTTTTTATAAAATGTGAAATTATTTTAACCCTAAAAAAGGAAGTTTTGGATTCATAAGAAAAGTTTTAAAACTTCATACCATTAAAGATGAATTGACTCGTCATCCTTCACTTTAAAACCCATTCCTAAATACCATCAAATGCGGATTTCTTACAAGCTTTTGGTTATTCCAAATTACGCCAATTCCTAACATAAAAGTCTCACATAGTGATTTATTGAAACCTTAGAGAGACTATTAGACATTTCCATCCGACGCACTCTCAGACCTGAAGCTTTATCTGCTACACAGCATGTCTATTCCACAAAAGTGTAAAAACAGCCTTACATTGCGTTGTGAGAGCAATATAAAATTACTGTGTTACAGAGATCATATGTGCATGCTAAAGTAATTCAACAGTAAACTAGGCAATACGAAAATTAAACTAACATCATCCAAAGGAGCAGCTCAAGGAGGGTTACTCTCACCAGTTCTCAAGATACTTGCCATGAACGAAATCCGTGCATTCTTGAATTTATTGGGGTCAAAGTAGTTGCCTTAGCCCACCGCAGTGTTTGCAGCGGAGAAAGAAATTGACTATTTATTCCAATTCTGCAGCAAAAACAGACAGACTTAAAAGTACTAAGTCTGTTTTTTGGGGATTAATCGCCAAGCCCCACCTTTTGGTCAGGTGCAGAATCTAGTTAAGGCTTGGTTCAGCTGTTCGCTCATAGTGGCAAGGAATTTCCCTGTTGCCAATAGTTCTATACGTAATTGGTGCGTTCTACGGCTCAGGCAAACCAGTTGCTCGAAAAATAGCCAAAGTAACACGCACTGATCTTACAGGAATACTTAAGAAATAATATTAGCACAGATAACACGACACCATGAACTTCAACAATACCTTTACAACAACCTGTCAGGATAGACAAGAATGGGTGAACAATGTACCTCATGAGGGTAGGTCCAGGTTTTCTTCGGAAGCAGCTGATCTCGCCAACTGCTTAACCGATTAAGTCCTTAATCGGAGCAGTGTCTTACAAGCCGAGGTATTGGCAGTAACAATCACTGCAACGGGCTGATATAACCATTTTCATAACTAGCCAAGCAGCAATAAGCTTATAAATTACTATGCCAAGAGGGTATAAGGTCACAGTGATAGTCCTGGAAATAAGAAAGCTGGTGAACTTACCAAAAACACCACATCATGTGAGTTAAAACAAATCATAATTGACAAAATACTCAAAAATTCATTTAACTATGGAAAAGCCTAGAAACCTGCGTGACAGTCTGGCTCGAATTTGACAGATTAAGATCCCGTTCGAATATGCACCTCGACAAAACTTCTTTTCGATAACTTGTGAGCATAATAACAGGCAGTCGCTTGTTAGGATACCACAGGAATGCAGCTTACTGACGACGCATCGGCATATGAAAGGGGTGCAACGATGAGGAAGAACATGAGGACACTACTTACTTCGTATTAAATACATCTTCTATGGTCTTGAAAAACCTTTCTTTAGCGACCAAAATAAGGCGCTGTTTAAAAAATTTGGTCAATTTTTTAAAAACATATAACAAATTACCAACCTTATTTTATTTGAACAAGAATCAAAACCTTTCTTTAGGTATAAATATGTACTTTATCTATAAATATATTAACGAAATGTATTTATAACATTTAAGTTATCTATGGCGGTAATATTGTTTTCCTTTATATCGCTAGGATGAGTGTTTATCCGCCTTCTTGTTCTTAATTTCTTATTATTGTGTGTCTGCTTGGTGGTAAATTGTTTCACTTTAAGTAGCACCACATTTACTGGAAACTATCAATGGAGATATCTTTTAATGGAAGCAAACCACTTATGTTGTAACTATCTTTGGAATTCAAAATTCTTAGAAACATCACGATATAAGTCCGTAATTCCAAGAGAGAAAAATCTCTTGGCTGAAGTTGAGCGTAGGTAAGTATATTTCTTTTTCTCTTCTGAAGATGATTTTTGAAGAACATCAAGTGATTCTTAAAAATCAAATAGTTTAAGTGATTTTATTTCTCATTTGTGTATTCATTTTGTGCATCTGCCGCAATTTCAAAAGTGTCTAAACTCCTTCTGAGTAAATTCTTTTGTTTAAGTCGTAGACTATCTGAAGATGTAGTTTTTGTTTTTGTTGTTATTCAATGGAGGGTATCTCTTCGGTAAAATAATATTAGACACACATGATATTACCTTCATTCTTCTTCTGACTTGTAAAAATTAATTACAAAATCGTGAGGTCAACATTTTGTTTGTTTCTGATGTTGTGATGATGATGATAGTGATGGAGGGAGTCTTACAAGTTGAAGTTAACATCATCTTGAAAAATTATAAAAGAAATACCGATGTGATGGCGATGGATGGAAAGGAAGTATTTAGTGTGGTTTGTGTCTAACCTTTTGTGTACCATGAGTGATGTTATTTAAATTGGAAACAACTTGTGTAGCTTGGTTTAAAAGAGCCTCCGGAGCTACTACCTTTAATGTACAGAACATGTGTTATGATAAAACAACTTGAAACTTTTGGAACTATGTAGGTATAAAAACTATGATACTGACCTAATTTTTCGGTAGGTAACAACAAAATGAATAGATGGACGATAAATAAAAAAAAATATACAAACAAATTTTAATTGAAATGGAGATTGAAGTTTAAATTAATTATGGTTCTATTCTTTATTTCCAGAAGAAAAAAATAATTTAAACATTTCTATAACTGTGAGAATATTTAAAAAATAAACAATGGAACTGCCTAATGTTTGATAATTAAGATAAGTCAGGTGAGTTACCAATTCAAAATTAAGTAAATTTGTCAAAAAAAATGTAAAATAATGAAATAAAATGTAGGTTTTCTCAATAATAAGGGAACTTTCTTCAAAATTTAATTTATTAGTCCAAAATAATGACGTTGAAAAAAAAAAATCAGACAGTGAAGTTTGTCAAAATCAGTGAAACAGACTTTTTTGCCATAGTTCGATCTGCTTGATATAGGACGTAAAGGAACTTGTCTTCTAATACTTGAACGGCTTTAAATAAAGTTTAATTGTTTCAAAATTGATGGTGATATGACTAACACATTGATTAATTTTATAAAAAATCACAGCTGAATGTACTCTCTGTGCTAAGAAAGCGATAGAAGATTTATGAGGGTGAGCCTTTCATTGTAAGGTGGAAGTTCGAGTCTATTGGACCATGGGAAGAAACGGAGACAGAAGCAGATGAATCTTCTTTGTACTCCTTCTATTCTGTTTATATGGAGTGAATAAAAGTGAGCCCATATTATGCAGCCATATTCCAATATTGTTCTTACGAATGTTATATAAAGAAGTTTAAGAATATAAGGGTCGCGAAAATCATTTGAAAACCGTTTTATAAATCCGAGTGTCTTATTTGCTTTTTTAATAATATAGTCATAATGATTTGTAAAAGCTATTTTGAGTTAAGAATAATAAATAGGTCAGAGAAAGTAGAGGGTTTAGTCAAATAAGAAGGGTCTAATTGATAATTGAAGATCAAAACATTATGTTTGCGTGTAAAACACATTGATTAACATTGTCTATGTTTAGTAAAAGCTTATTTATAGAACACCATTCCCGAAAACTATCTTGATCATTTTGTAGGAGTAAACAGTCAAGTCAAGTCAAGTCAAGTGAGTCAATACGTGTGAACATTTTAATTTCATCAGGGTAAATTAAAGCAGATGAGTGTTTTATATAAAAAGTTAATTCGTTAACGTACAAAATAAACAGTAAATGTCCTAAGTGGCTACCTTTTGGTACGCCAGAGTGGGTATAAAAATACTATGACCGCTCATTCCTAAATTCTATGCTGTATGATCTATTATATTTTTAAATACGACGAAACCCAACTAAAAAATGTATCTTTAAAGCCTTGGGATATATGTATCAAAGGCATTGCTGAAGTCTGTGAAAAGACAGTCAACTTGTTTCCGTTTTTCAAACAAATCAAAACAAATAGAACTGAAATGAAAGAGGTTAGTAACTGTTGACTTATTTTGAACGTGTTGATTGTCACAAATTATAACCTTACAATTATTAAACGATATAATTTTACAAATAATGGACTCAAATACAGTTTTGCAACGGGACGATCATTTTGTATTTCATTTTTACTATTCTCTTTATCTATCGATGTTATATACGAACTCTTCCAAATTTTAGGAAAAATTGAAGATTTGAGAGATTCATTGAAAAGAATATGAAGAGGATAGGATAAATATAATGTTCATTTTTCAAAATATAAGAAGGTACACCATTTGGACCAGAGCTATAACAATCATCTTCAGGGATATAAAGACTAATTAAATTTAAATGAGAGAATTTTGTGAGAGGTCCAATGACTCAGGCGTTTGACAGGAGTTCGCTACTTCGAAAGCATCTTTGAAAAAATTTGCAAACATATTTGAAAATTTTTCAGAGTCATGGCTAATTCGTTGTTGAAAGACATGCAGTTTGGATACCCGTCAGTATTTCTCTCACTATTAACATACATAGCTCCAAAAGTTTTTTGGGTTGTTTTTTATGTCGGTTTCAGTATTTAAAATAAAGTCATTATAAAGAATATCTGAATAGTCAATAAGCATATTTCTTAGCTCATTGTATATTCCCAAGTCATTATCAGCTTTTGGTTTATTATATTTAATTAGGCCTTGTTTCTTTTATCATTATTATTTGCCTCTAGCTTAACCATGGAGGAGATTTAGAAATATTGCGTGGTTTTCGCAATGGTGTGTCCTCTTAAAAAAAGTTAAAGAGAACACACTTATAAGTTGAAAAAATAAGACTTTTTAAAAACCACCATACAATGGCAATTGCACAGAAAAATTCAATTAAAAAATTAAATTCGAAAACATACTTAATATATTTACTTTAACGTATACATAGTTGTTTTTGATCTAAAAAATTATATGAAAAATTGTTTTCTAGTATGACTGATTGACGACTAATTTACAAAAATTATGTAAAGTTTTCAAAATGTACACAAATATTTACAAAAATGTAAATTTTGACAGATTTTTCGGGGGTATCAAGACACCATTGTGAAATCATTGAAATAAGTGTGAAAAATTGTTTTCTTTAATAATAACTTTTCCACTGTATTACTTTCTTGACATCTAGAAATGCATCCCTGTTTTGGAGATATGAGACAAAATAATGGCGGATTAAATAAAATTTCAAATAGTTTTTGCAACTAAAGGCGAACAAATTAAAATTTTATGGTGGACATAATGAAGTTGGTGGACAAACAATTTATACTAGTCTAATCTCAATATTCTTACTTGATTTTGGTTTTCAAAAGTAGCTATGAAAGTTTAATCATTCTTGAACATGGAGTCAACTGATAATTTGTTTGTCCGATCAAAACTGAATGAATAAAACCCTAATGTTCAAGGTTAGTTTTTTAGGTGCTTAGCAATTTTTTCGTTGATATGAAAGGAAAGTCTTGATATTAGGGTGACAGGATACAAATTTTTGATAAGCAGACATACGAAGATAATAAACACGCGTACAAACATGGTTCAATAAACCTCTTTCATCAATTTATTGGTCAACTGTAACTGGCAAATATTATTTATTATTGTTAAGGTTTTTTTGGCTTATTTCGAATACGAGACTGACTTTTATTAAGATTTTTAAAGTAGTTTTTTCACAGATTATTGGTGATTTTCTAAACCATTAATCTCTATCTTTAATAAACCCGTTCAAATATATGTATGTACATAAGGCTCAAAGGAAAGCTGAAAAGTTCAAATGAGCATTTCGGTGCTTTTATAGCTTATCCAGCTTAAGTTGGGTTATCCCATCCTGTTTTTGAAATGTATTCTAAAAAATTAAAAAAAAAAATTTAAAAACGGGTGTTTTCTACTTGCGAATTAACCAAATACTAGTTATATTCTGCGTATAGTTTGTGAAATACGTACCGCATAACTAAGTTTAAATTATTCAAAATTACTATTTTTAAACAGTTTACTTCAATGCGCTGGCCAACAAGTTTTTGTACTTGGCAATCATTTTAAAAATTTAAAATGGTTTTTGGTACCATAATTTGAGTTTACACTTTGAAAAAAAAAAGTTTTAAGTCTTTTTCTTTGTGTAGATTTAATGAAGCAGTTTCTGTCCAATAAATGGTTTAAAGATTTTTCAAAATCGTAATTGATATAAGTCAATGTTTTTAACATTTCTAGTTTTGTTTTTAGAAAAATATTCATTATTTTACAGTTTTCATGAGTGATTTATTAACCTTAAAAAATTACAAGTAAAGACAAAAACGGTTTAAGAAACATTTTCTTATCGACCATTTTAAGATCATTTTATTTGATTTTTTTTAATGTAGACGTATTATTAAAATTGGGTATTTAAATTAATTTGAGCTAAAAGCAAAAAGTTTAGTTCGTACAGGATGCTTTGTTTTGCTGTTTTCTTTTTTGAAATGCTGGTTCGTGTTTAGTGTTTTGTGTCACTGTCAAACATTTACAATTCGGTCTATTATTTAACCGTGAGTATTGAATTTTATTATCAAAATGTGTGCGCTAGTAAGAACGTTCACCGAACGTCAAGAAATTGTGACATTTCTTGACGTTTCAATGTCACTAGAATGTGAACCAAAGACGTTTATAGAGTTGTATGTATGAACGTAAGCAACGGGTTTTTTATAACAGAAAGGTATGTTTTTTTATATCGGTAAGGATTTTTCTTACAAAAAAATTAAAAATTATAAATATTGCTTTTAAACTGATTTTAACTTATGAAAAACATGATTTCAACACTTGGTTTAATTTTTAGAAAAATCCAATAAATTCGAAGAATTGTGGTTTTGTAGATTCAAAAAATGTTTCGCAAGATTTGGTAAAATTGAATGATCGACTCTTTATACCGTAAAAGGACAAAGGTCTTGATTTTAAAATTATAATGTTCCATTCAAAAATCATGCTTATTTTGGGATTCGAACGACACGTTTGTTCGAGTGACTAGATCTATTCGTTTGAATAAATTTTGTTTATTTTGAGATTCGAATGAAAAATATTCATTTCAGAAAATGAACCGAATTGAACCTCATTTTTGGGAGATCAGCTGTTCTAAATGATTTGACATTTTGATTTGAGTTAGTGTGACCACACTAAATTTATATTTTCCGAAAAATATTATTTTCAATTCAGAGTTAGTCACAGATTAACAGTTTCTAAATTGAAAAATTCAGTGAAGATAATAAAGTGATAAAGAAAAACATTCCAGACATGAAATTTAACTATTTTTCAAGTAACGTAACCATTTTGGTTTAAATTTCCATGTTGTGTCTATACCGTTTAAAATGCTATGTATATTCGTAACACATGGTCACAATTTCAATTGAAATAAAAACAATCAAAGTTTATAAACTTCAAATCGGTGTAGTTTTTCAGCAAACTTTCGATTCAACGGAATCTCAAAATAAAATATTCTTAAATTAATAAATAAGCGTGAATATTCTTAGAAAAATATAAAAATTATACATCAAAATTATTTTTGCAATAAAATAATGTCGTAAATAAAAACAGATATTGAAATCAAACTTATGTTTTCATTTGCTAAATATTGTTGCTAACTTTTACTTATTTCTTTTGGAAAAATGCAATTGACAACTTTTTTTACAAAACACGAAAACCTACAAAAACAATAAGAAATGGTTTTGAACTCATAGAATTATTTTAACAAGAAAGGTATTGACTTTTTCTATCTATTCTATTTCTATTTTTCTATACACACAACATATTGTCATTCATATGTATTTCGTAAAAGTTTTAGAAAAATTATGATCAGTGTGGGTCGAATCCTAGCCTCTTATTGTTTTCGATTACCAAAAACCATCAAAAAAATCAACCAATAAACAGCTAAATCAAAACAAAAACTATTGAAGCAAAAGATTCAAAATTCAGAGTGAGATACAATGTATGTATCTCAAAAATAAAGATCATCACATACACAATTTTTTGTTGAGAAGAACATGTTTTGTGTTTTACCCAAGACTAAAAAATACCGTACCGTACATATTTCTACTTTAAAATGTGTGTTTTTTTTTTAACATAGCCATCATCATTGCAAAATCATTTTGAATTTATTTAATAATTTAATAAATTAAAAAATCCGTGAATCGGATAAAAAGTTCTTAGAGAATCTTATTAGTTAAATGAACAACAACAACAACAAAAATAAAAAGTAAAGGAAGCAGAATATAAATTTTGTAAAAATACCACACGTTCTTGCTATCAAAGCAATTGCATTCCACTTGAGTTTTGTTCTCTTTTATTTTCTTAGATACAAAATAAGGACAGACAAGTGGATTGATAGAAAAGAGGGAAGCTACCGAAGAAGAAGAAGAACACAACCACCATTTCTGCCGCCACCGCCATTACCGCCGCTACTATCTGAAGGATACAAAAATCAAAGACAAAACATGTAAGTAGACAAAGAATGGAAAATCGTGCAGTTATAAGTATTTTCAAAAACTGGAAAGAGAACATCAAGAGAGATATGTACCGAAACCAGCATCCCAAGTCACAGCACATCTCAAAGCCAGATTTATACAGTGCGACAAATCTGATAAACTACTTTAAACAGAAGAAGAATAAGAAAAGAACACGAACAAGAAGTAAACAGTGCCTCTTTGGTTTGTAGTGTATAGCTGGTTTCTTTTGTTCTTCTTATTCTTTTAATGGATCTTGGATCAAAGATGCTTAAGGTTTTATATTTTTGATGTGCATGGTTGCCAGGTGAAGTTCTTCCGGAAGCTATTTCGGAAATAACGGCAAAAATGCTCAGTTTTGACAGTTGAGAGAGCGGCCATATTGTTAAACTTACATCTGTCAGATTGGCTGTCATTTATTTATCAAAATGGCTGTTTTGTTCTTAAGCAGTTGGAAAATGTTAAGGCCAATTTCTGTGTATCAATCCAATTTAGATTTCTATACTTAGACCAAAATCAATACAATTTTGGTTTTTGAAATAAATAAAAATAGTTGGCAATCCTGATTAGATTATTTCCACCAGCATCATCACCACTATGTGATGTTGCTTCTGTTGCCACTTGATGAAATCAGTGAACACGATTTTACCAAAAGACGATTCTACAACGACAACATCGAGAACGACACAAACTCTAAGAGACGACTCCTTGCCTCTTTGCCTTGTTGTGGTGTGGTGTGGTAAACATCGTCAGAAGTGGAAGGAGAGAAATTGAGATTGCATTTTTGTTTATGAAGATCAACAACCCAAAACCTGCTATTACGTTCGTAATGCACGTGTACAGTGTAACAAAATAAAATAAGTAAATATATATAAGTACCTATGTCTAAACGTCGTCGTCGCTCGACTCTGACTCCAACTCTGATTCTGACGACAACGACGACAAAAACGACAACGCCAAAGCTGCCGCTTCAGTTTCAACTCTAACTCCAATTTCAACTCCACCGCAGTTGCAGCTTCAACTTGCAATAACCCAGCATGTTAGTTTGGGAAAAGGAAGATGGTTGCTAATGCAATCGTAGGACATGCGAAACCAACCGAATAACCAGAATACCAAAAAGGCCAAGGATAACTCTTTCTGCAAAGTGACTTTGGAGTTGGTTTTATTTTTGCTTTATATTTCGGGAGTATAGAGGTAGATACTTGTCGTGTCGTTTGGCTTTTGCTTTTCTATATACAGCTCCTAGCTATGTTATGTTATGTTATGTTATGGTATGGTTGTGACTGGAACTGGAACTGGGACTTCTCTGGATGATTGTGACTGCTGCCGGGTTGGGGTGTAACCGGACGAAAGGGCCGCCACGCTGCGGTTGACGCTGCCAAGCCAACCGAATCTTTCAACAAACAGAAAAACAAAAAAAATACACATATAGAAGCCAGCTACGTTTGGGATTCGGATTTGGATTCGGATTCGGGCAGGAACCTATGTGGTTATTGTGGAGGAAGAGAAACAGGGTATTCTTCTTGGTTTTTATTTTTTTAAATTTTGTCGGTGGATAAAAAAAGGAAGCGCGCGTCATCAACATTGAAATCAGCACAATGCACCTTAACCACATCAATGTCGTCGCTCGCGCGGTTCAAGCTACGTTTGCGATTGCGACTGTGACTCTGACTCTGCCTCCGACGACGACGGACGACATTGTCGTTATATTTTTGTATATATACATATATATATATATTTACAAAGACTCTGGGATGTTGATGTTGGAAGAACAGGATGCAGTTCTGCACTCTGCAACGGCTCCATGGACACATGTTTTGTGTTTTGCGGTTAAGGGTTTTTTTTTCGTAGCTTTTCAACAGCTGAGTTTTTGCCAAAAGAATAACTGAAAAGTGTGTGAGACACAAAAAAAATTACTAAGGATAAGGTTAGAAGAGAACGAAGAAGAGGGGCAGAAAGAGGACCCGTCCCAGTGAGATGGGAATGTAAAACAATTTTTATTTGTTTTCGTTTTATTTTTACGTTGCTATTTTTTAAGTTTTTATTTTTTTTTAGTTTTCATTTTCGCAGTTCTAAATCATCATGGTGAATTTTTCCATATTTTTGTTTTAAAAACTCTTTTATTGTCGCTTCCTTTCTTTTTATATGAATTTTCACAGAATACCAACCTACCTATAGCTACCTGCTCTATAAACTTTTTTTTGAAATGAGCGCTCATTTGGAATCAAAATTCCAAACAAAAATGCTGCACAATTACCACCCACCGCACCTCATGGGGAAATACCCTGTGCTCGTATATGAGTGTATGTAGGTACTAAGATGCAAGGCATTTATATATATTTTTATATGATTACAGACAACACCAGGGTTGTATTAATTGTTCTTAGTTAAAATAGGCGCTCTAGTTACGTTGCTCTTCGAACTTAACACATTAATTGTGTCCTGAAATGCAAGAAAATACTACCCGGTGTACCACTTCTTGTAGAGAGAACAAAGTTAAGTAAACGAAAATCAAAATGTATCTTCAAAATTAACTCAGTATTTAGGCTATTTCAATGAATTATAATGAATAAAAGAGAAAGATAATTAAATTTTTGATTCATTTAATATTTTTGGCAGATTTTGATTTATAAGATTGGTTTTATTAATCAAGTTTTAAAAATGTGTTTTAAAGTAAGAAAAAAGAAAAGCGTTTTTTTATTTCGAGTACGTAGCTAAACTGAGTAGAAAATATATTTATTCACTTTATTTACTGGTTAATGTTTAATAAATGTAAGATACAAAATCTTATGAATTACTCACAAGCAAATATTACAGATTGATAGAGCAAGCGAAATTTTGATGAGAAAAAATCTTACTACAAATGTACAATAATATAATTTAAAATATTAAAATGCTATTGGAAAAATAATATATTAGAGACTTTTTAATTCTAATTGTCAAACATGTATAACTAGGATGAATCAATTAACGAGATCTTCTAGAGGTATTGAAATTAATGTTGCCAAAACAGAATTATAGTTAGTGTGTTAGCGAGAAATAAAGTTTACTTTAACTATTAATTCCACAGTTGCAATAGAAATCATAACCTTATATTACGATTGTACTTCCTGGTGTAAAATACTCGGTTACACATAAAGTACGTAGGGCACCAGAAACTTTGCCAATAATTCTTTTACTATAGTTGCCTCATCTTAGAGAGCGGTTAAATTTAACGCCGATATTTGTTGAAGTTTCTACATACTTAATTAAAGCATTACGTAGCAAAATCAAGCTTAAGAAAAAGAGATCGAAGAATCTTTTTAGAAATCACTACGCATTAAGATTTTTTAGAGTTGAAGAAAAGACCATTTAAGTTTGACCAGTTTGATATTTTTCAAGGTCTACATTCATATTAGAAGCGCTATGTTACTTGGAGTAAAGTTGAAAGTCGTCGACATAGAGTTGACAGTAACAGATTTTGATCAAACTTGGAAGCTTATTCACATAGATGCAAAAAAAGGTTAGGACACAATATCGACCCTTGAGGAACACCGGACAATGTAGGTACAAAACTGAACAAACAGTCATCAATTTGAACTGCTTGTTTTTTGTTAGTCAAATACGAATATACAAGCTTAGCGGAACTTGCAGCAAAATAGAATGAAATGGTTGATAATGACTAAAGCCTTTGAAAAATCAAGCAGGATTAAGAAAGTTACATCATCTAAGCAGAGTGCTGTTGTACAGATATGCTTTTTCCGAAAGCTAGATTGTTTGGAGTGATCAAAGAGTTTGCTGTGAGATAAGCGTTTATTTGTATCTGCAAACTTCTTTCAGATTTAAGACAAACATGGTTGAATAGAGATGGGTCTTTATTGAGTTCCTTTAGCATTTAAAATTGTTTTTTTTTTTTAATTTCTATAACTCCAATAACTTTTTATTGTATTTAATCTTTCAACATATATAATTAAGCACTATCTAAACATAAATTATTGATCAGTGTACAAAAAAGAAAGTAATTATGTAGAATGATTGTTTTTTTTTTTTCTAATAGAATGAATAGAAGCACGAAAATTCTAAAAATATTCAAATGAATTTAGTGTGATTTCTTAAGTCCTTTTTAATGAAAAACACATTTTAGGTAAGCATCTGATAAAAACATAAAATATAGTACACGTATGTGGAATATTTTTTTGTATAAATGTATATTGTATATATTTCCGTGGTGCACAGTTTAACAATATCAGCTTTAAATCTACATTACAATTTAATACACAATATTAATACAAAAATTTTAAACTCTCTTTTACATCAGAAGCAAAGGTTGTAAAATATTAAATTTAAAAAATAATAAAGAAAAAAAGGCTGGGATGCGACCCACACAGGTAACTTGCCATCCCGTCTGTCTATTTGTCTTGCTTGAAAGATTCTAGGTTTTTTTTAAATTTAAAAGCATTTCTTAAATTTTTACAAATTGGATGAACGAAATTAATTTGAGAGATATCAAGATCCGAACGTCAATTTTTACCAAATTTGCGTACTATTTGTTGTAGATTTAATATTTAATGAAAAAACGCACAGTTTATAAAAAAACTACTTAATATCGAAAACAATATTTTCTGTGAAATAAAAAGAATTTGAGGGTATTATTTTGAATTTTTAAAAGCTTTTTGAGTAGTAAGTAAATTTGTACCAAGTTTGAGTATTTTTTTTTTTTTGTTAAGTTTTTATTTTTTGTAAAAAAAAACTGTCAATCCGATTTTCTTCAAAATTTAACTGAATCTTGACAACAATATTTTTTAAAAGATAAAAGTAGTTAAAAGCCAATATCTCAGAGTTTTCAAAAGATTTTTGAGTCGAAATTCAATTCAATTCGATTTTGCACAAAATTTTACTAGATGTTAAGAACGTTATTGTTTTGGATATAAAATCATTTTGTATTCGTAAAATTTTCGAGGTGACACAATTTTTTTCCAGTTTGTTTTTGATTTATAAAAAAAAAACGTTAATTGAATTATTTTCAAAAAATATAGCTACTTGTTTAGTTAGCCCTGTTTGCATATTTCTGCATCTTTCTGACTTTTTATCTGTATAACAAAATTCGTTTGAAGTGGATATCTCTTCTGAGATATGGACAACGAAAAAAACGTCGCGAACTTACGGATGTAACAGACGTACGGACCTTGAAACCTCGAGAAATGTAAAAATTTGACAAATCGGACCCATTACAAAAACTTCCTATGGGAAGTTAAAAAGGCAAATATAATAAAAACAAATATATGGTTAAAAATGGAACTTAGCAAATTCTTTATCTTAGTTTCTTTATTGTTGATGAAACAATTAAATGAAAGCATTGGAACAGGTTTATTAAATTTCATGGAGAAAACAGCCTTTACTTTTCAATTTCTGCATGACCACTTCTTGTTCATGGTTCTTATAAACGGTGATTTTTTAAGAGCTTGACAACTTTAAAAAAAAAAAACGCATAAAATTTGCAAAATCTCATCGATTTTTTATTTGAAACGTTAGATTGGTCCATGACATTTACTTTTTGAAGATAATTTCATTTAAATGTTGACCGCGGCTGCGTCTTAGGTGGTCCATTCGGAAAGTCCAATTTTGGGTAACTTTTTCGAGCATTTCGGCCGGAATAGCCCGAATTTCTTCGAAAATGTTGTCTTCCAAAGCTGGAATAGTTGCTGGCTTATTTGTGTAGACTTTAGACTTGACGTAGCCCCACAAAAAATAGTCTAAAGCCGTCAAATCGCATGATCTTGGTGGCCAACTTACCGGTCCATTCCTTGAGATGAATTGTTCTCCGAAGTTTTCCCTCAAAATGGCCATAGAATCCCGAGCTGTGTGGCATGTAGCGCCATCTTGTTGAAACCACATGTCAACCAAGTTCAGTTCTTCCATTTTTGGCAACAAAAAGTTTGTTAGCATTGAACGATAGCGATCGCCATTCACCGTAACGTTGCGTCCAACAGCATCTTTGAAAAAATACGGTCCAATGATTCCACCAGCGTACAAACCACACCAAACAGTGCATTTTTCGGGATGCATGGGTTGCTCTTCACTCTAAATGCGTCAAGCGGAAACACATTTCGAACCGAACACTGATTTTGGTAATAAAATTCAATGATTTGCAAGCGTTGCTCGTTAGTAAGTCTATTCATGATGAAATGTCAAAGCATACTGAGCATCTTTCTCTTTGACACCATGTCTGAAATCCTGCGTGATCTGTCAAATACTAATGCATGAAAATCCTAACCTCAAAAAAATCACCCTTTATGAGTACACAAATATTTTAAGCAGTTTTTAAGAACAAAACACTTTTGGTAGATGTTTTAAAGCTTTTCACACCACTTAAAAAAAAAACCTTTTACATTCATTAAAAAAACCTCATCACTCTTAAAAGGTTTCAAATTTTAATATTGTTTTTATGTTTATTTTATTAGAGGAACTATTTTAAAACAACATATGATAAGAAAATTATTAACTGATCGTAGTGGGTGTATTTTTAGAGACAACACTTTTTTTTAATGACCTACCACAGTGTAAGCTGTCAAGATATTTCTTTTTAGTTTGACTTGCTTTTTCAACATGAAGAGACTGACTAATGAACATAGCTTCCAAATTGTGGAAATTTACTTTGAAAATTATGCTTTTGCTCGAAATATTAGTTTAGCGATGAAACTCACTTCTGGTTGGGTGGAAATACTAATAAAAAAAAATACGTTATTGCAATCGTAAGACATCTTTCTATCCAAAAAAGCTGACTGTTGTATATACTTTTTGGCTTGGTGGAATAATTACTCTGTTCTTTTTTTTTAAACTATGCTGGCCAAAACGATATAGTTAATGAAGGCCATTGTAGAGGCTGAAGAATCATTATTATGGACTTTTTAGTCCATCAATTGAACAACCATGATGTGTAGTAGCTGTGCTTTCAACAAGATTCATAGGACGCAGCAAATAACACTAATTGAGTCACAATTTATTTATTGAAGTAAATATTTTAGAACCCGATACTTGGACGTTACGGACATAAAAAAATTTCCTCCAAGAACATGAGAACAATTGACAAAAGTCTTTGGTTCATTGCATATAAAAGTTCTTTACAGTTTAAAAAAACACCCTTTAGTTGCACCTACCCTTTTAAAATAGTGTTGACCAAACCGCCGAATTAAAAGATTTGCCAACAATTTGAAAATTTAACAATTCAACGTGACTTCATTATTATTATATTTAATTTCAGTCTAGCCTAGCACAACAAGAGGTATGAATTATCCCGACACTACTTCTAGTGAGGTTCCAAAAATATGCTATTTATTCGCTTGTTATTTTCAATCTATGTATTTATTAGATGCTCCTACCGTTCAGGAAATGCCTTTGGTAACTATTATCGACATCGACTCGTTTAGAAAGCGAAGAGGCTCTATCTGAATTAGATTCTAATAAAGGTAAGGGAAGCAATAGAATTTCTGCTAGTCTTTGCGAAGTCGAATTTTCAGGTACGTCAACCACGACAAACTTAGATTTAATTACTCATGACATAATATCTAATATGGAAAAGATGTGCCAAATGATATTATAAAGGTTGATTTTTTAGCTATTATCTTTCTGGTAACACTGGTTTAAGCAGCTGACGTACGTTTTGTGTTTTGTTTTACTGTCAATCGTCTCCAGTTTGGTCTATAATTTAACTACGAATCGTTTTACAAACGAACAACGCTTGCAAATTATAATAAAATTAATTATAATTTAATTTTATTACCAAATTGCGTGCTCTGTTAAGAAAGTTCATTGCGCTTTTTTACCGAAAAACTGTGTTCAGCGACGAAGCTCATTTTTGCCTCCGTGGGTACGTAAATAAGCAGAATTGACGATTTTGAAGTGAATATCAGCCAGAAGCATTGCAAGAGCTACCAATGCATCCGGAAAATGTCACAGTTTGGTTCGGTTTATGGGCTGACATCATTGGACCGAACTTCTTGAAAGTTGGTGCGAATCGTAACGTAACTGTGAATGGTGCGCGCTACCGCGAGATGATATTCAACTTTTTTTTGCCCCAAATGCAAGAGCTTGACTTGCATGAATAGTGGTTTCAACAAGACGGTGCCACATGCCATACAGCAAACGCAAAAATGGACTTATTGAGAGACGAATTCGGTGAACATTTTATTTCACGTTCAAAACCGGTCAATTGGCCGCCTAGATCGTGCGATTAAACGCATGTCTATACAGACAATCCCGCTTTAATTGACGCATTGGAAGACAGCATTAATCAATTTATTCGTGAGATACCGGCCAGAATGCTAAAATTGGACTTAGCAGATGGACCATTTAAAGCGTAGTCAAGGTCAACATTTGCACGAAATAATCTTTAAACACTAAATTATATAGACCGTACTATCGATTCAAATAAAGTTGTCATGCTTTTTTTTAATTTTGTGTGTTTTTTCTTAAAACTTTCATTAGCTTTTAAAAAATCACTCTATATTTACAGACTTTGCAAAACATTCATAAAACATTACTCCATAAATTATCTTCCTTGGGTATTCAATCAACTTTATTGAAGTGGCTAAAATCATATTTGACATGTAGACTCCGAAAAGTTAAAATTGATTGCTCGTTCTCATATAGCATCACAGTTGCAACAGGGGTTCCACAAAGAAGTCATTTAAGGCCATTACTTTTTTTGTTGTTTGCAAATTACCTTCCTTTTATTTTCAATGATTCAAGTTGCCTGCCTTTTGCGGATGACCTAAAACTTAATCCTAAAATAAGCTGTGAATCTGATTGTTTTATTCTTTTGAAAGATCTAGCAGAATAAGATAATTGGTGTCAGTGGAATCACATTCTACTTTATATTTCTAAGCCTCAAGTCTTGTCGTGCTTCAGGAATAAAAACCCAATTTTGTTTGATTATAGTATCAATCACATTAAGTTAAAAAGAGCGAGAAAAAAGAAAGACCTAAGAGTTAGCTTAGCCACCAATTTGTCATTTTGACCTAACTATGACTATGAGATAAACAAAGCCAATGAAATGTCTTGATTTATCAAACGAAACACTAGAGAATTCTCAGTTCCCTATAACTTTAACTGTTCAATTCTTCAGTAAACTCGATTTTGGAATATTAGTATAATTCCAATGGAAAGAATCGATAGAGTTCAAACAAAATTTCACTAGATACGTCTTCTTCAAGTTAAAATGGAGGATTCCAAGACCGTTCGATAGTATTTGGTGTTTGCTATTATATCGTAGAGTATACTTTTCAGTGATGTTTATTAGGGACATCATATTTTTCATATTAAATGGCTTCCGCTACTATCATTATTAATTGAAGGATGTGCTCCATGCAGAACAACACGTTGTCGATTTTTAATTTATGAACACTTTCATCGTAGCAATTTTGGTTGACATGAACCTTTTTCCCGTTTCATCAGTAAGTCCAACTCAACTTACCTATTCCCTTAATGATTTTTAAATAAATGATCATCAAAAATATAAAACCTCAAGAGAGGTAGATAAATAACTAAAACAGCAATTTATTAGAGTAGAACAATATCTCAAGAGAGCTCGATATCAAATAAAACATATAAGTCTTATTCCAAAACCAAGGTCGTTCCTATTTATGTATATACACCTTATTTTCAAGCTATTTATTGATTTGTGCAAATTAAGTATCAAAATTTCCACATGTATATAGATTTAATAATTTAAGTCTTATTTGAATTCCTTAAAGGCCTTCCTCAGTCAAAACAACTAAAATGCAACCCTGTAACAAACTGTGTGTGTGCCTAATGATGAAGATTATATTCTGGCATGAACTGTTGTTCCTGCTTTATCCTTGCAAGTTAAAACATAAAACAGACTAGGTAGGAACGTAAAAGTCCGGAGAGAATGGAGTATATAGCAGAAGCCGAGGCGGCACACAAGAAAATCCATTGAGTCTCAGACGACACGCACTCAATTCACCGTTGAAGTTGTTTAAATGCAGTTGAGATGCAAGGATATATCCATACATATACCAGTACAGATACACCCCAACATACCTTACCTAACAGCAACTATACTATTGATGTTCCTGGCGTAATTTCAGGTGTATGACGAGGACGAACCACGACGACGATGACTATGACGATGATGATGATGACGATGACGAGCAGTGAGAAAAATACCGACTTTGTGTGTGTCGACTGCCGAGTCGAGTCTGGAATCGGGATCGGTAGATAGTAAGAGATCCCTTAGGGCAGAATTCCATTCCAACTGTGGAACTGGATGTGCTGCAATGTTTCATGCAGGTAGACATTTGCAAATTCTTTAGAATAGAAAACGTTATCTTTTTGAATAACAATAACATAATTGCAAACACACATGCTTATTTTTAATTTTGAAAAATAGCAACAACTCAAAAATAAAAAACAAGACAAAACTGAAAAACTAACGCAAACAAATTTGCAGACGTTTTGCATGCGAGGATTTTGTTTATGTGATGAAATGAGATACAAGATAAGCAAGTTGAATGATGAGATTCACTGAACCTTCTTTAAGCCCCACAAACACAAACCTCCCTTCTCTAGAATTCTATACAGTAACAGTCAGTTGTTGTTTTTGTTTTTGAAGGTGCAATAGTTGCTGGAGGCATTTTTTTAAGTTATAATAAGTTTGGTTAAGGATGTTCTTGTTGATGACGTATATATAAGGACTAAAAGGTACTACCTGTATCTATAATACTCTGTAAGTACCTACAACTGAAAAAGAAGGCACCTGCTTAAACTGAATTGCTTACCTGCTTTGATATGCAATTTAACTTGTTTTAAGTAAACATTGTAACTGGTTGACATTTATAGAGAAATGAATGTCAATGCTCAATTGAGTTGGAAATTTTATTCCCTTTGATGTTTTTTTTTGTTTTCTTTTTCATCCACTTGTTTCATATTAATGAACTTGAACACGAGGCACGTTTGTAATTAAAAACAAAAAAAAAAAGAATAAAAATAAATATAAAACATGTTGGATAGGTCTGGGTTAGGACAATTTATAGCTTGACAGTGTTCTTTCAAGGTTCACCGGGAAAGTAGAAGATACAAGAAGGTATTTCGTCCTTAATATTAATTTAAGGTTTTGTTTAAAACTTAGATAGAATTGTCAAAATTATGAAGTGGCTAGATAGATATGGCAATTCTGGAAAGCGCCGTAGTTTTGATACCATAAGCTCGATAGACTTGTGGATTGAGAAAAGGTAATTTATAAGGAATTTTTATAATAACATGTCAGCTATGCTATGTCGTCGTGTTCACTAAGGTAAACAGGTCTTTGATTTTCATTTCCGAGAGTTTATCGAAATCGAACTTCCAAAGATTGACATTCAGAACATTAGCAGCGAAAGTGAATCACAGTTTCTTTTGAATTATGGTGTCCGCAAGTAAAGTAATTAGTGATGTAGGATATGACCATCTTTGGTGCATACTCTCCTATCGGCCAGTGTCCCGTACACATTGTAGTGACCCTCACTATACCATGCCTGGGTGGGCACAATTAACCTATAGAACGTTTTCTGTTATATAAATAGGCCATATCATCCTGTATAATACCGTTCGTTCCTATTTGACCTGGGTTTGATTCTATCAGAAAAATTAAGAAATTTTGCCCCTCATAGTACCAGAAGGAATATTTAACCTTTCTGCAAATGAGCAATGAAGGGCCGATCCTTGCAGTTCATTTAAATCAATGTCACTATATGACCAATAAGAGTGATATGGAGGTTAATTTTTAGGCTAGTTAGGTCATTTCAATGTTTTTGGACCAGTTTATAGGAATGTTGTATTCTAAGCAATGACCATAACAACCTGATTGGCTGTTAGTGCAGATAATTGTGTATCTTTTTAGGTTTGAATTTAATTTGAGTATTCTGCATTCTTTTCTGATTGCTAGTAATTTAGCTTGAAACACACTGGCACAATGATGTACCCGAAAAGACTAAGACAAATTTTAGGAAAATTCCCTATCCAACAAGGTCAAAGATGAAGTGTATAATCTTTGAATTATGATCAGTAAAGATAGAAGTGTCAAAGTTTATTGTAACCATGTCATCCTCTTAATCATTTCTGGCTGGAAAGAAAGTTCCTTACAGTTCAGTAATACTGCCATGTTTATAAGGACTGGAAAACCAACAGTTTGAATCTTTAAGACCTAGCCTGTTGCACGATATTAAATATTTTATGTGTAGGTCTTCTGGTAGAAGTTCAGAATAACATTAAAGACATATTTTGAACAGAATCGAAGAGTCCCTGTACTGCCGAAAGTAGCTGTTCCTTGAATATTCTTTAGTCTAGCGATATTGTATTTTTTTTTAAGCTCTAGCTACCATACACAATCAATCCATATCACAAAATAAGTCATACAACGGTTGTGTACGTCTATAAAAACATCTTCGATTGAAGGTCCCACTTTTTACCAAATGGTTTTCTACTAAAAGACAACGCAATCCTCCTTAAGTCGATCTTGGGATCTAGAATAAGTTCTAGAAATTTCGTTTTTGTATCATAAATGCTGGTATGTCATCAACACCTTGAATTTTAACAGGTTGTGGGGTCTGGCATCGGTAGTACTTTCAAGGACTCAGCTGGATAGGTTATTTTGTAAAAAATGAAAGAGTAGATTTTTTAAAGCGCAACAAAAAATTAAGGTACATAAATATAAACTTAATATCGTTTTTTATTTTTATAATACTTCAGTCAAAAACTATTTTTTGTTATTTAAATAGGTTTTTGTGTTTAAAAAAAATTGTCAATTAAATTTGGCCAAAAAAATTAACTAACTAACTAAATTCAACAACAACATTTGCAAATAATTAAATAAGTTGGATTCCAATATCTGCTTTTTTAAAAAGATGTTTTATTCAAAAAACTAATTTTTACCAATTTGTGTACTATTTTTTTAAAGTAGTTATTTCTTAGAACAAATTTAACAAATAATGAAATGATTTTGAAGCTAAAATCCTCTTTTTTTTCTCGAGATATTCGAATCAAATACAAGTTTTCAAACATCAATCAACTTTTGTTAAGTTATAAAATTATTTTTAAAGACTAGATGGTTAATTTTTTCTAAACAGTTTACCATATATCAAAAACATTATTCTTTGATGCATACAATTATTTTGGGTGTAACGTTATTGTTTGTACGCAAAATTTAATTTTTTTTATTTACAAATACAGGGTCCGGTAAAAAGATAAGCAATTTATCAAAAAAATTTGATTGAATTTTTTAAATTAAATACTATGCCATTTACGTTATAAAATAATTATTTAGTATTAAACATTACCATTTTATCTATAAATGGCTTTGAATATAAACGTCTAAAAATACGGGAGGTTTTTTTGTGGAAACTTTATTGTTAGAATATATAACATATACAAGGTGTCTCAAAAGTAAGTTCACATTTGCGTATCTTAGTACGCGAAAGCAACTATTCTGAGGGGCGCGGGGGGTATGTCAGTCGGTAGTCTGGCTCTTGGGAATTTAGTCGCTATAGAGCGTTTCTCTGGTGCGGACGGTGAGTTGTGCGTACGTGAATTTTACAAAAACGGTAATTCGGCGAAATGCAAAATCGGTTGAGAAGTTTGAAGAGACTGGGTTAACTCTGGAGAAACCAAAATCTGGGCGGCCAAGAACATCAAGAACAGCCGAAAACGTGAACAGTGTTACTTAGTCTATTAAAGATGATCCAAACCTCTCAATTCGGAAGCGTGCTGTTGCTTTAAATGTGCACAGATCTTCATTATGCCGCATTTTACACAAATATTTAAAGCTGCACCCGTACAAAATTCAGTAAGTGCAAGAACTGAAGCCTCAAGATGCTGGTCAGAGGCTTGCCTTAGTAAATCAGATGATTGAGCGCTTTCCAACGTTCACCATCATCTTGTTTTCCGATGAATCCCATTTTCACCTAAATGAGCATGTAAACAAGCAAAATTGTTATTACTGGAGTGCAACCAACCCAAAATAAAAACATCAGAAACCGCTTAATTCACCCAAAGTCACCGTATGGGCAGCGATGTCGGCGCGAGTAATTGTCGGCCCTTACTTTTTTGAAGATGGAAGATGACGCACACTCACAGTGAATTCAGAGCGTTTTGTGGAGATGTTAGACGAGTTTTTCGTACCCGAACTGCAAAACTTTCCTGGTTACAACCAAAGAACATGGTTCCAGCAGGATGGAGCAACTTCACACACGGCCAACAGATCTCTGCCTCGAGTTCGAGAAATTTTTCCGAACAAATTAATCTCCAGGCGAGGTGACATAAATTGGCCTCCACGGAGTCCCGATTTAACGCCTATGGATTTTTTCCTGCGGGGTTATGTCAAATCAAAAGTTCACGCTAATAAACCGACTTCCCTGGCACAATTAAAAGAAAATATCCGTCATGAAATGGCAGCCATAACGGAGACTACCTGCCGAGCTGTCATAGGCAATTTTAGTTACAACGGTTTACATTTGGACGATGTTATTTTTAAAAAATAAATTCCCAAACAGTTTACTTCAATATAAAATAAACATTTTTTCAATAAAGCTATGACTTTTCTTTTAAAAAAAGATTTAAATGTGAACTTTCTTTTGAGACACCTTGTACTACATTTTTCTTATATATTACAAGTGAAGAGAACGAACTTAAATGCCACTAATGTATCATTTTTTTAATACTGACGAAACAAGGAACACTTAAAATCATTTAAATATTTGAATTACTTTCTGGAAATTCTCGTATGTTACGAGACTTTATTTGTCTCTTACGTAGAGCTTTAAGAAATCTTGAATTTAAAGCTTTCGTAGATTTGGATTTATGGGTTTTTATTTGGTAAAACTTTCAAAATTCTCTTTTTCAACATTGTTTTCATATTTATCAAATATATTTTCAAAACTTGATGTTGTAGGTAAGGTACCCTTGTTTAGAGAACAAATTCGTTACAAAAGCAAACATCGTTAAGAGATTGTGTTGTTTTAGTTTGAAAACATTTTTGTGTTTTTAAGTACGAATAAAAAACAGAATATTTATAGTTATTTCAAAAATTGGTACAAAATTGTCATTCAATTGAAGCAAAAGGTTCACACTAAATAACTCATTGTTGTTTTGGGTTTTTGAAATTTGTTGTGAATTTTAAGAACATTTTTTTAAATTTATATTTCATTTCACAGCTAATCGTTAAAAAAAAATAGTTTAATTTTATATAACAAATCCACAGTAATTTATTCTTGTTTTGAATTAAATAATTTTATTCTATAGGTTCTTAGATTTTGCTATTAGATTAAAAACTTAACTATATTTATTTTTTGATAAAAGCCATAAATAGTTATTATTTTGATATATTATTTAAATAGAACAAGAAATACCAACAGAAGTCAAAGAAAAAAATGAAAACTGTAAAATTAAATCTTCTAAATTTACATCGACATGACAAGACTATAAGAACGTAACACATTTTCGGCTTAGTGTATAAATAATTAGAACATCGAGACTCTAGTTCTTATCAATTTTGAAACAATTTTGTAGCCCTAGAAATAAAAAAGTACTTAAATAAAATATATTTGAGGAAAAATCAAATACCTTAATGATGATAAATTTTGTAAATGAAATAATTATTGAACCAATTAAATTTTATTCTGTAATTTGTTTGCTTTTATCAGCTAAAATTTTAATTTATCATTAAATGGCAGGCTAAGGAAAAATAGATCGAATTAACGTCTTTTGAAAAATTGATTTTAGTCAATTATTGGACTCTATTTTATATTGAAACTTTCAATAATTCTTTTGAAATACATTTTTTAATGCATACATTTCAAAGAGCTGTTCCTCTAAAAAGCCTTTGGAGCAAAAGTGGTACATTACTCATACTTCCAAAAAAAATGAGATAACTTATATTGCAGCTTTTTCTTTTGAAAAACCAACAAAATTATGTTTGTTTCCTTTGAAAAAAAGAGGCTGTTATACAACCCACATTGATAATTTCCCATCCTGTCTGTCGATTTGTCTTGCTTAAAAGGTTTGTAAGTTTTCGTGTTTTGTTAAAAAAAGTTGTCAAATGAATTATTCAAAACAATTTAAAAATTAAAAACAATGTTTTGCATATGAGAACTAGTTTGATTTTAAAATCTATTTTTGTTAACGAGATTTTTTACTCGTTAACCAATTTTAAAAATTTTAGTAGCATTTCTTAAAAGTTTTTATTTCGGGTATAAACAAATACAAATTGGATGAATAAAATTAATTTGCAGCCGATGCCTTCTATTTTTGAGTGATATCGAGAGCCAAACATTATTTTTGCCAAACTTTCGTACTGTATTTTGTAGATTTTTTTTTATGAAAAAACGGACTGTTGGATATTTATCAAAAAATCACTTTTCAAAACCATTATTTTATGTGAGATAGAATTAGTTTGAAACCAATATTTTTAATTTTTGAAAAGACATTCGAGTCAAAAATCAATTTTTACGAACTTTTAGAAATGTTTTTTTTTGTCAGGTTTTAATTTTTTGTTAAAAAACTTTCAATTCGATTTTTCTCATAATGTCACTCTTATTGACAACAATATTTAAAAAAAAAAATAGTTTAAAGCGAATGTCACAGAGTTTTGAAAAGATATTTGAGTCGAAAATCAATTTGTACCAAGTTTGACTAATATTTTTTTTTTGTTTTTATTTTTATTTTTTATAAAAAAATCTGTCAATTAGATTTTTTCTCAAAAATTTTACCAAAGGTTAAAAACGTTATTTATCGTTGCACAAAATTGTTTTAGAGTAAAAATCATTTTTTTTTTCGTAAGACTTTCGGGTGATAATTTTTTTTCAGTTTATTTGATTTATAAAAAAAAACCGTTCCTTGGATTTATTTAATAAAAAAAATATACTTGTTTGTTATCACGTTACAATATATTATATAAAATTTAATCCAAGTCTCTAGCCTCATTGGTTAATGAGATATTAAGGTTAACCAAAATGTTCAACTTTTTTTAAACGCCAATGGTAAAAAAAAAGCCACCCACCAAATTTTTTTGAGAGCCCTTTCTGCGTCTTTTTGCTTTTTTATCTGTATACAAAAATGTATTTAAAGTTGATATCTCTTCTGATTTTTGAGCTTTGGACGACGAAAAAAACTTCGCGAACGTACGGGCTTACGAACGTACGTGCGCAGTGACACACGCACGCACAGACATCTTTCTAAAAATCTTTTATTTCGACTCTAGAGACCTTGAAACGTCGAGAAATGTCAAATTAAATTCTTATTTACATAAATCAAAAAGAATTTTGTATAATTTAAAGTTAAATCTATTTTTCATCATAATAGTACAATAATACTAACATTTATGAGAGTATTGTTTTAGTATGATGCTGAATGTCTAATTTTTAAACATTTTTATTTTGAAAATTTCAGCAAAATACCAACTTTTTAAAAAAAGTTGACAACTGAGCACAAATTGTAAGCCTAGAATAAAAATCAAATTCAAAATTGTGTAAAGTATGTATACGTATGCAGAGATCTTAATCCTATACCAATGCACATATTTTAAGGTCTATTTATTAATTTTCTAATTCTTATATTAAAAAGTACGCCATTAAGCATTTATTTTGAAGTCTTCAAGAACAATTTTTAAATCTCTTAAGAGCAGGTATTTATTCAAAATACCTTTTTTTGGGGAATTTAGTTTTAAGCTGAGCTAACTTCTAGTTGAAAGTTTACACTATTAAAATTTGCTCATTGTGCACAGAGGGTCGGATTTTTGAAGGTGGGCTTTTTCGACAGTTGACTTGTAATTATCAGAAGTTGCATAAATTAGGTCCAAGTCATTCACTTTCCAGTCACTTCAATAAAACCATATCAAAACAATTAAAATTCATAAAATTATATAACTATGAATAGTTCCCATTAATTTAATGTTTAAATAAATTTAACGTTATTTGCAGTCAATTGAAAAAAATAAAAAAACTACAGGAGGAAGTCCTTAAAACACTCTTGATAAAAACGAATAATGTAAAATCTGTGACTTTAATTTATCCACCATTCGATTTTGTTCATTCAATTTATAATTATTGTTTTCTTGTCCCTATTGGAATTTTTTCACATGTAAGTTAGTATAGGAACCTATTCTACCTCCCTAACTATCCAATGACCTTTATGCAACTTGTAGTGGAGTATAGTAAATAGTTGATGCATCACTTCCAACATCTAGTCTAACCGGTCCAGAGCGAAGAAGAAGAAGATTTTTCTGCAACAACTCTCAGACTCCTCAGGCTACCCCTTCTTCCCTTTGTCTAAACATTTGAATGTCTAACAACTAAAACCTCAAGACAAGTAAAACAGTAACTATGAGACTCCAACTACGAGGAGAAAACCTAACCAAATCCAAACGCTATAACTTCACTGGAACAAACTCATCACTAAAGCTCTAAGCCAACCAACCAACGACAACGACAAACGGCACCGGTCTCCCGATTCCAATCCCAGCCCCAGCATCCACCTCAATAATAGGAAGGTACCCTATCACTATATACTTTATAATGCTGCTTCTTCATCTTGTTCACTTCGTCTTCATATCTGTAGAATGCTATAACACTGTCGTTGTTGTTGTTGGTGGTATTTACTTTTTAACTTATTCGCAGTGTTGTGCGTTTTGTGTTTATTTCTTGTCCACATTTTTTGATTTATCTCGACTTTTCTGCTTCTGAAGATGCACTCATTCAGCAGACGAAACGAGATGAGACGAGGGGTGTATTGAAGATACATGACAATAAAATGTAAGGGAAGACGGCAAAAGAGGGTGAAATTATAAACTCAAATTGATACTCACTTGTTATTTCTTTCCTTAACTTGTCGCTTTCCTCACTTCACTCTTCAGATGCTGCGGCGCACGATAAAAGTGCAATATTCCACACGAAAAGATACAAAAGGGCATTTGTTTTCACTTCGCTGTCAAATCATCGCTGCTCACGTCGAAAACGTTGAATCCTTAATTTTACAGCGTGAGACGAATGGGGCCGTGGGTGATATCGATGTCTCACGAAGAGGGCGGACGGAACGAAGGACTAAGGTGTAATCCTTCAAAATTATACTCTCAACTGTATATATTCAATACACGCCGAATAAGTGTATAACGGTGTATGCTCTGTAAATTATATTTGTTTGCACAACAAATCCCACTCACATAAGAAATATTATCAAAAACAGAAATACAAAAATAACAACGAGCAATTACCCCTCCTGCAAGGACATAGGAGATCGAATTTTCTATTTTTTCTTCACTTTACTATTTTTATTTGCTTATTTACATCCAGGATGATTTTTTCTTTTTTTTTTACTTTCTTTCACGACACACAAGAAAACGAATAAAATGAATACAAGGGAATAAAAACACACGAGGAAAGCAGCAAGGATTTTCCTTCTATATCCTTTTTTGTATATTTTTGCACTTTCACTCCAAAACACTCATATACTCGTAGGTAGGTATGTAGGTACCTCACCTAGGTAGGTAGGTACACAGAAGCGGTGGTGGTGTACGGCGGAAGAAAATACCGCATAAAATACGTAAATATATATAACAGCGAATAAGAAAGGGATCTCGGGGAGGACAAGAAAATAAAACGAAAAAAAAATCAAAAAAAAAAAAACAAAGGAAAACCGGAAAAAGGATTATTTCATTCACTTTCCTTTTGCAATTCTCTTAAATTTTTCTTTTCTCGAAAAACACACACAAACTTTTGCGAACGCCCAAATTATATTATTTTATTTTATTTATATTTTAAAATTCCGTTTCACAGGTGTAATTCCTGGAATGTATGGTGGAAGTTAAAGAATCCTTTGCAGGATTCAACAATAACTGCGGGGCTCATTTTATTCTTCACACAAATTAATTTTAAATACAAATTTATTTTCCTTCTCGGTTCAGGACGACGACACGGTGCAGTGCGGTGCGTTGCGATGAAAGGTTTCAAAAACAGCAGACCCCCACTTCTGATCTGAACTATGAACAGATTTTATTGTTGCCGTTGTTGTTGTTGCTGATGTTTTTAAAAGAAAATCCCGTTTTGTCTATGTGACAAATTTAATTTTTATTGAAACAAAAAAATGGAAACAATCTCGATATATACCGTTGTCATTTACACCGGGGGACGAACAATATTATATTTTTTCGGATACCAGAAATCGTGACCTCACTCATTCAAAGACATAAACCGAACTGTTTTTTGTCCAAGGCGGCTACCAGTTGTTGAGAGCAAATACATTCCAGTCGTGTCGCACTATCAAACTGGAAATACGGTAAATGCGCGACTGCAAAACCGACACCACTACTCGATTCAACAAAATGTTGTTAAATCCCATCTATCCAGTTCCAGTGCACTTCCAGATCCCATATCGAATTTCCAGTTTTTACACACTTTGCCGACTTTGGGCTTCGGGAATCGGAATCTTATGTTTTGTTCTTCTATTATTTGTCTTCTCAAATTCCAATTAGATTTAATTCCAGTTCCAGAGTGGGTATGATTGGATTATGGAAGGAATCAGCCAGCACTTTGGCAGAGGCACTAGCTTCAGCTCCAGGTCCGGTCCAGCATACAGCATCCACTTCCATGAGAAGTCTTGTTTTTTACTTATTTTGTTTTATATCCATTGAAGTAAATGTATGGATGGAGCATTGGAATGAAAGACTCATAAGTCGCTATTGTTCATTTTGTCAAAGAAGCTTAAATCTTCGGCATCGTCTTCATCTTTCAACTCAATTGTCTGTTAGGCGATTTTTAGATGATGCTGATTTTTCTCATTGTATTCTCATCTTTATCATTCGCTCTCCCAATTGGATTGTTCCATTGCAAATATTCAAATAAGAATGCCGGTTCCAGGCTGTCTGTAGTATTTTTCTCGTCATTTGGTTACCATTTCCAGTGGTAGTCTGGTTATGCTATATAAAGAGCAAGACCGGTGTTGTGTAGAATTGTAGATTCTTAATGTAGTTGAAGTGTAGACATTCCAGTCAGAGTTTAAATTAAGTTTAACTTTTAAGAGAATGATAAAATGGAATGTGGTGGTGATGTTACCATACCAGTGTGTTGGATAAAATCTTTGTACATATTTTGTCTTTAATTTTAAAACGAAAACCACACTCCTATTCAAATTCTATAATTATTTATTAACGTACCTTTTAATTAATAAAACAAATTGTTTATAAAAGTCTCTCTAGTTGTTTTAGAACTTATTTTAATTCTTTTTGTTGAAATTATTTTACTGTTTGTAGAAATATTTGATGAATTTTATTTTGTGTGAGATGAATAATTTTAAGTCAATATTTTTCATTGTTCTCCAAATACTTGAGTCGTTTTATCGGCTTTTTGTTGTTTTTGTAGATTTTCGAGTTTTGTTAAAAAAGTTATTAGTTGATTTTTTCTAAAAAAATTAACTCCACATTACCAACAATATTTTGCATATGATGACATAATTTGATTTAGAAACTAATTTCTTGTTAAAGAGATTTTTAGTGGAAAACAAATTTTTAAATATTTCTTGAAAGTTTTTAACTCTTGTACAATGATTTAAAAAATAATAGAAACAAGCTTCGTCTCCATTTTTTTTACACATAAAAAGGTCAATTTGATTTTTCTAAAAATTGTACTGAATGTTGACAACAATATTTGTTTAAAAGATAAAATTAGTAAAAAGCGCATATCTCAAAGTTTTGACAAGATATTTAAGTCGAAAATCAATTTTTACCAACTTTTTTTAAGTTTTCAATTTTTAGTAAAAAAAAATAAGAAATAAAATTTTTCTAAGCATCTTATGGAATGTTGAAAACAATGTCTCAATTTTTGTAAAATATATTTGAGTCAAAACTAATTTTTATGACTTTTTAGAAATTTTAGTTTAGGTTTTTATTTAAAAAAAAAAACTGTCAATTCAATTTTTCTCAAAATTTTTATGAATGTTGACAACAATATTTTGTATAAGGCAAACTAAGTTTCAAGTAAAAATTCAAATTTATGAAAAAATATTTGAGTCGAAAATCAATTTTTACCAACTTTTTGAGTTGTGTTTTTTAGGTTTTTGTTTTTTTTTATAAAAACAACTGTCAATTCGATTTTTATCAAAATTTGACCAGATGTCGAAAACGAATGTACGGACGTGTAGACAAACGGACGTACGAACGTACATACACAAGCGCGCACAGACTTCTTGAAACTTCAAGAAATGTTAAAATGTTCAATTCGACAAATCGGACCCATTACAATAACTTTCTATGGGAAGTTAATAAAAGAAACAAAATTGGTATGTAACTCTTTTTATAACGAGAAAGTAACTTAACAGTAAAAGTATTCCAAGTTCTTTAAGTAATTTGTAGTGGTACCCTTATATTCAATAACTGCTTATGCTATTCGCCCCCTCGAATTCATCAATTTGGCACAAGGGGTATGGAGCAGGATTGTTGCGGATGTACAGATTTTTTTAAACTCCACGGATGCGGATTTTAGAATTTATTAAATAAAAACAATTTTAAGTCCGTAAATAAAGGAAAATTTTATTGATTATCTTTGCGTTTAATAATTAATATTAAAAATGGGTGAGTTATATTTAATAAAAAGCAGGATTGCAACCTTTTCAGACTACAATCTGTTTCTTAGTAGATCTTATATTAATCCAGCTCCACTAAATAGTTGTTCGCTGGGAACACTGGCTGGTGGAGGTGATAAATACCTCAGTGCAACTTTGAAGAGCCTTTTAAAGTCTGTTTGATAGACTTTCCACCAACCAAGTCGATTATTATCCAATTCTATTCTTTTGTATTGCAGTAACATGCTAACTCCCTTCGGAGAAGTGCTTCGGGACTAGCGTTATCAGATTCTCCTTCACCTTCGTCTTCAGTTGAAGAATCTAGCATCATTGCCATATCGCTTCTGAAGCAAGCCTTGTAACTTAAGCCGGACGGTCCTGGTTCCGAATGTAAAGTCTCATCCATTTTCTTCTTTTTTGTGTTGTTTGCATTTGGTGACCAGGTAGAAGAACTTTTGCTAAATGGATCATTTATCATCTTTATAATTACATCTTTCATTTTTTCCTCGGTGATGGGTTTGAAAAATATAAACGTATAGCGAGGGTCTAAGTATGTTGAAATCGCATACAAATCGTTGTCTTGCAAAGATGAAAATTTTGTTGAAAAATGAGTTTTCAGATTTAAGGCTGCCAGCCAAATGGCATCAGTGTCCGATGGTTTTGATAAGTATTCATCAAGTTATTTCTTAAGCATTTGAATTATAGGAATCACAGATGATATAAGTGCCTGAGAGCTGCTCATTTCACGAGTAGCTTCTTCAAAAGGTTTGAGGTTTGAGTAGTTCAAGGCAGCTTTCAATTATTTTCCAATCTTCTGGAAAAATTGGTTCAATATTGTTGTCATTGGCATAAAGACTTAATGCATCTTTTATCTTGGAAAAACGCTAAAACATGTAGAATGTGCTATTCCAGCGTGTCTCCCAATCCTGGAGTACTTTAAGATGTGGTTGATTAAGTCTGTCCTGAATTTTTTCTAGCTGTTTTTGAGCAATAGTTGAATGGTTGAAATGGTTGGAAATTTTCTTTAATTTTTGGTTAATGTCTTTTATATTTTCTTGTAAACCATGTCGAATTACAATTTGCATCTTGTGAACAGTTCAATCTAAATCAGTAAATGTTATACCTTTTTTCATATTATAGCCCTCATCTCGTATAATACAGTGCACTTTTAACTTCAAAAAATTCCATTCGGTAAGAATTGGGTTAAATTTGTCTGCAATGATGTCACCTGTAAGGTGATCCTCAAATGTCTCGCATTTTAATACGATTGATGTTTTCTGATACTTCGTGGCAAGTTAAGCTTTGCAAGGAAACACTTGAGCTGGGATCTGTCCAAATATCAGAAGTAAAAGACATGTAGTCATATTTTTTCAAGCAATTCTTTGACTTTAGCAGCAACTTTTTCGTACAGTTTATTGCAAATAAAATCCGTAAAAAAGTTTCGTCCTCTAAAATTATATTTGCGTGCTAGTTCTTGTATATGACGACAAAATCTAAGTCCGTCTACAAAGTTTAATGGTAAATTCTGAACACTATCATCTTTCCAATCAATCTATCATTTTTATATGAGTTGCTGGCTGCTAATATCCCATTTTTTCCCTTTTGCAAAGATTCCTCTAACGATAGTTGTTTCTTGTAAAGGTGTAACTATTTGTTCTAAAAAGTAAAAGTATGGTTTTAAGAACATAACAAAAAATTTAGTACGAACAAAAAATAAAGGATCTATTTCAGAAATGTATGTTTATAAAAAAATATCATACCTGCATCTTTTTTTTTTAAAGATTTTCATTGTTGGCCCTCTCAAATAAAACAAACTCTTCTGGGTGCTTTGACTTCAAGTGGTTTTTCAACGAAGAAGTCGTGCGCCCTTTTTGTGAGTATGTTTTGGGACATATTTTGCGTTCGGACTAGTATACCGTGCTGTTGCTATTTTTCGAATTTGAAAAATAAGCGTTAAAAAACATCCTCATCAATTTATGCGGATGCGGATGTTCTAATTATTGCGTATAATCCACAATTGCGGATGCGGATGCGAATATACGCAACATCCCTAGATGGAGTAATATTCATTTTAAATTTTTGTCCAGAACTTGTCATTATATTTCGATCTACAATCTTTGATCCTTCGCTTAAGAAAACCAGATAAGTATGAGTGCAAAATTGGGTGTACATAGATCAGGGTAATGTGATAACTATTTACTATTGCATAACATTGATTTTATGTTGTTGCAAGTATTTTTAAGTCAACTTGAAGGAATCATTCGGTTCATTGTCCAACATGAACTCCCATTTAATTGGCACCTCCTCTTCAGTTATAGTAGCATGACCTAATTAAAGATATAGAAGTAATCCCCAACGCACATCTTATCCTTGATTCAAAATATTGGACCCACACCAAACGCTGTAAAACGCCTCCAAATCATTTTATTCCACCAAAGTGTTTCACTATCTTCTATGTGTATTTTTGGTTAAGTTCCTTCTTCTTAAGCCTTCTCACAATAATTTTATCGATTGAAACCAAACAAATTGACGTTCGTTTCATCCGGCCACAAAACGTTATTCCGATTAGAACCTTTCAAGTGTTTGTTTGCAAAGGCAAGCATTTGTTTAATGTTTAAAAGACTTGCATGTTTTAGTTTTACTTGTTCTAGTTGTCACTGGTCCGTTTAATTAATTTTTAAGTTCTCTTAAACAAATAAATTGTTTCTTCTTACAAATTCTTACCAATAGTATGTCAAAATACGAAGCAGTTTAAATTTTTCTTCATCTTGTTTTTTCTTTTCGGCTTGAATGTAGAACTTTAAATACTTTCTTCTTGGAACAGTTTAAGTTTTCGCAATTTCAACCACCGTTTTCCACTTGGCCTTGGTTTTTTCATCACTTTGCGTTCAAAATGAGTATAATTTAATCCACTCTCATATTTAATAAAATAATAGTTGACTTTTAAATAATTTTGTCTAGATCAAATACCAGGCATCTGAAAAACTAATAAACGAAAAAAAAAATGATCCTTTTTTTTCAGGCGAAATCATCATTGCACTCAAACTTTTTGACCGTTAAGTGACAACAATTAGTTGTTTTCACGAAACAATTTACGATTTGACAGCATTTTTCGGTACTATTAAAAAACATAACGACCGAAGACTTAATTGTTAAAAAATATTGTGTATTGAAAACGACGAAGACATATTTTTTCCAACACTGAATAAACAAATATTTTTCTAACCAAATGAAACAGAATGAAATTATTTTGAAGTCAATGCCTTTATTTATTAAAGGCATATCGATAATCTAACACAAATTTTTACCAACTTTCCGATTTTAATTTTTATGAAAGAACTGACTGTTGGATTTTTATAAAAATTTTACTGAATATTTTTGATTTTTATAAAAATGTAAATGAATGTTAAAAACAAAGTTTTTTATAAGACAAAATTAGTTTAAATACAATATCTTTCATTTTTGAAAGATATTTAAGTTGAAAATCAATTTTTACCAATTTTTATAAATGTTTTATTTTTTGTAAAATGTTCAAAAAGTACCGATTACAATAACTTCTTATAAGAAATTTAAGGAAAGAGAAAATCATGTGTAAGAGAGAACATCATTTTTTGTAGAGTTACCTCTCTTAATTTCTCATAAGTTTTTAACCTTGAAAATTCGAGTTCATGGAAATTGGAAAAAATGAGAAATAATTATTATTATTTTTGGGTTTGAGTGAGAAAAGAAGAGAGCTGAGAAGAAAAATGTGTGCAATTCCAGTTTAAAGTTGCCGTGTTTGAGAATATTTCGTAAATGTCATTCCAATTGAATTTCGAGTCTCGAAATAATGGTAAAAATGTTTCCATCTTTGCGAGAGAGGAGTTGAAAAAGTACTATGGAACTGTCAAAATTAAGTAACATCATTTACAAGGTTCTTGGGAAATAAATGTTTTTGAAAAAAAACTAGGCATTTCTTTGCTCTCGGTTCGAAATACGTAAAATATTTTAGACAAGATTTAAATCCAAGCTAAATTTGTTTTGTACCGTTAATTGGTAGGAAATTATAATAACATATTTAACAAAATAATTTCGAAAGCCAACAGGTCAAAATGAAATTATGGAAATGTATGACGTCTTAATTAAGTTAAAATATTAAAATTTGTGTGTAACAAAAGCTGTTAAGACGGGCAATTCATTATTTAGCTCATGTCTGATGTGAAAAATAATAAGTTTTATCCTTCTTCTGAACAAATATGATAGTGTATACGCTGGAACAACGCTTAGAGAAGATGCTGATTTTGGCAATCAAAATCATTTTTTCAGATGAAGTTCATTTTGATCTTGGCGGGTATGGCTGTTTAAAATTAATGGCGATCGTTATAGGGCCATGTTGAACGAATTTTTGTTCAGTAAATAGGAGGTAATTTGGTGGACCCCTAAACGTAATTATTTATATAAAATACGACATTAAACAAACGGTTAAAAAACACAAATGAAGAAAAATGTGTTTATAAATTAACGAAATAAAAAGTTCGTATACGTCCCCGTGCACCATTATTTGATAGTAGTTTGAGTAACCCAAAGGAACTGAGCTTAGAAGCTTTGTTGACCTTTCAATTAAGCTTGAGAAAAAAAATAAATGCAAATGTTCATTGAAATATGTTTTGATTAACTTTTCTGATCTGTTTCATTTCTTCATTAAAATATTGATGTGTTGAAAATTTTCTGCAGAATGTGGACTTTTTTTACAAATATTTTCTTATTTTTACAAATTTATTTTCACTAAAGTTCTACAAAAACTTATTTTTATTATTCAAATATTCCTTTTGAATAATTCTTTGTTAAATAATAATTGCCTGTTATTTTAAATAGAAAACAAACTTAAACTTAAACTTAAACTTAAACTTAAACTTAAACTTAAACTTAAACTTAAACTTAAACTTAAACTTAAACTTAAACTTAAACTTAAACTTAAACTTAAACTTAAACTTAAACTTAAACTTAAACTTAAACTTAAACTTAAACTTAAACTTAAACTTAAACTTAAACTTAAACTTAAACTAAAACTTAAACTTAAACTTAAACTTAAACTTAAACTTAAACTTAAACTTAAACTTAAACTTAAACTTAAACTTAAACTTAAACTTAAACTTAAACTTAAACTTAAACTTAAACTTAAACTTAAACTTAAACTTAAACTTAAACTTAAACTTAAACTTAAACTTAAACTTAAACTTAAACTTAAACTTAAACTTAAACTTAAACTTAAACTTAAACTTAAACTTAAACTTAAACTTAAACTTAAACTTAAACTTAAACTTAAACTTAAACTTAAACTTAAACTTAAACTTAAACTTAAACTTAAACTTAAACTTAAACTTAAACTTAAACTTAAACTTAAACTTAAACTAACATAATTCTGTGTGAACAAAAATCTATGTGGTCAAAATTCTGTATTTCAAAATGTTTATTATTGAAACTTTTTTAAAAAGTTGTATTTGTCAATTTATCGAACATTTTAAGACTTTTCACAAAATTCAACAAAAAAGTTAACTTAAAGTTAAACCACACGCTGGTCACCAGTTTTGAAATTCCTAGAAAAACTATTCCAAGTACTGATTTTGGTTCTGTTCGTCTTTTGAAATGACTGATGACTTTGAGTTTATTAATCAATTCATTCAAGTCGTAGGATCATATTTTGTGTATTACTGTCTTTGTAATAAAATAATAGAAGTTTTTAATATGTCTTTAAATATATCATTATACGTTTTCAAAATTTATAATAATAAACAACATGCTACGTTGAGAGTTAACTCTACACAGTAAAATTATATTCCAAAATAAAAATTTCCCAGTTTGTTATGTAGATATTTTTAGTTTGGTTCTAAAAAGGAAATTTAAACCACGCAATCGCATAAAAATCATGGAAAATCATTCAATACTTCCAATTGGAAGATGAAAGCGGAAAAGTATAATTTTGCTTCATTGTGGATTCTTCCGTGTTTCCTGATTAGACATAATTTACTTTCAATGCCAATAAGATTACAATATAAATAAGGTTTAGAAATATTATGATATTAATAAAAACGAATTGGAATGATATTTTTTATTTATTCATAATTTGTGTTTGGTAGGAAAAAGGAAAATTCATACAATTTTATAATAATCACAATATATATTTTTAAATTATTTGAAACAGTAGAACTTTCAGAGAAATGAATGGATGTGGGGTGGTTTTGATGTGATGCAGGATCCACGAAATTTTAGTACTAACCTTGTAGTAGATAAGTCCAATACAATTTGAGAACTTTTTAAAAAAAAAAAATGCATACAATTTGCAAAATCTCATCGATTCTTTATTTGAAACGTTAGATTGGGCCATGACATTTACTTTTTGAAGATAATTTCATTTAAATGTTGACCGCGGCTGCGTCTTAGGAGGTCCATTCCGAAAGTCCAATTTTGGGTAACTTTTTCGAGCATTTTGGCCGGAATAGCCCGAATTTCTTCGGAAATGTTGTCTTCCAAAGCTGGAATAGTTGCTGGCTTATTTGTGTAGACTTTAGACTTGACGTAGCCCCACAAAAAATAGTCTAAAGACGTCAAATCGCATGATCTTGGTGGCCAACTTACCGGTCCATTCCTTGAGATGAATTGTTCTCCGAAGTTTTCCCTCAAAATGGTCATAGAATCGCGAGCTGTGTGGCATGTAGCGCCATCTTGTTGAAACCACATGTCAACCAAGTTCAGTTCTTCCATTTTTGGCAACAAAAAGTTTGTTAGCATTGAACGATAGCGATCGCCATTCACCGTAACGTTGCGTCCAACAGCATCTTTGAAAAAATACGGTCCAATGATTCCACCAGCGTACAAACCACAACAAACAGTGCATTTTTCGGGAAGCATGGGCAGTTCTTGAACGGCTTCTGGTTGCTCTTCACTCCAAATGCGGCAATTTTGCTTATTTACGTAGCCATTCAACCAGAAATGAGCCTCATCGCTGAACAAAATTTGTCGATAAAATAGCGGATTTTCTGCCAACTTTTCTAGGTAATAAAATTCAATGATTTGCAAGCGTTGCTCGTTAGTAAGTCTATTCATGATGAAATGTCAAAGCATACTGAGCATCTTTCTCTTTGACACCATGTCTAAAATCCCGCGTGATCTGTCAAATACTAATGCATGAAAATCCTTACCTCAAAAAAATCACCCTTTATATATTTTTTTAAATTGTTAATACCGCCTAAACGGGGGGAGATATACCCTCCTCCCATGGTAAAAAATGCTTGTTTTTAACTGTTCTATACAAATCCGTCATTAAACTTTGTCGCCTAAGTTATCGTACTCTCCCCTGATGTTTGTTCTAGCCGGAATTAGAAGAGATTTCCGAACAAAATATTGAAGAAGTACAGTCACACCCTTCCCTATCACAAGATACGTACAAGACGCCGTCAAATTTTCCTTCATCACAAGATACTGAAGAATTAACATCTGCTAATTTAAAATTTAATACTGATCCCTCCCTATGGAATTTGAATGAAGAAACACGGGATTTTATAACTTTAAACGGTGTACCACAAAATGATACTACGGACTTTAAAAATTCCAGAAATGATGAGAGTGATAAAACTAGGTATTGTTCAAAAAGTTTATTCCAACGTACTTTAAAAAACGGAGATATTCAACACCGTGAGTGGTTAATTTATTCTGAAACTAAAGGGTCTGTATTTTGTGTTCCATGCTTATTATTTGGTAGAAGTGGTGAAATGAATACTTTTACTGGTGAAGGATTTCGTGACTGGAAAAACTCAAAAGCACGCATCGAAGGTCATGAAAATTCTGATTTTCACAAAACTAACATTAGTCATTTTAAAGCTCGAGCAGTAGTTCACGGGCGTGTTGATCAACGTCTAATAAAACAATTTGATGAATAAATAGCGGATTGGAAAAAAAATGTATACCGAGTAATTGCAATTATTAAATCACTAGGAATAAGAGGATTGCCATTTCGAGGAAATTCAGAACGAATAGGAGATCCCCATAATGGGAATTTTTTAGGAACGGTAGAGCTTCTTGCTGAATTTGATCCATTTTTATGTGCACATTTAAAATTGTATGCGCACCCTGGAAGTGGATATACGTCGTATTTGTCTTAAACAATTTATGAAGAAATTATATTGTTAATTCAGTATAAAGTACTACAACAAACTTCCAGTGAAGTGCAATCTGCTAAGTATTTTGGTATAATTGTAGACTCTACGCCTGATATTGCACATGTTGATCAGCTTACTATAATTATCAGATATGTACGTGATAAAGGTTAGATTGTTAAAAGGTTTCTAGAATTTCTACCAAATATCGGCCATAAAGCTAAAGATATTGAGGATGCTTTGTTAAAATCTCTCAAAAAAAAATGGTTTGGACATAATGAACTGTCGTGGTCAATCTTATGATAATGCAAGCAATATGTCAGGTATATATTTAGGCCTTCAGACACGTATCAAAACAATTAATCCTTCAGCAGATTACGTTCATTGTGCCGCTCATTCTTTAAATTTGGTAGGATCATGTGCAGTTGAATCGGAAACAGAAGCAGTCGACTTCTTTTCTACTTTGCAAGAACTATACAATTTGTTTACTATGTCTACACATCGTTGGGAGATTTTAGTGCAGCGTACAAATTTGAGAGTTAAGAGTGTTTCTCAAACTCGTTGGTCTGCTCGACATGATGCATTTTATGCATTAGAAAAAGAGTGGTCTGCAATAATTGATGCACTGGAATTTATTGCCGAAAGCAGGGATGAGAAACCGACTACGCGAGTTGGAGCTACAGAATTCCAGCGGAAATTACAGAATTTAGAAACAGCAATCCTAGTCATTGTTTGGAATGTAATTTTAGAGCGTTTTAATGCTGCTAGAAAGAAGCTTCAAGAATCTCAAGCTGATTTATCATCCGTTCAGATCTATAACTCTCTGGCTCTATTTCTTCAAGGCATGAGACACAGACAATTTTCTGATTATGAAGAAAAAGCCAAAACACTATCTGGAGTTCACGATTATTATCGTTATGATACTCATCGCAAAAAACCAGAAGAATTCAGATAGATGAGTCACGGGTAAATATAAAAAAAAACACCTTTTTCTGGACAAGAAAATTTTCGCACAAATTTTTATTAGCCTATTCTAAACACTCTGAGTGTACAATTGGCCGGGCGTTAAAGTGCATATGAAAAGCTTTACGAAATTTTTAATTTTTTTGATGATTTATTCGAAATATGTAGATACAAACGAATTGAAAAATCTTGGCAATAAACTAGTCACTAAGTATCCTGACGATTTGGAAGAGACGTTGGGCAATGAATGTATACATTTACATTTTCAACTGAAAGATTCCTTAGCAAATACGGAAGATGTACGCTCTGCACAAAAAATATGCAATGTAATGCATTCACGGAGTCTTCGAGATGTTTATCCGAATGTGGACATTGCTCTCCGTATTTTTTTCTGAGTATTCCGGCTACAAATTGTTCAGGAGAAATATCTTTATCCACTCTAAAACGCGTCAAATCCTATTCATGCGCAAGCATGGGCCAAGATAGACTTAATGCTCTTGCATTACTGTCAATTGAAGCTCCACTAGTCCAAGAAATTAATTATGACGATATAATCGACGTTTTTGCGCGGACCAAAGCCAGGAAAAAGAATTTTTAAAATTAATTTATATTGAACAAAATATTTATGATTTTTTCTGTTTAAAGTTTATAACTTATTTATCTGTCATGTTTATTATTTATATTTAAAAAAATATATTTCAATAAATAAAGTTATTTTAAAATAAAAATATTGGATCAAAATTAATGAAATTCAATTTGTCAAAAAAGGGCGGCGCATCGAACGGGGCCTAGGGCGGCAGCAACCCTAAATCCCTCACTGGAAACGCGATAATACTTGAGTCAAAAATCATTTCTTATTAGTTTTTGTTTTTGTAAGTTTTGTGTTTTTTTTTTAAGTTGTCACTTCAATTTTGATAAAAGAAAAAAATAACCAAAAATATTTTTTTATTATTTTTGTAAAATACAAGAAAGTTTGATCTCAAATACAATGTTTACCAATTTTATTAGCATTTCTTGAAAATTTGTGATTTTATATAAACAAATACAGATTAAATTGTTCAAAGAACAATTTCTTACATTAAGAACAAAATTTAGCAGAGAATAAAATCATTTTGAGTCAATACCTTCATTTATTCACGAGATATTGAGAATCGAATATCAATTTTTAGCAATTTTGCGTCTAAAAACAATCAGTTAATTTTGTATAAAAATGCAAATATCAGTTTTTTCGTAAGAATTGAAATCTACAAATAATATTACTTAAAATTGGTAAAAATTTATATGCGATTTTCGATGTCTCGTAAATAACTGAAGGTATTAACTTCAAAATGATTTCATTCTGTGCTCAATTTTGTGAGAAAGAAACTAAATGTATTTGTTTCTTATAAGAAATTGAAAATGTTGTAATTTTTCGAAGTTTCAAAGTCCCAAGAGTCGAAATAAAAGATTTTTAGAAAGATGTCAACGTACGTCCGTAGGTCATTAACCAGAAGAGATATCGACTTCAAATAAATTTTTTTATACAGATAATAATGCAGAAATAAGCAGAAAGTACTCTCAAGAAAATTGCGTATGTGGTTTTTTTACCATATCAGTTTAAAAAATGGTAAAAATTTTGGTTAACCCTAAATATCTTACGAACCAAAACGGCTAGAGACTTGAAATAAATTGTTTATATTACATTGTAACGTGGCACCTAAAGAGCATATTTAAAAAAATCCAAGTAACGTTTTTGTTTATAAATCAAAAAAACTGAAGAAACAAATGTGTCACCTCGAAAATTTTACGAATAAAAAATGATTTCATCTCCAAAACAATTTTGTGCAACGAAAAATAACGTTTTTAACATCTGGCAAAATTTTGAGAAACATCGAATTGAAACAAAAAAACAATAAACTTGGTAAAAATTTACTTACGACTCAAATAGCTTTTACAAATTAAAAATACTGTTTTCAAACTTTTTTTTCATTTTACAAAATACATTGTTTTCGATATTCAGTAGTCTTTTATAAAAATCCAACAGTCCATTTTTTCATAAAAAAAACAAAATCTACAAAAAATCTATTAAATTGGTAAAAAATTGTTTTAACAAAACTAGAATTTCAAACTAAAATATTTCTTTATATGAAAAATATTGTGGGTAAAATTTGTTAAGAATAATAAATTCAACTAACAAATTTTTTAACCAATCACGAAAACCTACAAACTCTTTTAAGCAAGACAAATAGACAGACTGGATGAAAAGTTATCAGTGTGGGTCACATCCCAGCCTCTTTTTGTTTTTTTTGTTCTTGTAGGTTTTGCGTTTTTTAATTTAAAGTTGTCACTTCAGTTTTAATAAAAGAAAAAAGATACCAAAAATATTTTGCATTTGATAAGATAGCTTACAATTACTTCCTATGGGAAGTTAATGAAAAAAGTTGTATATGAGATATTAATAATGTCTTAAATTTATTTGAGAGTCCTATCGATGACGTTATCTCTAAAATATATAATTTTTCTGATTGACGCGTATTCGAAACGTCCAGTTTTTAATTACTTTGGCGCATAAATCAAGCTAAATTTGGCCATAGATTATGTTGTCTTTGGGTTACGCTGTTGTTTGCAGCTCATTCTCATAAACTTTGGACTTAAAAAAGTCTTAAGGGGTAAGATCACACGATCTTGGTTGCAATCTACATTGCATCGGCCCAAAATAACTCTCTATAAAACCTCTTGCGTAGAATATTGAATGTGTCTTAAGCTGTGTGACACGTAGCGCAATCCTGTTTAAATCATATAATCTTCGGTGATGGCCTGGCCAGCATCATTTTTGAAGAAGTACAACTCAAAATCCACATCGAATAGTAACTTTATTTCGTTGCATTAGCACCTCGTTAATCTCGTGTGGATTGTTGTCGTCCCAAACCCGACAATTTTGCTTATTCACATGCCTGTTCATCCAAAAATGGGCATCATGACTTAAGACGATTTTTCCATTAAAAATGGGATGGATTTCAAATAGTTCCAAAATTCAATCAGCCAACACGCAACGCTGCGTATGTATGGGTGCATGTCCAAGTCACACAATTGATAACTGAGCTAGTGGGCACATTTCAAACATGGCATTGAATTTCATAATTTTGTCTAAGCTTTTACCTTCTGGCTAATTACAAAGTTCTTACTGTTATAAAGGTTTAATTTGTATTGTATTTAGGTTACCAATAAGATGTTACATTTTGATATTCCAGTAAGAATCTGTGATGCGACCCACACTTATAACTTTCCATCTGTCTGTCTATTTGTTTTGCTTAAACATTTTACAAAATATTAATAACAATATTTTAATTGTTTAATACTTGAGTTGAAAACCATTTCCTATCAGTTTTTTTTATTGGATTTGTAGGTTTTCGTGTTTTGTTTAAAAAGCTGTCAGTTGAATTTTTCTAAAAAAAATAACTTTAAATTAGCAATAGCATTTTGCAGATGATGCAATAGTTTGATTTTAAAATCTATATTTGTTTAAGATTTTTAGAAGGAAACCAATTTTTACAAATTTTATTAGCATTTCGTAAAAGTTTTTATTTCTTATATTTTGCGTACTATTTTTTGTAGATTTAAATTTTCATAAAAAAAACTGTTTGTTGGATTTTTTTCTGACTGTCTATGATATTATTAACTTCCCATAGGAAGTTATTGTAATGGGTCCGATTTGTCAAATTGAAAATGTTGAATTTTTCGACGTTTCAAGGTATCTAAAGTTGAAATAAAAGAAAGATGTCTGTGCATGCGTGTGTACATACGTTCGCACGTCCGTACGAACAAAAAATGATTTTATCTCCAAAACAATTTTGAGCAACGAAAAATAACGTTTTTAATATCTGGTAAAATTTTTAGAAAAATCGAATTGACAATTTTTTGTACATAAAAATAAAATAATAAAAAAATAAAAATAAAAACCTACAAAAAACATTACTCTAAGCTTATAAGAAGTATTGTTTTCAACATTTGCAAACATTTTTTATAAAAACTGAATTGACAGTTTTTTACAAAAAATGAAAACTTAATAGAAAATTCCACAAAAATTGGTAAAAATTGATTTTCGACTCACATATCTATTCAAAAATTTAAGATTTTGGTTTCCAACTAATTTATTCTTTTAAGAAATATTGTCTTCAACGTTCTGAAAAATGTTGAGCAAAATCATTGATTTCTTTTCAAAACTTTCAGATATTGGCTTTAAACTATTTTTATCTATTAAAAAATACTGTTGTCAACATTCATTAAAAAAACATGATGATGAAAAAAAAAATTTGAGAAATATCGAATTGACAGTTGTTTACAAAAAATAAAACCTTAACAGAAAAAAAAACAATACTAAAACTTGGGAAAAATTTACTTTTGACTCAAATAGCTTTTCAAAAATTAAAAATATTTTCCTTAAACTTTTTTAGAAAATATTGTTTTCGATACTTGCTAGTTTTTTTTTTATAAAAATCCAACAGTCCGTTTTTTCATTAAAATATAAAATCTACAAGAAATAGTACGCAAATTTGATAAAAATTGCTGTTCGGCTAAAATTAATTTAATTTATCCAACTTGTAAAAATTTAGGAAATGCTACTAAAATTGGTAAAAATTATATTTCCGACTAAAAATCTATTTAACAATACTAGATCTTTAAACTAAATTATTTCTTTTTATGAGAAATATTGTTCGTTATTTTAAAATTTGTAAGAATAATTCAACAACTTTTTTAACACAACCCTACAAAGTTTTAGGCAAGTCAAATGTTCAGACGGGATATGAAGTTATCAGTGTGGGTCGCATCCCATCCTTTTTTTCTATATGAATAAATTAGTCTGCAGCCAATATTTTTTAATGTTTTGAAACACATTTTTGTCGAAAATCAATCTTTACCAAAATTTAGTAATGCATTTATTTTTATTTTTCGGTTTCTCTCGAAAATTAACCAGATATCAAAAACGTTATTCTATGTTGCACAAAATTATTTTGGAGATTAAATCGTTTTTTGTTTGTAAAATATTCGTAGTGACAATTATATTTTCACTTTTAATGATTTATAAAAATAACCTTTAGTTGATTTTTTGTTCGAAATTTCACTTCGATATGTTAAGTTAAAAACGAGTAATTTCTTAAAAGAAATCAATGGAAGTTTTTTTCATTGTAAAAAATAAGGTCTGCCATTTAGAATACAAAACCGTATGGCTGTATGTCCTCGATAACTTCACATAATCCATATTTAACACCTTGAATCGAAAGTGGAGCCTTGCTACACTAAAAGTGTTTCATCACAAAATTTGATCAACTACGACTGTGAAATTTTAATTTTTTTGTGGTGAATTTTTTCAATTTTAATTTGTTGTTGAAGCGTACATCGTTTCAATTTTCGTAAGGTCGTAGTTTTTGATTTTTGAATGCCAAAATATTACAGCTCCTTAATAGCGTCTATTTGCATTACAGAGGCACAAGTCCCTACTCTTAGGGCTCACAAATCTTGACACAAAATTGAAAAAACTGTTTACATTTAAGGGTAAAAAAAAGTACATCCTTATAAGTTTCTCAAAAAGAATAAGAACTAAATAAACTTGTTCATTAAAGTATAGATTATAATTGAAAAAAAGTAACAACTATTCTATTGTTTTATACTTTGAAAAACAGAGAAATATTGTACAAAACATACTTTTATGTTAAATTCTTCATCCTTAAGTATCTAAACCGTGATTAAAAAAAAACACTTTACGAAATAACAATTATTGAAATCTTTTTATACAAAACAATATTAACTTACATTCCTAATTAATTTAAATTATTCACCTGTATTATAATTGCTAATTTCCGCGTTAATTTATTTAAAATAATTATACAATAATTTCATTTGTCTCATTATGTATTAAGGAAAAGGTAGGCACTCGTTTATCTCTTAATAGGATATTTAAAATGATTCCTTTTTAATTGCTTCTTTAAAGAACCAAAAATAGGAGAAAACAACCAAAAAGAAATAATTACTTGTTAGCCATCAGAGATAGCATCGTAATACATGGCACACCATCAACATCAACTCAATGAAAGGATTAGTGTTTCATTTAACACTCCTCATCCAACAAAACAAAAAATAATATAATACGAGCAAATATAAAAATACAACAAGGAGAGCTTTTGCTTTTCCAAAGGATAATTGCAAATCTTCAAGCATTTCACGTAGAGATTTGTTATTTCCCGCTTTCCTTTTCATCATCATGTATTTTATTGCTATTTTCGTAGCCTGTTTCTTGATTTAATTTTTTTTGTTGTTTCTTCTTTCGTCTTCGTCTATGTTTGTTAATACCTTACCTACCTACCAACCTTACCTACCAACCTAACCTACTCATTCTTTATTTCTTTTCTGTTAAAGAAAATTAATAGACAAACATTTGCAAATGTCGAAAATCCTTTTTTGCGAACGGATGTAATCGGATTATCCTGAGATGGGAGAGTACAACTTGTCGTCGTCCTTGCTTCTAGTTATCATATTAATAGAACAACGCAAGAACTAATGTATAACAGCAACATTAGCAACAACAACAACTAAAGAAATTCATTTTCAGTAAATAACTAGATAGAAAAGTGTATCTGAGTGTGAATTAAATTAATGATTTGATGACTTTCAATGTTTTTCCCGTAATCTAATGTCGCACCATTACTTAGTTGAATTTAATCGTACCTATACTTTTTTTTCTTTGTTAAAATTGAAAAATTAAAATAGAATTTTCCACAAAGATACATTTTAAAATGCCTAAGAATTAAAACTCTTGATTAGGTTTTTTTTCTTTAAATGAAGAGATATTCACTCAAAGTGATAAGAAGAATTCAAATCCTGGATTCTTTTCATAAAAACCTTACTTTAAATTAATAGTTTTTTTTTTTTAATTTAAGGAGAATATTGTGTAACAGAAATTTTAAAAAATATTAACACTTTTTTATTTAATAAAGTTTATGATGATTTAACATTAGCGATATCTCAAGAAAGAGGAGAGGTAAATTTTGAACTTAATATAGAAAATTATTGTAATGGGTCCGATTTGTGGAATTGAAAATTTTGACCATTTTTGACGTTTCAAGGCCCTAGAATCTAAATAAAAGGTTCTTAAAGAGATGTCTGTGTGTGCGTGTATTCTCAAGAATCAATAGATTCATTATATTGACTTCAAATAAATTTTGGTATAAAAATAATAGCACAGAAAGACGCAGAAAGGACTCTTTCAAAATATCGGAAGCGACTTGAATCTTTTAAAGTTACGCTTTTACAAAACAAACTCTATACAGTCAAAGTATTGTTAAGGTGATTATTTTATAAGATGATGAGTTGTTTCATCTTAAGGTAGAAATTGAATACCTTCAACAACTACTCCCAAATTCTAGCTTCAAGGTGTTTAAGTCCAATTCCGTTAAAAATTCCAGTGAATTCAGCCTAGCTCTTCGAAACTTCTAGAATGTAACAACATCTGATATCAATGTATTTGGACCGGTCAAAAAAACAGGATTCTCAGTCCCCGCGCCATGATTGTCAACAAACATTTGTATTTTGTAAAGGTTTTGAAAACATAAATTCTTCAGAAACTGCAGAAGAAAAATATCTTCTCTACTTGTATCACTGACAGCTATATATTTGGTCTCTGTCGAAAACAATGTAACTGATCTCTGCTTTCGGGATTCCCAGGAAACGCCTGCTCCATTGATGATTAAAGGTCATCCGTCATCATACAGACGACAAAGCATGTCAATATTTTTGTATCATCTTACGAGTAGATCTAGTGAAGATTATAAAGAGATGTTCCTTGCTTTAATTTTTCTAACAGTTTGAAATTACTTCGTTCCAACCATGAATAAAATAGGTCATACAGTATCGGTAGTACGATATTTTTAATTTTTGAAAAGCAATTAATTTTTTACCAAGTTTTAGTATTGTTTTTTTTTTAGAGTTTTATTTTTTTGTAAAAAAACTGTCAATTCTATTTTTTTCAAAATTTTATCGAAAGTCGAAAACAATATTTCTTATAAGATAAAACTAGTGTGAAGCCAATATTTTAAATTATTGAAAAGATATTTGAGTCGAACATCAATTTTTACCAACTTTTGTTAAATCTTTTTAGGTTTTAATTTTTTGTACAAAAACTGTCAATTAGTTTTTTTTTTAAATTTTACTAAATGTTAACAACAGTATTTTTTGAAAGATAAAGGTACTTTAAAGCCAATATCTACAATTTTTGAAAAGCTATTTGAATCGAAAATCAATTTTTACCATTTTTTATAAATTTTTTTTAGGTTTTTATTTTTTTGTAAAAAAACTGTTAATTCGATTTTGTCCTAATGTTGAAAACAATATTTATTTTTTTTATAAGATAAAATAAGTTTGAAGCCCAAATTTCAAGGTTTTGAAACGATATTTGAATCGATATTCAATTTTTACCAACTTTGAGTAATGTTTTTGTTTTAGATTTGTACTTTTTTTTTTAAACTATCAATTCGATTTTTCTCAAAATTTTAGTAGATGTCAAAAACATTATTCTTCGTTGCACAAATTCGTTTTGGAGATAAAGTCAAATTTAAGTTGTAAAAATTTGGAGGTGACAAATATTTTTTTTCAGATTTTTTTGATTTATAAAGGAAAAAAGGAAATTGTTTGTTCCTGAACACCAATTATTTTTAATAAATATGATTTAAAATCATGAAAATAAAGTTTTTATTTTAAAATCATGTAATGAAAATAAAAATAATAATAATAAATAGCAACCACATAACTCACAGTAGCTCATATTTATGGAATCTCGATTAATTCAAGAAAATATGCGTCAAGACAAGGTGTAATGGTCATCTTCTGATGAGCCCAACCATTACATCGGGGCGAAACGCATATAAGAACACCTATGCTGGTTTATTTTTATTTTTATTTTTATTTTCATTACATGATTTTAAAAATAAAAACTTTATTTTCATGATTTTAAATCATATTTATTAAAAAAACTTTTTTGATATCACGTTACAATATATTATATAAAATCTAAGATAAGTCTCTAGCGTTTTTGGTTCGTAAGATATTAAGGGTTAACCAAAATGTTCACCTTTTTTCAAACTAGGAAGTTATTGTAATGGGTCCGATTTGACATATTGAAAATTTTGACATTTCTCGATGTTTCAAGATCCCTAGAGTCGAAATAAAAGATTTTTAGAAAGATGTTTGTGCGTGCGTGTGTACGTACGTTCGTACGTCCGTACTTTAGCGACTTTTTTTTCTTCGTTCATAGCTCAAGAAACAGAAGAGATATCCATTTCAAATTTATAACAGATAATAAGGCAGAAAGATGCAGAAAGGGCTATCAAGAATATTGCGTGGGTGGTTTTTTTACCATAGCAGTTTGAAAAAAAGGTGAACATTTTGGTTAACCCTAAATATCTTACAAACCAAAAACGCTAGAGACTTGAATGAAATTGTATATAATGTATTGCATTATGATATCAAAGAAGTATATTTTTTGAAAAAAATCCATTTAACGATTTTTTTATAAATCAAAAAAAGTGAACAAAAATTTGTCACCTATAAAATTTTAAGACTTAAAAATGATTTCATCTACAAAACAATTTTGTAAAACGAAAAATAATATTTTTGACATCTGATAAAATGTTGAGAAAAATCGAATTGAAAGGTTTTTTTACAAAAAATTAAAAACCTAAAAAAAATTTAACAAAAGTTGATAAAAAAAGATTTTCGGCTCAAATATCTTTTCAAAAATTTGAGATATTGGCTTCAAACTAATTTTATCTTATAAGAAATATTGTTTTAATATTCGGTAAAATTTTGAAAAAAATCGAATTGCCAGTTTTTTTACAAAGAATAAAATTAAAAAAAAAACAATACTAAAACTTGGTAAAAATTGATTTTAGACTCAAATAGCTTTTCAAAAATTAAAAATATTGGCTTCAGACTTATTTTATTTCACAGAAAATATTGTTTTCGATATTCAGTAATTTGTATATAAAAATCGAACAGTCCGTTTTTTCATACAAAATAAAATCTACAAATAATAGTACGCAAATTTGGTAAAAATTGATACGAGTACATATAGACAAACTTTTAAGCAAGACAGGGATGGGAAGTTATCCACTGATATCGCATCCCAGCCTCAGTAATTTTTTTTAATTTTTTTTTTGTTATTGCCGACCTGACCGTCATTAATTTAAGCCTTTAAACTATGTAAGTTATCAAATACACTATACGCCTCAGACAACTTTAAATAACGTTTTCCGTTTGCAGTCATCAAAAAAGGTTCACCTGCTTCATCCTATCTTTCCGGTCCCTTTCGGACACAGTCATACTCAACCGAAGGCGCTCAGCTCCGTCCATTGCGAGAACGTCTTGACTGTACAGGATTCGCCTATCTACAGTTTTACCGCTAAAGTGGTAGATAAGCATAGATGTATCTCTATCCTGTATCAACCCTTAGTTGTTTAAATAGAGGAAAGCATCGGGTGGGAAAGTGCCGCTTAAACGCGCATTTTTGAAGTATTCATTAAAACGGTAATTTGCCTTAAAAATTAAGGTGTTTGTTGAGGACATTGCTCTTGCAACGTGTCCCAGATCAAATTTAATACAAAAAAAACAACTATTTTGTTTATGTTAGCTCTGTTGTATAAAACCTGGTTGAAATAGTAATGTTTGTACTGTTACCCTGCTGCTCTGTGTAATCCAAGGTAAAAACGGACACATTTCCCCTCAAACACAATAATCTATTCCATTTGAGATGGTGCAACGTTGAACCATGCCGGGAAAACATAGGCAATCATAGGCTGGACGATTATCATATATATTATTTTACCCTGCTGTCAAGGCGGCCGCTAAAAAACAACCGTTTTGAATATTTTCTAATCATTTCATTATGCATAGATAGCACTTTCTTACTTACTTAAGGTAGCGCTACAGTCCGGGGCGGACATGGGCCTCAACCAACATGCGTCTCCAGCCAACTCGGTCCCTAGCTAGCTGTCTCCAGTTTCGCACGCCAAGTTGGTTGAGGTCCTCCCCCACCTGGGTGCGCCACCTGAGTCGCGGGATTGGATTCGAAGACCTTCCGGGCTGGAGCGTTGAAATCCATCCGCTCTACATGACCTAACCATCTAAGCCGTTGGCTTTAATTTTGCTAACTATGTCACTGTCGCTGTACAGCCCGTACAGTTCGTCGTTATATCTTCTCCTCCATTCTCCATCTATGCGTACGGGACCAAAAATCACCCGAAGAATTTTTCTCTCGAAGCATCCTAGGACGCTCACATCTTTCTTTGACAGGGTCCAGACCTCAGCGCCATAAATGAGAACCGGGATGATGAGTGTCTTATAGATGGTGATTTTAGATGCTCGAAAGAGGACTTTACTTCTCAATTGCCTTCTAAGTCCAAAGAAGCAGCGATTTGCAAGAGTTATTCTTCATTTAATTTCAGCGCTGGGGTCGTTGTCTGTATTTATAGCGGTTCCTAGGTAGACCTGTCCATAATGACGTTTTGTCCAAGACGTCGCTGTTCAATTTCCTTTTTTGATGACAGCATATACTTGGTCTTGCCCTCATTGACCACTAAACCCATCTTCTTCGCTTCCGTCGAAATGCTCAAAAACGCTACACTGACATTACGCTTTGATCTTCCAACTATGTCAATATCATCTGCGTATCCGAGTGATTGGATGGACCTTTGGAAGATTGTGCCTCTAGTGTTGACGGTTGAGTTTTGCACAATTCTTTCCAGAACGATGTTGAAAAAGTTGCATGACAGTGCATCGCCTTGTCTAAAACCTTTTTTGACATAAAATGCATAGGTAAGATCTTTTCCGATCTTGATAGAGCAGCGTGCATTCTCCATCGTCATTCTGCACAAACGGATAAGTTTGACAGAGATGCCAAAACTAGACATTGCTCGGTAGAGCTCTTCCCTTAAAATCGATAAAGAGCCACACTGATAAGGACCAATCAGGTTGTTGACGAACGGCTTCAGACGATCACATGATACGGCAGAGAGGATCTTATATACAATATTTGGGAGACTGATTCTGTAGTTGGCGCAGTTTGGAGGGTCTCCTTTCTTATGTATTGGGCAAACTATGCCGAGGTTCCACTCATCGGGCATGCTTTCTTCCGACCTTATTTTGCAGATGAGTTGGTGCATGCTCCCAACAAAGTCATCGCCTGCTGCTTTGAATCGTTCGGCAGCGATGCCAGCTCCAGCAGCTTTGTTTGACTTAAGTTTAGATATAGCTATCTTCAGTTCGTCAAGGTCGGGTAGGTGGAATTGTTGGTCTGCGTCGCCGAGGTTGAGTTGTTCTATCCCCCTTACAGCGGAATTCAGTTCGTAATCGCCGTTATATAATTTGGAGAAGTGATCTTTCCATATTCTCAGCATCGACTGCGGTTCTTCTACGATGTTCCTCTGATCGTCTTTACAGGCTTCTGTTCGTGGCTGGTACCCTTATGAGGTTTTTTTAGCTTTTGGTAAAATTTACTAACCTCATTTCTGTTGTGACATCCCTCTATCTCCTCGATCGCGGGCTCATCATGCTCGCATAGATAGCAATATGTTTCCTTATTATATGGGTATTCATTACTCTTGGTTGCGTTAACAATATAAAAATAAGAAGCTGGGATGCAACTCACACTGATAAATGTCTGTCGATTTGGCTTGCTTAAACGATTGTAGGTTTTCATGTTGGGTTAAAAAAGTTGTCAGTTGTATTTTTCTTAAAAATTTTAAAACTACCAACAATATTTTTCATATAAAGAATCAAAGCGGACTCATTACAACAAGTTCTTATGGTAAGTTAAAAATTGATTTACGTATAAAATATTCCGATAAATGAATATTGATTTCTGACTCATTTGTTAAATAAAACAATCAATTAATATTGTTGTTAACATTTGGTACAATGTCATCTAATTTAAAAACTGGTTTTGAAAACATAAAGAGAAAACGGATCTAACTTAAATATCTGATTGAATACTTTTTTACTTTAAATGACCGTTTAGCATTTTTGAGGCCAAGATATTAGTGTGGATCGTTTCTATCTATTTATTTGTATATTTCATTAAATAATTTATTCTTTTATTATTTAATTTTTGTTTACTTATTTATTAATTCTTTTAAAATATAATTTGTCTGTTGCTTTACAAAACAACGTATTTTATATTAAAAATGTTTAAGACTGTACCACTCGTTCAAATTTTCATAGAAAATTGATATGAAAAGTTAAAACTCCTGACCCATTTCCTAATTGCCAAATTATTGAATCTCCAGCGATTAGAAGATAACTCAAAAATATTCATTACCTTATAAACATGAAGTTTTAACATACCTTATAGGTACAGGCCCGCTGAGAAAATCCTATTAACGATGCCTTTAAAAATAGGTCCAAAGATATGAAGTGCATATACGAGTATACTTTAAAACATTCATTCTTTTTGCTCTATTGAGACTTTTGCAATTAGTTTTTCCAGAGAAATACTCATCAATGACATACAAACCCATAGCCATAATTGAACCAATTAAAACTCCTAAAATTCCTTTGTTTGAGAAAAATAGTTCACAACTAATCGGAATATAGGAATCACAATTGGAATCGGACTTCTATCGTATCAGGAAATGAATTCCACTTTAGAATTTAGAAACACAAGGAATTTTTCGCCATCTTGGTCTTGGTGCAATTAAAAGTCTTTAAAAAAAATACAAATCTATGCCAAACTATTGCTGCATTAGTTCTTCAACTATAGGTACACCATCGTCAAAGTTCTCCTATCAAGAACCTATACCCTCCTTTCCCACCCAGTCGGTCGTTCTTTACCTGTCTATATTTATTCTAAAGTCCCTCTCTCATGATGTTTCTAACAAAACCTCATTAAATTTCTTCCCTTTTAACAAAGTCCTACTGGTCTACTGAAGCAAACATTTTCTAGACTGGGGCAGTGTGTATGCAGGACATTCACATATTAAACATATACGAAGTGCCAGGCGGCTATGTTGTATTTAGGGGACTTTATACTCTCTCTGACTTTGGATAGCAGCTCACCTAAGGGGCTGCGATTTATTGTCTTAATGTCCTGCAGCAGCAACAGGATGTGCATATATGTATACAATAACAATAACAATTAGCGCTGGTAACACGCAAACATTGTCCGACACTGCAATTAGCATAATGTCCTGGCCAACAACTATATTTTTGGGCACCTAAACATTAAACAATTCGGAAGCAAACGACCGACGTTATCCGTTTAATGTCCTCGAATAACGAAAACAACGCATCCCTTAAGGCGACTATACTACATACGACTAGTGACTTCATTCGCACTCAAAGTGAAAGTCCATTATAAAGGACACAGCAGTATACGGGTAAATATTTGAAATTATTTGACGAACGAAAAATGAGCTTTTATGAAAAGTTAGGGCGGATTTTGTGGACAGATAATGAGAATGACATGACACCATCAAAACTCTGACACTCTTCAAAGGAGTTGCATTGCAATTAAGGACAATTTTGTATTTTTCTTTGGAATTGTTGAATATGGGAAAACACATGCGACACGGAAATTCATGACTTGGAAGGACAATGCACATGCATACGAGTATAGTGGCAGAGGAGATCATTAGTTGCAACTGCTATGAATTTTAAATGAATCCAATGACTGTCACTTAAGATAAAGGGATTCAATTCGTGGTGAATCAGTGGTTTCTGCGGGCATCTTGCTTAAGCGCCAATGCGTGTATTTATTCTGTATAAAGTGATGTTGGGTGATTAAATTTAATCACTCTTGGACAGTCGGACATCGAAAGGGATGACCCTTCCGCAGGATTAGTTTGTGAGCCATCACGTGCGGGTTTCATATTAAATTGAATACAAGAAACAATTATAATTGATGAGTAGTGAGAATTTAAGATGCTGAGTCTTTATGGCTCCATCGATCGTATTTTATGACTGATGGTGGTTAATTTAAATTGTCTAAACACCCAATTTTACTTGTGTTATATGCTTGGGCCGTGGGAAACCACAGAAAATCATAAGTTTAAATATTACATTAAGCTACTTTATGTGATAATTAAGTCATTGTTCTTAATTGTTGCATATTTTTCTAAACTGATTTGATAAAAGGTTTGATAAGGACCAGTAAACTGATTTACATTATATAGTTGAGCATATCAAGGCCGCAGTTTTAAAAAAGTACAGGCTATGATAGATTATAGAAAAAAAGAAGATTCTAAGAACTTTTGGAACCTTTGAGACTATACTAACTCATGATTTTGCTTTTTCCGACAAGTTATTGGAGACTTTAAACCATTTATTAGTATTTTTGTAGTTTTTATTTTTCGATGAAACTATTAAAATTTTCTTGCAATATTTTTTCAATCCTCGGTGTGACCCTGGCCGGTCCTATTTCGTTTTAAATGGTAATTTAATACAACGTTCGATAAAATAGCAATTTGAGCTTTCCAGGTAGCTTCTTCAAACTGCATTGGATATCGATCTATAAAAATATCTTTTCGCGATTGTTAACGACAAAACCCTAATTTTAATTGGAATGAAGAAGTTGATCCATTCGGTGTTGTTCTGTATTAAAGACGACGATATTGATTTTGATTATGTTCCTGAGAACCAAATGAACTGCTGGACAGTGATGAAGAGGAAGAAGAATGGGGTGAAATGTATACATAGGTGTCGCAAAGTAATGATTACTTCTTTATGAAGGACGGTACAAAATTGCAGAAGGATGAACCAGGTACTTCTGTTCGTTAACTTCAACACATCAGGATAAGATTTCCAGCTGGACCTAAAGAATAAAACTCGTTTTCTTTGTTGATGTATTTCAAAAACCTTCTTCATCTAAAATTTACTTTACAGATTTTGGAGCGATTTGACCAACTATAAATTTGATGCATTTATTAGCATACTTTTTGCTGGTTATATTTTGCACAATAATATGCTAGATAAGTCAGCATTGTGGCGTTCCGGTGCTTTAACCATATTTCGAGAAGGCAGAATGTTTTGCTGCTATTTAAAATTTTTTACAGTAATATCGATCCAAAACTGGCTGACAACTTTTTTACCACATTGGAAGGCAATAAGCGACTTGCTAGTATTGAAATTGCATTTATTGACACAGTTCAAGGTTTTTACATCAAGAAATGAAGAAGAATGCTTTGCGTATTGTAATTTTCTAATCTTTTTGGATTTTATGAGAACTTTGTTTCTATTTGTAAACGGTGATTTTTTAAGAGCTTGAGAACTTTTTAAAAAAAAAACGCATACAATTTGCAAAATCTCATCGATTCTTTATTTGAAACGTTAGATTGGTCCATTACATTTACTTTTTAAAGATAATTTCATTTAAATGTTGACCGCGGCTGCGTCTTAGGTGGTCCATTCGGAAAGTCCAAGGTAACTTTTTCGAGCATTTCGGCCGGAATAGCCCGAATTTCTTCGGAAATGTTGTCTTCCAAAGCTGGAATAGTTGCTGGCTTTTTTGTGTAGGGTTTAGACTTGACGTAGCCCCACAAAAAATAGTCTAAAGGCGTCAAATCGCATGATCTTGGTGGCCAACTTACCGGTCCATTCCTTGAGATGAATTGTTCTCCGAAGTTTTCCATCAAAATGGCCATAGAATCGCGAGCTGTGTGGCATGTAGTGCCATCTTGTTGAAACCACATGTCAACCAAGTTCAGTTCTTCCATTTTTGGCAACAAAAAGTTTGTTAGAATTGAACGATAGCGATCGCCATTCACCGTAACGTTGCGTCCAACAGCATCTTTGAAAAAATACGGTCCAATGATTCCACCAGCGTACAAACCACACCAAATAGTGCATTTTTCGTAATGCATGGGCAGTTCTTGAACGGCTTCTGGTTGCTCTTCACTCCAAATGCGGCAATTTTGCTTATTTACGTAGCCATTCAACCAGAAATGAGCCTCATCGCTGAACAAAATTTGTCGATAAAAAAGCGGATTTTCTGCCAACTTTTCTAGGGCCCATTCACTGAAAATTCGACGTTGTGGCAGATCGTTTGGCATCAGTTCTTGCACGAGCTGTATTTTATACGGTTTTACACCAAGATCTTTGCGTAAAATCTTCCATGTGGTCGAATAACACAAACCCAATTGCTGCGAACGGCGACGAATCGACATTTCACGGTCTTCAGCAACACTCTCAGAAACAGACGCAATATTCTCTTCTGTACGCACTGTACGCATTCGTGTGGTTGGTTTAATGTCCAATAAAGTAAACTGAGTGCGAAACTTGATCACAATCGCATTAATTGTTTACTCACTTGGTCGATTATGTAGACCATAAATCGGACGTAAAGCGCGAAACACATTTCGAACCGAACACTGATTTTGGTAATAAAATTCAATGATTTGCAAGCGTTGCTCGTTAGTAATTCTATTCATGATGAAATGTCAAAGCATACTGAGCATCTTTCTCTTTGACACCATGTCTAAAATCATGCGTGATCTGTCAAATACTAATGCATGAAAATCCTAACCTCAAAAAAATCACCCTTTAGTTATGTGCCAAAAAAGAAAAAGGCTATAAATTTGCGTTCTACAGACCATTACTCTAAAGATTATAGCGCAAAGCAATGTAACCAGAAGCAATTCTATTTTATTATGCAAACAAGGCTAGCGTCTCTTACATCAAATATTTATGGAATTTATGTCAAAAACGAAGCGTGGCATGACACTAGCTGCTTATTGCATTTACAAAGAAGTAGAATTGCTTAACGCTTTCTACGCTTTCCATATCAGTGGTTCTTGGAAACGTTGAAACCCGAGTTAACAACGGCCATATTATTTCTCAGTTCAGTTCTCGTTCAGCCATTTCAGCATTTTTTACCTCCGGTTACTTACCGAAATTGTAGACTTTGTTTGCAAGAAAAGAGCAAACGCCGAAAACTCGTTTTTTTTTTGTTCAGTACGCAAACTAAGGTTGTGTTTACAGATGTAACCGTTTTCAGAAAACAGTTGTTCAAAAATCAGATAAATGCGTTTTTTTAACGAAAATTGACGAATTATTACTAGAATAACAAAAATAGACACTTTGCCTCAACCATAACACTGACTCTGGATTGTGAACATTAACCCAAAAGCCCCCTGTTAGTCGGGAGGGGTGATTTAACAAAAAAGTAAGTTGACATGCAAAATCAAAGGCTGGAAAACAATGGCAGTTCCTTCATTATTGTGATATAATTTTGCTCTAAGCCAATTCTAACTACTATTTTTTTCTGTAGTTCAGCTTTAAACTGTAAACCCCTCCATCCCTAAAAGCAGTACTCGCACACAGGAATGGTTGAGAGGTAAGTTACTAGGCTCTCGTTCTTAACTGGCTGTTGCGCCACCCAGTTATCAATATGTTCTAGTTAATTATTAATAAGGTACAAAAAAGTTACTTCTATACTACACTATTTATGCCGTTTCCCCAAATTGTTGTTGTTGATCTAGATTTTTTTCTAGCCGTTTTTGACGTAGGCCTTTTAAATAACCCATGATTTTGACCTTGAGTTCTAAACGCAACATGGCAAAAACGCGAAAATCGTTAGTAGTAAACTATGAATACCTTTTTTTCTCTGAAAGGAGTAAAATATGCGATTTCTAGCTAACTGAATTTTCCTTATTTTAAAAATAATCCCATCTCTATATACTTAATACTTTTTAATATTTTAACAAGTACATCCTGTTAAGCTATGAAGCCGGCCAAAATGTTAACGCCAATCGCCGGGAACTCTAAAAATGCCACGATCAATAACTTTTCATGTCTGAAGTGGAAAAGGTTCCTCTAATGCTTCGTACCGAACATAGCCAACGACACAATCAATTTATTAAAGCCAACTTTTGGTAAACGCATTATCTCGTGTGCGGCGTGAGCCTGTCGTGTAACCTCTTAGATCATGTGATTTAACGCCGCTCTACTATTTACTTGCGACATATAGGAACTATAAAGCAAGTTTTGCATTAGTGCAAAATTTCGAACTCTAAATTTTAATCAAACATGATATTACGATAGTAGGAAGCTAAAATGAGTGGGTCCCGCGATTCCGTCCGGTCTGTTTTGTTTTGGTGGACAGACACACCCTCCTACAACCTAAAAATTTGTTCGATTGAGTTTAAACTTTTTTTTAATTTTCTCTACAACTTTATTTTGTAACTTGGCTTCTTTCAATAAGAAAATCATATTTTTAAATTAGTCAGGAAAGGTACCGCCCATAGAACAGTTATTTTGTTTTTTTTTTTAATTTTCTCAGCAACTTATGAACTGATTTCAATAATTTTTTTTAAATAAGCTCTTATATTGATTATCAAAAGTGCAATTTTGTATTGTTTGCATTTTTAAAAAAAATATTCAATTTTTTTTCAAGATTCTTTATCTCAAAAACGGGTCCACATTTTTTTCAAAATTCAAATGTAGAGCGTATATTTACAATCACTAAACAACTGCACAACAAAAATTAATTAAAAAAAAGCATTTAAATTTTTGAGAAAAACTTATTTTGTAGGTACATTTTTAAATCGTAAAATATAGGAAATATTTTAAGACTTGTTTGAAGAAATTAGCAAGCTCTAACGAGATCCAGTCGTGATACGTATTTCTTTTAAAATTGATTTTCTGTTAAATAAAACTTTTAAGATCTTAAAAAATTAAAGAAATATACTTTTTGAAATGAGTTTGCTGAGATGTTCCGGAACTGAGATTTAAACACGAATTTCAAGAATATAAATGTTTCAAAAACAGTTAAAGTATCACTTTTGGTAAACTAATGGCTAATTGAAAGATACAATGCACTTTTCGTATCTATTAAACATGTGATTGAGTGAAATACAAACATTTCATACTAACTTGTTTGTTTACCTTAATTTATTTTAATTAAATTTTTTAGAGAAAATAAGCAAATTAGCAAACTAGGTACAAATGCGAAGCCATTTTTGAATATTGCCAAAATAATTAAAAACAAAAACAGACATATTCCAAATCTAGAAAATGGCAATGATTTAGCTTACGAAGACTCAAAAAAGGCTAATGTCCTCGGAACAACTTTTTTGAATAACCATTTAGTGTCCCAACATCTCAGTGATGATGAAACCAAAAACCTTGTAAGCCAATCAATAAGTGCTATAAACACACAAATTGTTGATACACCTGTTGACCAACTGATCGCCATAGAAGATATTAAACATATTGTTTCCAATCTTAAATTGAAGAAGTCTGTTGGACTAGACAAAATCAAAAACGAATATATTAAAATGCTACCCAAGGCTGGGCTTGTATTTTTAGTCTTTTTGGTCAATGCATGTTTAAAAACACAATATTTTCCCAAGCTTTGGAAAACAGCTAAGGTTATACCTATTTTCAAAGCCTGGGAAAAACTTAAAGCTTCCACAAAGCTATCGACCAATAAGTTTGTTGAGTAGTCTTAGCAAAATTTTGGAAAAGATTTTAAAAGAAAAAATATTATAAATTTCTGATCAATTGAACATTATTCCTAATGAACAATTTGGGTTTAGAAAATTTCACAGTACTACTCACTAAGTATTGCGAGTATGCCAGTATGTGAAAAAGAATCGTTTGCTTGGCAAATCAACTGGTCTCATTTTACTAGACATAGAAAAAGCTTTTGATACTGTGTGGCACGATGGAATGGTCCATAAACTAATTTGTAATAAAAATTATTCAAAGTTTCCTGTCTGATAGGTGTTTTAGTGTTTATGTTAATAACTGTTCGTCAAATTGTTACCATGTTGAACATGGTGTTCCACAAGGATCTGTATTAGGGCCATTCCTTTACAATATCTATACGTCCGATATTCCCAAGCTTCCTGAATGTCAATTAGCTATTTTTGCTAATGATACTGGTATTTTTTCATCGCATGAATTTGGTCTCAATATAGAGACAAATTTAACCCATGCAGTTGATCTTATAACTCAGTATTATTCTAAATGGAAAATAAAACTAAATGCTGATAAGGTACAAGCTATCTTTTTTAGTAGAAAAAGAAAGTCTTGTTTTCTTCCAAGCAACCAGATAAATGTTAACGGTATTAACATAAACTTTGAAACGAGCGTAAGGTATCTAGGGGTTTGCTTATACCAAATACTTATTTACAGAGAACATATTGAAAAAACATTAAAGAAAGTTGGTATTGCGATAAAACTTCTATATCCCTTTATCAATAGAAAGTCCGGTATTAGTAACAACAATAAAATTATAATTTATAAAGTCGTTTTTCAGGCAATTCTTTTGTATGGTTGCCAGATATGGGGGAAATGTGCAAAGTGTCATATACAAAAACTGCAGATATCTCAAAATAAATTGCTGCTTAATATTCCTTGTTATTATTCTACAGCCGACTTGCATGCAAGAGCAAATGTTGAAAAAATTTGTGATAGAATTGAAAAGCTAAATAATTCATTTCTATTAAAATGTGATTTTTCGGATAACCATATATATTTCCTAACCATTTTTCTGCCAACTAATATAATTTTCTGTTAAAACTTGTAATTTTACTTATTGTTATGCTTCGTTTCTTCTGGATATTTAAATTATGTTACTTATTTATTTACTTAAACACATTGTGATATTAATTTATGCTTTATAATTTACTTAATTGATTCAATGTTTATTTATTATTTATTTACCTCTATGTGAGTTACACAATTATTTGTCTACTTGTTTTTAATGTATTACAATCAATTAATTAATTTATTATGTATATTTATTTATTTATAAGTTTGTTTATTTATTCATCAATTTCTTTGTGAAGTAATAGTTAAATAACTATTGGTTTGATTGTTTGTTTTGTATTTTCTTAATTATTTATTAAATAACTAATGTATTTATTACTATATTTATTCATTTATTTTTTTATTTATTGTTATTTATTTATTTATTTAATTTATTTATTTATTTAATTTATTGCTTAGTAATCAAATTGTTTATTTATTTATTAATACATTTACAATTATAAAGTCACTAACTCATACTAAAATATAAACATAAGTATATTCATATATTATTTATGAATTTTGATACTAACCCAAAATACTAACCCATTTATTTCAGACAAATATGTATAATTTAAAAAACTATGTTAAGCCACACTGTACCTGAACACTTTTTTTTTCATATTGAAGGTTTTTTTTGTACTTTCCTTAAAATATTTATATCATCATACAATTCTTAATTTTAATAACATAAATACTGATTCAGTAGAAAGATGTATATCAAATCTCTGTATATGTAAACTGTGCGATAGCCTATCAAATGTAATTCAAATACGAAAAAAAAAATCTATCTAACTAAAAAAAAAATAAGGACTTAAATGCACCTATTTCCTCAAATTCAAGAACCAAACATTTTTTTCTCTACAATTTTTAGTTTTTGTTGACTCCTTTAAGATCATAATATGTTCTAGCATCTACAATTAAGCAGACTGATAGCGATAATAATAAAAATAGGCTGGAATGCGAACCTCACTGATAACTTTCCATCACATCTCTCGATTTTTCTTGCTTAAAAGTTTGTCTATATGTACTTGAATCATTTTTTACAAATTTGAGTACTATTTTTTGTAGATTTTATTTTTTGAGAAAAAACGGACTGTTGGATTTTTATACAAAAATTACTGAATATAGAAAACAAGATTTTCTGTGAAATAAAATAAGTTTGAAATAATTTTTTTTTAAACTTTTGAAATGCTATTTGAGTCGAAGGTAAATTTTTACCAAGTTTTAGTACTGTTTTGTTTTTTAGAGTTTTATTTTTTGTAAAAACAACTGTCAATTCGTTTTTTCTCAACATTTTTCAGAATGTTGAAAACAATATTTTTTATAAGATAAATTAAGTTTGAAGCCTAAATTTAAATTTTTTTGAAAAGATATTTGAATCGATATTCAAACTTTGAATAATGTTTTCTTAGATTTTTAATTTTTATAAAAAAACTGTCAATTCGATTTTTTTCAAAATTTTATCAGATGTCAAAAACATTATTCTTCGTTGCACAAAATTGTTTTGGAGATGAAATCATATTTTAGTCATAAAATTTTGGAGGTGACAAACTTTTTTTTCAGTTTTTTTGATTTATAAAAACACCATTAAATGGATTTTTTCAAAAAATATACTTCTATGATATTACGTTACAATATATTAAATAAAATTTAATTCAATTCTCTAGCGTTTTTGGTTTGTAAGATATTTAGGGTTAACCAAAATTTTCACCTTTTTTTTCAAACTGCTATGGTAAAAAAACCACCCACGCAATTTTCTTGAGAGCCCTTTCTGTATCTTTTTGCTCATTATCTGTATAATAAAATTTATTTGAAATCGATATCTCTTCTGGTTCTTGATCTATGGAAGACAAAAAAAAACGTTGCGAATGTACGTACACACGCACGCACAGATATATTTTATTTCGACTCTAGGGACCTTGAAACGTCGAGAAATGTCAAAATTTTCAATTTGAGAAATTACAATAAGTTCCTATTGGAAGTTAAAAAACCTGCTTGAGATCGGTATTGGCAAACAATCTAAAAAGCCTGTTGGTGACGTCGATTGTGATGCTCTCAACTAAAAGTTTACGTCCATGCCCTTAAACGATGCCTCACCCTTACTGAGGAGGAACCAACCACTGAGCTCTCTGAGTTTTAAAAGACTACAAGAAAAAGACGTTGTAGAGGCAATAAAATCGATTAAATGTAATGCTACTGACCTAGACCAAATGGACCCTAAGACTACTGCTTCCATATATACTGCGCTATATAACCTACATGTTTAACAGCATATTGACTAATTCCGAGTTTCCTTTATTTATACCCAAAAAGCAAACAGGTGTACTGCTATAGAATTTCAGCCGATTGACATTCTTCCGTTTCTTTGGAAGGTGTTTCAAAAAATTATTCTGGGGCAGATCCAAAAATATCTTACAATTAAAAACCTGTTAAGTACCTATCAGTCTGGTTTTGGACCCAAGCACAGCTGCAAATCCGCCTTACTTTTTGTAACTGATGAAATAAGAATGGCAATGGACATTGTTAGCACTGTCAAATTTTTCAAAGGATTTTGATAATGTTAACCACATAATTCATTGTAGAAAGCTGCGAAATAACTTTGGGTTTTCTTTAGAGTTCTGTAAGCTTGTTCTTTCGCATTCCAGCGGAAGGCAGGCAACAATACGTGGTGGCCAATGGTTACTCGTACACATTTCTCAATTTTTTGAGTGGAGTGCCACAGGGAACTATCCTTGGACCAATCCTCTTCTCACTTTACATAAATGAGTTACCATTAGTTGCTAAACATTGTTTAATTCATCTATATGCTGATGATGTGCAGCTCCTAATAAGTCGACCTTTTTGGGGATAAAAATGATGCTATAGCTTTAATGAACGAGGATCTGCACCGCATTTCACAGTGGTCAAAAAAGAACGATCTCCGCCTTAACCCTGTCAAATCAATATCCCTCCCCATCTATCGCAAAAACTTCGATCTATCGGGTTTAAACCCGTTGAAACTTGAAGACGAAACCATTGATTATGTTAGCACTGCTAGAAACCTAGGAGTAGTATTTAATTGCACTCTCACTTGGGATGACCACCTCAATAGTGCCATTGGTAAAGTCTATGGAAGTCCCCGCTTTCTTCGAGACACTCGAAATTTCATCCCGATCTAAACTAAACTGTTTACTGCTACTTGCTAAGGCCCTTATACTACCAATTGTGCTGTATAGGTGTGAAATCTTTTGTAAACTAGATTGTGTGCCTAGCCGCAAATACAATATTGCCGGCTATATTTATAATCTACGTTTAAGTTTAAGGTTAAAACTGTAGGTCTCTTCCGTACCTGACAACAGTACTCGCACACAGGAATGCTTGAGAGTTATCAGTCACATGACCCTAGTTCTCAAACGCGCCACCCTATTTTTTTCTTTATTTTATAAATAGAAGTCTAAGGTATATAATTTGTATTTGATTTCTGAAATTAATGTAAAGGCTTACAACACTTTATAAGACTCATGTCCTACCTTTTAAGCGACATATAGCCTTTTTCGCTTTTTTGAAAGAAGTTGTGTTAGCCTTTTTTACGGAAAATTAAAGAACAATTTTAAGCGGTGAGTAAAAACGCGTCTATTTGTTATCTGGTTAATAGTCTGGATCCGCCCTTGGTTCAATGCTTTGTGCTTAGAATTATTTAAAGCACATTAAGCAAAATGTTATGTTTCATTAATAAATATCTTCATCCCTTTTCTCTAACGAGATACAATTTTACCGTTTTTTCTTCAAATAAGGTTAATTGCATCATATATTAAATGCAATTATTCGTTAAAAACTCCATTTCACTCTAACTGAAAATGGCGTGCTTTTATCGCTACCTTTAAGCCTATGCTTTATTCTATATTTCTATGCTTATTCAATATCAATAAATTCAACTCTAACAATATGAGCATACACAAACCACTATCATTATCGCACTTAACGTCACGCAAGGCTTTCAAAAGGTTATGTTGTTGTTTGTGTCAGGTCAGGACTTCAAAACATTACAGTATATAGAGTATATGACACACAGGATAACATAGGACATTGCTTTGGCTTTCCATTACTTCTCCGGGTATCAGGTACCTATATCTAACTTAACTTATGTGCATGTGCTCATTTCGAAAGCAATCCCAAATCAATAGAGATGCAAACATGAAATGACAACACGACGAAAACAAAACCTAATTACTTTAAACACTAATATTGTTTAGATGGTACCTAGACCAACACACTCTACTCTACACTACTCTATATTCTATCTCTAGCACTTGTTATGGTAATCCCTGAAAATCATGTCCTTAATCCCTATACAACATGGAATACTGTCAGAATGTTTATTACTCTCCATTCCCGCACAACAAAAACAAAAACACAGAGGCAGGGATTTCAAATTCGAGGAATGGGAATGGCAATGGGATGGAATGGGTCGAAAGCCGAAACTCGAAACTCGAAGCACTCTCGCTCTCTTGGCAATCTCCATCTCCATATCCCTTCTCCATCATGACATAGAAAAGGACCCTCAATCTGTATTATGGATGTACTTGTATATGTGTATAAGCAGATATGTTTATATGTTCTCTTCCCGCTTTAGTCCTTTTTCAACCAAAACTGTAGCGGTTATATGAGATAGGGATGCAATGCGGTACGGTACAGTGTGATTGTTATGTATAACATGCTTTTAACACGCCAGCACAATGAAGTGAAATTACAACGAAATGTTGTCATAGTTTGCCCCTCCATTTGCAAGAGATGTCCCTTGTTTCTTGGTAAAGCTAACCATTCATCGTTTGTCCTATACGTAACTTACCCTCAACCTCATTCCATTTTCCCACCCTCCAAAAAAAATAAGAAGACAAAAACCCAAACCTAAAAATCTGTGTAAAGGACATTCACCTAACTCCTGTGTGGTTGAATTAAATTTTACAACTCTCGCTAGAATATAAATTCTCCACAATATGACACACGCAGCGACCTCTGGCACAATTAACAAGGAAACATCATCATCATAACCGTAAAATGGAATAATTTTTACCATGACATTGTTATTCTCTCGCAGCGGCTTTAGCCGGGAATTCAATTGGGACAGAGGAACAGGGACTGATGAGAAAGGAGGGGGGGGGGTCGATTTCAGTGTAGTTATGAGGTGGAGTAGGATAAATGAATAAAGTACTGAGAGGAACAGGTGTACAAAGCAAGTGCACTTGAAGGGCTCTAGCCAAATTTTGTCCTTTTTCTCCTATTTTATTTCATTTCATTTCGACAAACGAAAAAGAAGCTCAAAGGTAGGACGTAAAAGGTATACAACGTACTTCGTAGTCGTAGTCTCGTATACAGTTTCTCAGGAACTTAGAAATTATAAGGATTGCAAGTGTCCTTGGGCTGGGCTGGTGTATTAGGGCAGTACTTCTTGCTCATGGTCATGGTTTTTGGAGGAATAGCCCATTGGTGGCTAACCACTCGGTGTGTCCTCCTTTTATTTTCTTCCTTTTTTTTGTTGGTCCAACTGGAAATTTATTTCCATCTTAAGCTGCAACGTCTGTGAAAAACACAGGTGCTGGGAGCATCAGAAATGTAGATAAATTCGGCTTATCGTTTTAACGGACCGTTGTGCAATTTGCAAGGACACTAGACAAAGATGATGATGATGATGTTGTAGTGGCGTCATCGTTGTTCGTCTTTCTCTTTACCTCTCTTCCAGTGTATTCTCTAAGGGGTACTTAAAGTCGAGATACATTTTTATACTATTGAATATAAACGGTATTTAGATAACTAAAAAAAAGAAAACTTTTAATTTGTATATGGGCAGGCATTCGGGAAAGAAAAAACTTCTCATTTTCTTGAAAGAAAATTTCTTGGGATTATGGTGTGCCATGAGCATTATACCTTAACTATCTATAGCTCAGAATAAAATTTTAAACTTGAAGTAAACTTCAGATGGATTCTATAGAAGAAGTGATTATAAGGCACTAGAGAAGTTTTAGTGAACTTTGAAGGTGTGGTTCACTGTAAGAAAAAAAAACAAAGATAGTTTTTTTTTTAATTCTTTAGAGCTAAGAATGAAGTTTAAATATGGATACAAACTTAATTCCATTTCATCTTTCTATATATACACAAATCATTTATTAACGCAACTTAGTTACATTATCTTATTTTAAAATCTGTACTTTTTCTTAAACTTTTACTTATATTATTATTTAATATTTTGTATGAAAACATATAAAACCCAAAAAATAGGATTTTATATGAAGGAGCACATCATCACTGCACAACCACAGGATCCAAGGGATCAGAAACAAGGAGACATTGAATTCTTTAATTTTTCCAAGGTACTAGTTAAAACCACAAGGAATCTATAAAACCATGTACAATTTACAATTAATATGGGTGTTTTTAGGTGTATATAACTTATAAATAAAAGGAGATCTGTAATCACGTAAAAAAGCTGAAGTGAAATTTTTGGTCAACACAAAAACGTGAGACGAATAAAGAAAAAAAATTAATGTGATGAAAAAAACTACAGAAACAACAGATGCGGAAGAAAGCCGATTTTCGGAAAGAAAATTTGCGTCGAAAACAGATTTGCGACCACAAAGATAATAAAAACTCAATTGGAAGAAGTTAATATTAATGCTTCGAAGTGCGTAGAAAGCCAAAGTTAGCACCCCCAATAAAAAAAGGGTTAAAAGAATAATTCACCACCCAAAAATACAGGATACAGTCAAATCATGCATTTCCAATATACCGCGCAGAATTGAGGCTCTTGTTTAATTTAAGAAAAAACAGACTGTTCGATTTTTATAAAAAAAACTACTGAATATCGGAAATAATATTTCCTGTGAAGTAAAAGTGTTTGAAGACAATGTTTTTAGTTTTTAAAACCTTTTTGAGTTGTAAGTAAATTTTTACAAAGTTATAGTATTGTTTCTTTGCTAAGTTTTTATTTTTTCTAAGAAAAAACTGTTAATTCGATTTTCCTCAAAATTTTACTGAGTGTTGACACCAATATTTGTTCATAGATGAAAGTAGTTTAAAGCCAATATCTAAAAGTTTTGAAAAAATATTTTAGTCGAAAATTAATTTTGTTGTTTATGTTTTTATTTGTTTTTAAAAACAGTCAATTCTAAAAAAATTTCAGAATGTTGAAAACAATATTTTTTATAAGTTAAATTAAGAGGAAGCCATAATGTCAAATTCTTGAAAAAACAATTCAGTCGAAAATCAATTTTTAACAACTTTTGTTAAATTTTCTTTCAAGTTTTTATTTTTTTAAGAAAACTGACGATTCGATATTTCTCCAAATTTTACTGAATGTTGAAAACAATATTTCTTATAAGCTTAAAGTAGTTAAAAGCCATATTCTCAATTTTTTGAAAAAATATTTGAGTCGAAATTCAATTTTTACTATTTTGAGTAATGTTTTTTAGGTTTTTATTTTTATAAAAAAAACTGTTATTCGATTTTTCTCAATATTTTACCAGATGTTAAAAACTTTATTTCTCGTTGCACAAAAGTGTTTTGGAGATTAAATCATTTTGTATTCGTAAAATTTTTGAGGTGACAATTTTTTTTTTCAGTTTTTTGGATTTATAAAAACAACGGTTAATCGGATTTTTTTCAAAAAATATATTTGTTTGGAATCACGTTACCATATATTATATAAAATTTAATTCAAGTCTCTAACGTTTTTGGTTCGTAAAATATTTAGGGTTAACCAAAATGTTAATAATACAGATGGATGCAGAAAGGGCCCTAAAGAAAATTGCGTTGGTGGTTTTTGTACCATAGCAGTTTAAAAATAAAATGCACGACTGGGTCGCACGAACTTGCTCCTGTCTGCTAAGAGTCTGTTTAAAAAAGTACTTGATTTAAAAATATACCTGTAAAATAAGTTTGTCTTCAACGATATAAATGCCATTTAATTTGTCAAAAAAACCGCACGATCTTTGTATATGAAAACCATAGTACTCTCATGAGCAGAAACTTTTAGGGCGACCAGATGCCGAGTCGTTGGCGTAGCGTAAGTATCGGAAGTGGAGAAATCCAGCGGGAGCGAGAGAAAAATATTATTTCCATTCCCATAAGCAGCCAGCAGAATAAGGGAGGCAATTAATTTTCGACCCAAAAAGTCTACACAATTTCCTTCATTCTATTTGAGTCTATCCTTGTATATGTTTTTACATAAAAGAGCTTCCATATGAAGGTTGATGAATTTGTTTTTGTTTTATATCAATGCACTTTATATAAAAAACGGAAAAGTAAAACAAAATGGCTTAATATTGTATCTAATAAGGGGATGAAAGACACTTTTGCATGCTTACGTCAGCTGTTTAGGATCTTTTACGGATATTTGTTTTTATTTACATTCATAAGCCTGCTTTTACTTGGGTACGATCTTTGTATATGAAAAATGGTTTCTATTATGTATAAAGCTAGGATGCGTTCGATATAGATTCAACTTGTTCCTTAAAAGCTTTTTTCCTTTAGATAGCTTTATTGTAATTTCATATAAGAAGAACCAGGATGGAAAATAAATAAGATAAAAAAGAGGCAGACCATGAATGTTTAAATTGTAAAGCGATCACCTATTGGTTGTGTGGTTAGAATTGGCGAGCTTAGCTTTATGCAGATAGATAGATAAGGACATGTTTATTATGATAATGAAGGAATTTTATTGGTAGCTGAAGGTACATACTACATTCCTTCATTACTATAAGTGTTCAGCGCAAACATTAAGTTTTTACGTTCAGTTTATTTATTTTGTTAAAGTTTAAAAAAATAACAAGCATACGAACAGGTACAAGAAATTGCTATTCATTTGTTGTTTACAGTCAGGCTTTTGTGCGCTTTGGATTTTAGTTATGAAGTGACACGTAAGCAGTAGTTGTAGAAGTTGTACGTAATACCTTTATAAATAGGTATAATGTGTATAAGTTGAAAAAGTGATTCTAATAGAAAATACATATATACTCTTTCTGGCCCGTTTCTTTAACTTGTACTAAGTTTATATAGGCGAAGGAAAGTAAATCATGTGTGAAACAACCTTATTCGTAAAGAATAATATTTTAAAATCACATATACAAAGTTACCAAGATAATACTTCTTGATAGACACTTTAAAATAGATTGTTGATTTAATATATCATATTCGTTTATCCGATAAAGTTGCGCTACATGGGCGGCCATATCGTTGGTATTTACAATAATTTTAGTTATAAAAATACATAAATATGTACCAAATGCACTTATTTAGATAAAAGCTAGGAATGTAATTACAATTTTGTAAAAATAATGCGCTCTTTCGGGCTCATGCACAGTTAAAATATTAAAAAAAACTGTTTTAAGATTCAAAATTTCGCCCGAAAAATAAGTTTGTCTTCAAAAATTTAAATGCCATTTTATAAATAAAAAAACATTTGATTTTTCAAATTTTTTTTTTGAAATTCGTAGAGCGGTTTTTTTTTGCTAAGAAAATTAAAAAACAAAATAACGGTTCTATGAGCGGTACCTTTCCTGAGCAATACAAAAATTTGTTTTTCTTATTGAAAGAAGCCAAGTTACAAAATAAAATTTTAGAGAAAATTTTAAGAAAATCTATCGGTTTGATTTTGAGAAAATTCGAATTTTCGTTTTTTGGATAAAAAAAATTGTATGGTGGCCACTGTTAGTTTTGATCTTAAAAAAAAATGAAAGAAACGCCTAACGCAAATCTGCTCGAAACCTTAACTTCCAAGTTTGAACTCAATCGACCCAATGGTTTAGGCTGTAGGAGCGTGGACAGACAGACAAAATCGACCGGACGGAATTGCGGGACCCACTTTTTTCGACTTCTCTACCATCGTAATATCATGTTTGATTAAAATCTCGAGTTCGAAATTTTGCACGAATGCAAAACTTGCCATATAGTTCCTATATGTCGCAAGTAAAAATGACAATAAAAAATGATTTTATCTCCAAAAAAAACTTTTGTGCAACGAAAAATAACGTTTTTGACATCTGGATGAATTTGGAGAACAATCGCATTAACAGTTTTTTTATATAAATAAAAACCTAAAAAAAAACATTACTCAAAGTTAGTAAAAATTCATTTTCGACTCAAATATCTTTTCAAAAATTTGAGATTATGGCGTCCAACTTATTTTATTTTATAAGAAATATGGTGTTCAATTTTTACCAAATTTTTCTTAATTTTTTTTTCGGTTTTTAACTTTTTGTAAAAAAAACTGTCAATTCGATTTTTTTCAAACTTTAACTGAATGTTGAAAACACTATTTTTTGAAAGATTAAAGTAAATTAAAGCCAATATCTCAAAGTTTTGAAAAGATATTTGAGTCGAAAATCAATTTTTACCAACTTTTATAAATTTTTTTTTAGGATTTTATTTTTTGTAAGAAAACTGTCACTTCGATTTTTCTCAACATTTTTCATAATGTTGAAAACAATATTTCTTGTAAGATAAAATAGGCTTGAAGCCTAATTTCAATTTTTTGAAAAGATATTTGAATCAATATTCAATTTTTACGAACTTTGAGCAATGTTTTTTTTAGATTTTCATTTATTATAAAAAAAACTGTCAATTTGATTTTTCTCAAAAATTTATCAGATGTCAAATACATTATTCTTCGTTGCACAAAATTGTTTTAGAGATGAAATCATATTGAGTCGTAAAATTTTGGAGGTGACAAATTTTTTTTTTCAGTTTTATTGATTTATAAAAAAACCGTTATATTGATTTTTTTTTCAAAAAATATACCTGTTTGGTATTACGTTACAATATACTATATAAAATTTAATTCAAGTCTCTAGCGTTTTTTGTTCGTAAGATATTTAGGGTTAACCAAAATTTTCACCTTTTTTTCAAACTGCTATGGTAAAAACTGACCCACGCAATTTTCTTGAGAGCCCTTTCTCCATATTTCTGCCTTATTATCTGTATAACAAAATTTAGTGATATCTCTTCTGGTTTTTGAGCTATGGAGGCCGAAAAAAAAACGTCGCGAACGTACGGACGTACAAACGTACGTACACACGCACGCACAGACATCTTTCTAAAAATCTTTTATTTCGACTCCAGGGACCTTGAATCGTCGAGAAATGTCAAAATTTTCAATTTGACAAATCGGACCCATTACAATAACTTCCTATGGGAAGTTAAGGATTGGTAGGTACTGAAATTGGTAAAAACTGATTAACGACTAAAAAATCTCGTTCACAAAAATAGTTTTTGAAATAAAAATATTTGATCATATGCAAAATATTGTTATTAATTTTTAATTTTTTTAGAATAATTCAATTGACAATTTTTGTAACAAAACACGAAAACCTACAAACCTTTTAAGCAAGACAAATCGACAGACGGGATGGGGAAATTATCAGTGTGGATCGCATCACAGCCTCTTATCTTTTTTTTAATTTACTTTCTAGTAATAATTGTCAACGCAAATGTATGATCCATCAGTGGGAAACCCGCCCGAAAACCGACTTGAAACATGCTAAAGTTTCTGTCTTCGATGCATTTTTAAGACTTTAAAAGAATATTGAATTAAGAATGTTCCTTAAACTGTTTATAACAGAAATTCCTCTGTAATTCTGTGGTAGGTTTGCATTTCCGCTTTTGTAAATTTCCAAGATAACTGCTTTGTTCATTTTATGTGGAACGTATGATATGAGTCAGTATATAGTTTGTGAAAGTATATCAAAAGAACATTTGAAATAGTTTAAGATACATACGAAGGATAACCTTCGGTGCCTCTTATAATCTATTAAATTAAAAAATCGTGAAACAAGTTTAAAATATTTGTTTTAAAGATTTTTTTGTTTAGAGATTTTTACTTTCTAGGTTGAATCATTTTTAATAGGATTTCTGACATCTTGGTAAGCCTGTAGAAATATAATAAAAGTGACAAAAAAATAAAAGTAAAACCTATCGTTCCTTTAGAATTTGCGGGTAGCTCTTATAACCATTTTTAATTTATTTAAAGGAAATAATTATTAAGTTTTATGATATTGGAAATTTAAATTTCAAGAAAACATTTTAAGGTATATTCAACTTATCAAATAGCTGATAAAAGTGTTTATGTTCAACTTTTTAAATACCGAAAACAGTCTTCAAAACATTGAACCAACACCCATTTAAAATCATTCTGAGATTCTTGTCGGACCTAGGAACCTTTTGCAAGTTAAACAAAAAATGTATTTTAGTTTAATTTTTGAGTTTTTGTTAAGATTCCCAATGACTAAGCAATATATTCAATAGGATAATTCCATGTTCCTTCCTACCTACAATATGTCTTACACCATCTAAATATAGAATTGAAATATACAAACGGTTCTCCTTTAAAGTCCACAAATATCGATATACCCACTCAAACAAATTACGTATATAATATCATCGAGTAAAAATAGAACACCCTAATAGTCATCCAGCACGAGTACATTTCAAACATTCCTTTTGGATTAAGACCTAAGATGTCTGGATTCTATTCAGATGCATATCTTTTAATACCACATTTATCTTCTTAAATACCTTCATACGATCATCTCAAAAACACTCTACGGAACGTACTTCCCAGATGCTGATGTACAAATGGGAAAAACTAGCTTGTCTTAATTAAACCTAAAACTTTTACCCGTTTATGTTCATTCAAATTTAGCCAAAATTAGAGAACAAGTTGCACTTGTCATCGGACAATAATACATCACCAGACAGCCGAAACAATATTATTAGATCTATATCATCGATGATGGAACTATTCCAATTTTCGAACTAAGGGCCATGGACTGAAGTGAACACAAACCGAACACTCAAGCTGTCTACGCCCCGAAAAATAAAATTTCAAAAAAGCATGCGCCTTTCAGATAATTGTCAAATTCATTGACAATAATGTTTAGTTGCGTTCTGGGTGTTGTCGTCTGTCTGCAGTCAAGTGATTTATAATTAAAGAAACGAAAGACAACTTCAAGTCAAGCGCAAAGGCATGAGGCACTCTCCTCGTAGCCCCAGTTTTGTTGCTTTTATCTTATAATAACAGGTCATAGAGTCACTCTGGGCTGTCGGCAGTGTAGTGTGTGCGCCGTCGCATTTATTTCTAACGGATTACATTAAACATTACAATAACGATATTGTTGTCACAGCAGATTGGACATTAAATCATGTTTGTTTAGGGGCACCACGCTCAGGCACCACAATTCCAATCCTAATGAAATTGAATAGTTTTTGACAAAGGTGGTGAACCGATGAATGGATTTGGTGATCGTGGAGTATGGCGAGACTTGCGGTGCGGTTCGGATTGGATCAGTTCGGCTCGATTCGATGATTTGAAATGAATCGGTGTTAGAAGCTACGGGATGGGTGTCAATAAAGTCAGTGGTTGATACATTCATAATTGTCACATTGGTATTTTTGGAGATCGTTATTTTTTACTCCTATATATAGAAGTCCCCCATGATGATGTCGTCAGTCAGAAGTGCCATTGTCTGGGATGCATGCTGTTTTTTTTGAATATGAGATGACTTCCGATAAGATCAAGACTGATCGAAGCAGCACACAAATGACAAAATTAATGGCGATGAATGAAGATCAACAGACATTTTCTCATATACGACATACATCGTTCGAGAATCATGCTGGTGGTATTAAGTTTTTATAACGACAAAATATTTTAATTTACATATATTTTTGAATTTATTCTTTTATAGAGTGTCATACGATACAAAACATTCATAATGATCTTCTGTAGTTTAGGTATTCAAAGATACACATGTATCTATGAATATGTCTTGTTAAGTGGAAGTCGTTTACAACTTGTTGCATATTTTACAATTTAAATTTGAAAATCATCATTATTTTGAATTTTTATTTTCTTCAAACAATGTTTTTGATTTTTATTACCGGTGGTATAGCTATAGACAATTTACAGTTGGATATGAATTTGGAAACACAATAAAGTATTAGAAAAATGGTTTCATTGTGTGTTAATTTAACGATACTTTAAACTATTTGATTGATGTTCTTTAAACTTGATATACTATTGGTATTTTTAAATTTCCTAAGGAAAGTAAAAAAAAATAATCTTTAGCATTCAACATCTGAATTACTTCCTTTCGTTCTTTGTTCTCATTATAAGTTGGACATTTTGACGAACTTAACATAAACCGCACAATCTTGGAGGAAAGGTATTGGCAGATCCAAAACGGAGAGTTACGAGTACTTCAAATAAATGTTGTTATACAGAGATAAATAGATAACGATACAAAGTAATTGAAAAAAAGAGGCTGGGATGCGACCCACACTGATAACTTCCCATCCCGTCGATTTGTCGTGCTTAAAAGTTTGTAGGTTTTCGTGTGGGGTGAAAAAGTTGTAAGTTCAATTATAAATTTTTAAATTACCAACAATATTTTTCATATGAAGAAATAGCTTATTTTGAAAATCTATTTTTGTCAAATAATTAAATTTTTTGTTTTAGTCGAAAAAAAAGTTAACCAATTACAGTAGCATTTCTTAAATGTTTGCAAATTGGATGAGTGAAATTAATTGGAGAGATATCAAAGAACCGAACACCAATTTTTACCAAATTTGCGTACTATTTTTTGTAGATTATATTTTTTTATAATAAAAACGGACTGTTAGATTTTTATAAAAAAAACTACTGAATATCAAAAAGAATATTTTCTATGAAATAAAAAGAGTTTTAAGACATTATTTTTAATTTTTGAAGAGTCGAAAGTAAATTTTTCATAAGTTTTAGTATTGTTTTTTCTTAGGCTTTCATTTTTGTAAAAAAAAAAACTGTCAATTAGATTTTTCCCAAATTTTAACCGAATGTTAACAATAATATTTTTTTTTAAATTAAAGTAGTTTTATACCAATATCTCAAGGTTTTAAAAAGATATTTGAGTTGAAAATCAATTTTTACCAACTTTTATTGATTTTTTGTAGGTTTTTATTTTTTGTTAAAAAGCTGTCAATTCGATTTTTTCCAAATTTTGTACGAGTGTTGAAAACAATATTTCTTATAAGATAAAATAAGTTTGAAGCCATTATCTCAAGTTTTTGAGTCGAAATTCAATTTTTACCAACATGAAGTAATGTTTTGTTTTAAATTATTATTTTTTATTAAAAAAAAACTCTCAATTTGATTTTTCTCAAAATTTTACCAGATGCAATGAACGTTATTTTTCGTTGCAGAGAATAAATGATTTTTATTAACGAAATACTAAAACCTACAAAATTCAAGTATTAGAAGAATAAAAAAAGATATTTACTTCAAATTTTGTATTTCACTCAAAATATTGATATTAATATACTGTTAAAGTTTTAGACAAAACGACAGACGAGTTCGGTTATAACTTCTCTTATACTTTAAAATATTTGTTTTTGATACTTGTTAACTTCCCATAAGAAGTTATTGTAATGGGTCCGATTTGTCAAATTGAAAATTTTGACATTTTTCGACGTTTTAAGGTCCCTAGAGTCGAAATTGAAGCTTTTTAGAAAGATGTCTGTGCGTGCTTGTGTACGTACGTTCCTACGTCCGCACGTTCGCGACGTTTTTCACGTCGTCCATAGCTCAAGAACCAGAAGAGATATCGATTTCAAATAAATTTTGTTATACAGATAAAAAGGCAGAAAGATGCAGAAAGGGCTCTCAAGAAAATTGCGTGGGTGGTATTTTTTACCATAGCAGTTTGAAAAAAAGGTGAACATTATGGTTAACCCTAAATATCTTAATAACCAAAAACGCTGAATATCGATTCAAATATCTTTCCAAAAACATAAAATTAATAGTTCAACCCTATTTAATCTTATAAGAAATTTTGCTTTAAACATTCGGAAAAATTTTGAAAAAAAATCGAATTGACAGTTTTTTAAAAAAAAAAAATAAAAACTTAAAAAAAAATAATAAAAGTTGGTAAAAATTGTTTTTTGACTCAAATATCTTTTCAAAAATTTGAAATATTGGCTTCAAACTAGTTTTATCTTATAAAAAAATATTGTTTTCAACATTCGATAACATTTTGAAAAAATCGAATTGAAAGTTTGTTTCACAAAAAATAAAACTCTAAGAAAAAAACAATACTAAAACTTGGTAAAAATTTACTTTCGACTCAAATAGCTTATCGAAAATTGTAGATATTGGCTTCAAACTTATTTTGTTTCACAGAAAATATTGTTTTCGATATTCAGTAATTTTTATTTAAAAATCCAACTGTCCGTTTTTTCATAAAAAATAAAATCTACAAAAAATAGTACGCAAATTTTGTAAAAATTGATACGAGCACATATAGAAAAACTTTTAAGCAAGACAAATCGACAGACGGGATGGGAAGTTATCAGTGTTGGTCGCATCCCAGCTTTTTTTTTTAATGTTTTCCAGGGACACAATATGAATCTAAAATCCAACACTATTCCAATAGATCTGCACAAATTTAACATTTTGTTTTCAATACTGCTTTTTTATTATAAGACTTTTTTAAGTAAAAAGGAAATATTTAATTTTGTAAGAAGAAGCCTTGAGTAACCAAACTAAAGTTGCCTTTTAAATTTCTGAAACTCGTCTTCAAATTCATCGTGTTTTTGGTACACAAAAATAGTTTAAAGATTTCTTAGAGTGTGTGAGTACCCCCACTCAAACTTTTTTTTTTCTATAATTTTTACGTTTTGTTGACTCCTTTTTCATCAAAATATTGTCATGTTCACGCAAAAAAGTAATTTTTTAGAATTTGTCTTCCAACAACAGCTCCAATTTAAGAGTAAGCAGACTGAAAATGATAAAAATATGCCGAAAACATTACATATTAATTTTGTTTGTATTGTTTATTTTAAACGTTCTCTTTTTCTAACTTTTTGCATCTTATTATTGGCAACATATTTAATTTTTGTCCGTAAAGGTCCGTACGTTCGCTGCGTTTTTTTCGTCGTCCATAGCTTAAGAACCAGAAGAGATATCGACTTCAAATCAATTTTGTTATACAGATAAAAAGGCAGAAAAATGCAGAAAGGGCTCTCAAGAAAATTACGTGGGTGGTTTTTTACCATAGCACTTTAAAAAAAGGTGAACATTATGGTTAATGCTAATATATCATGAACCAATGACGCTAGAGACTTGAATAAAATTTTCTATTATATATTGTAACGTGATACCAAACCAGTATATTTTTGGAAAAAAATCCAATTAACGGTTAATTTTATAAATAAAAAAAAAACTTAAGAAAAAATGTTGTCACCTCGAAAATTTTACGTATAAAAATGATTTCTCTTAAAAACTATTTTGTGCAACGAAAAATAATGGTTAAATATCTGGTCAAATTTAGTAAAAATTGATTTTTGACTCAAAATATCTTTTTAAAACTTTGAGATAATGGCTTTTAAATACTTTAATCTTTTCAAAAATATTGTTTTCAAGATTCAGTAAAATTTAGAGAAAAATCTAATTGACAGTTTTTTTACACAAAATAAAAACCTTAAAAAAAATTAATAAAAAATGGTAAAAGTGGATTTTCGACTCAATTATCTTTTGAAAAATTTGAGATATAGTCTTCAAATTAATTTTATTTCATAAATAATATGTTTTCAACATTAGTTTTTTTTTTGTTATAAAAATCAAACAGTCAGTTTTTTGATAACAAATTAAAATCTTCAAAAATAGTTCGGAAATTGGTAAAAATTAATGTTCGGTACGATATCTCGTGAATAATAGAAAACATTGACTTAACATTAATTTCATTTATTCAATTTGTATTTGTTTACATAAGAAATAAAAACTTAAGAAATTCTACTAAAATTGGTAAAAGTTCGTTAAAGACTAAAAATCTCGTTAAAAAAAATATATTTTGAATTCAAATCTCATCATAATATGCAAAATGTAGTTGGTTATTTTTAATTTTTTAAGAATAATATAAATGATAACTTTTTAACAAAACACGAAAACTTACAAACTTTTTGAGCAAGAAAAATCCGCAGACGGGATGGGAAGTTATCAGTGTGGGTCGCATCCCAGCCTCATTTTTGTTAAACAAATAAGCTGCAAACTTTTCTTTATTGATGAAAAAACAATTGTATACATTTTTTCTACATCAAAAATTATGAACTACGAAGTGTTTCTCTGCACATACCATGTCCCCCTAAACAAAAGTATTCCCAACAAATCTAACAAATATAATTTTTACTTATACATTTGAAATATGTAAATATAAAGTTAGGATGAATACAAATTATGTTATTGTGATTTTGTAAGCCTCCTTTCCAGAATATTAAAATTAAATAAATTGGGTGGCACAACAGTCCGTTGGGAACCAGGGCCTAGTGACTTACAACTCTCAACCATTGCTGTGTGCGAGTATTGCTGTCAGGAATGGATGGGACCTACAATTTTAGGCCGAATCCGAACAGCTTATTTGAGAAAGCACTTTTTCATGACAAGAATTACTCTTAAAGGATTTGTAAATTCCTCCCAAGAGGCAGTAATCGCGATTTTTTTTTTTAAATTAAGGTGGCACAGGCTGGGATTGAACCCAAGACCCCTTGCATGACAGTCCAACGCACTAACCATCTTGACATGGGTACTACTTGCAGAATATTAAAGAACGTTTTTAAGCGGTGCCCAAAAAACTCTGCAAAGTGTCTGACCGCCCAGAATTAAAATCTGACGAATCCGCCTTTGATTCACGGGCCCGTAACTTAAAATCATGCGGCTATTAAACGAATATTTCAATAAATCAATTGTGTCACGAGCTGAACACATATTGCGCTTTCCCGTTGAAACCATGGCTCCTACACAACTTGCTTGTTCAATTGATGAACGAAAAATTAACAATTCATTGCTTTTAGTGGTCACCGCTGACTGTAACTTTCTAGTAAGTATAATTTGTTTAGAAATACGGAACAATAATTTATTAAAATGGCCGCCAGTTTAAATAGTATTGCCAACATATATATACATATATTTATTGACTGATAACACTAGTCGACAAAATTGAATTTTTTTTTCTTTTGCGCAAACAAAAAAATACTTTTCTAAAGGATTAAGATGTCCTAGATTCGAATCTTGACTTCATCACATCATGTTTTTCAAATTTTCCGCTTTAAAAATGCTAAAAACAGTCAAAACAATGTTGTTTAGGCTAAATTTAAACTCAAAAGATCTCTTAGCAATTAATTGTATTATGATTTTGCAAAAGTACAATTTAAATTATTTTAGTATCTTACTTAGTTTTTGAAAATTATCATTTTTTATGAGTCTTGGAGTTAAATTTTAGTGTTAATTTCGAGAATAAACTTTAACTTTACTTTTTGCTCAAGTTTTAAAAATATACTTTGTCAACTTTATTTTTATATTTGTTCATATATGTATTTCAAAAAGTTGATAAATCTAAAATAAAATTGATAAGAATATTGATTCGTAACAAGAACTGATTTTTTTTCGAAAAAAAGCTACTTCATAAATTAAGATAGCCTCAAAAAACATTATATAAGTGTTTTTTTGTTAGAAAAAAAGTACGTTGAGTTTGAAGTTATATTTAAATAAATGCCATACAAACCCATTGGAAAAGTTAAAATGTATTGCCATTAAGAAAACCTTTTCTACCAGTGTAATAACTGAGCTTAAAAATTCCTTTTCAGTCAGTGGTATCATTTTGAGTAACCCGTTGTTTGGGCAGCAGCTATCACTTTAAAAGCTGTCAACTTTTGATATTTGATAGGTAAAAATTACGTCAATACAAAAAATTAAACTATAAATGCTTCTACAGTGCATTGAAATCGTTAAACTTTCACTTCGAAATGTCCAGTTCGAAAAACTAAATTAGTTTTGTATCATCTTCGTGAATCACCCGTAGCCGTGGCTGTCAGCTTCCTGATATGGTTCCCCTTTATACGATGAAAAAAAAATATCTTTAGATTTATCACACAAAACGCAAGTTTTTTAAAAAAGTATACCTTTTGTTAGAATCCAGTGTAAATATATAATATAATATTCTACGAACTTTTATTTAATGTAAATAGTATTTCACTCATGAAAGCGTTCATGAGTCTACAATACAGCCCATTACTAAAACTAGGGAACATTTCAAGGAACTTACAATTCGTCGTTTTTATATTGCAATTTTCTGTTTTGTATACCTTCATATAAAGTCTCCAGAAATATTTAACCGAAAACCTTTATACTAAGGCAAGTTATGTAGGTCCTACATCGAAATATTTTAATTAATTTCTCAAGTTCCAGTGGCAAAATACCTTGAAGATATGACAGCCATGTCAGTGATTGACAAATAGGTTGGCTTAAAATTTCTGCCACATTTGTCATTAAAGGCACATCCGAGTATGTGCCCACTAACTTAATCTTAAAACTTAAAAATGCAATTATCTCATCCATCCCACGTCGTATTGTCATCGTCGTCGCCGTCGGTCGTCGCTCATTGCTCGCCGTCCAGACGTTCATTTCGTTGTAGAAAATTAATCAATTGGCGTTGTCAGAATTTTTAATCATCAATATTAATTTTCCACGCAAATTTTCATTCCCTTATGATATGCTCAGGCTCACTGCTCACTGCTAGTCATCTCACAGTCCACAGCTCCCATAGCAAGAGAGGTTCCGACCATTTTCGTGAGTCAATTTTTGGACAAGAACAACAACAACAAAAAAAAGTCCTGAAAATTGAATCCTCCGTAACAGTTTCATTTTGTGTGACTTAAAATTTCATACAAAAGAATCAACTGAAAAATCCCCTCTCTTCGCATTGCATTGTCATCTCTCTTGAGATTGCTGCTCGCGCGTCCATATCCAAATGCAGTATATATATGTAAGAGGAATACCCTGGTCAGACCAACCCACTGAGGTAATTTATCTTCCGTTCAGAGGACAGTCAGTGTGTGAATTGAAGACATGATTCACAAAAACTATTTTCTTAAAAAAAAAAAAGAAAAAATGATAAACCGATCCATATACTCGTAACATCCTTGCAATGATGATATAGTCGCAATGGTAGCCGGAAGTAGTACTCGTAGCCTGGAAAAAAAACCATACACCAATGGATTCACTTTTTAGGTTGACATTGCGCTTTCCATATGTCGCTTTCGAATTCATAAATGTTCTATTGTTGGAATGTAAAAAGATCGATGATTCAATCCTGATGATGTTGATGTCCCTGCCACGCCATCGGAAAGGGCTTTTTTCCGCCTGTTTTCCTTTAGTTTTTGTTTTGGGTTTTGAATTTATATTTGCATCGTATACAAAAATTCTATGATTATTTTCTTTTGTCTATTTCTTCGCCATCTTTTGGATAAGCTTCGCAGGACACATTTAATAGTTCTTGGATTTAATTTAAAATGTCCTGTTTTAAAATTAATCCTTTGCTAAACAGATGGATAGTTCATTGGTATAGGGATTCTATTAGTCTCTCATTTCAAGTGAAGGACAAGGACATTTTAGAAAGACTGAAAGCAGAAGGACTTTGCAGTTTTAATTTCACGGTTTTCAGTTTTTCTGATTGTTGGAAAAAAAAATCAGGGCTGGTATTTCAGGGGATTGAAATTGGAGCTCATGTTTAGCTGTGAATCCCACTTTAAAAAAATGTAAAGGAAAGTAAAAATTCAAAGACTCAAAAATTCGGTCCTGATGAAAAATGTCATGTTTCCAACAAGTTAGCAGTTCTTCATAAGCAATTTTGTGACATTGGAGGACCAACAAATGTCGCAATACGCCATCACGAAAGTTTAAATAATGACCACGGTATAAACCTTCGTTATGAACCTGCACCTCCTACATATGTTCATATGTCATAAGAGTATCATGAACTGTAACATCCACTTTTCTACAGGTCACACAATTGGCTAACAAGGCACTTTATTTTGGTGGGACCAGAACAAAAAGAGAATAACATTTTACCCAGCTATATGGGTAGTAAGCAGTCTGGTGTAAAATCCGGGAACACGGGGTAGTTGGTTTCTACCTTAACCAAGAGAAAAAACAAACAGCTTTCAAAATATAGAAATTGTTATCCTTGATTATTTATTTGTCCGGCATTTTAGTAGGTACAATTTTTTTTACGAATGTGTGCACAATGATTTATTACCCTTAAAAAACGACCAAGTGAATTAACACCAACTTTCGTTGAGGTGCATAATATATACCTAGCTATAAATATTTGCTATAAATTCGTTGCAAAAAGTTACAGGAATGCTTACAAAATCAGGACACTTTTTTATAATTTTCATGAGGACATTTAAGGTGACTGGATACCATATTTTATTTACATTTCGTCGGAGGAATGCAAAATTGCTCCATGTCCTAAAAAAGTCATATGGATTTAGAACAATTCTGCTTTTCGCAGGCAATAATATGTAGCTTGGCTTTTCAATGATCTCTGAGAATTTGTCGTGGAAAATCGGCATGGATCGAAGACCATCGATTTCAAGGTGATTATCGATCGGCAAGCTGAAATCCACATAAAAGCTACCTTACAAAACATCATTCTAATATCATGTCCTGGATGAAGCCTCGGAGCCTGTCTGGAGTAGATACCATGTGAGAATCGTGCGCTTGGTGACTTCAATGCTAAAGTTATGAAGGAAAATACCTTTGGCGGATTAGCTGAAAAGCACTGTCTATACGAAGCAATGGCAACAGGCTTAAGACTAATTGACTTTACTGTAGCTTGCAATGCGGCGATAACTAATAAGTAACACTAGGTTTGTCAGGAAAAAAATATATACAGCAATCTGGAAATCTCCAGATCAGCACATGGTATGCATCTAACATTTTGGGTCGAGCGAAACGTCCGGGATCTTTGTACTGATCCCGACTAATGAAGATACAGAAGATAAAGACCGCCCCAAAGAAGAAACTCAAGACTGCATGCCTTAGCGCACCGGAGAATGCCAGAGACCAAAAAGAGCAATTGGATGGGAAACTCTCAGTCGTACTTCTGTCTACAAAAGTCTACAACCAATTGAAACAATAGCGTGCTTTCATTGAGTAGTCTAGTCTAAAATCCACCAAGAAAAGAACCAGGGCCTAGTGACTTACAACTCTCAACCATTCCTGTGTGCGAGTCATGCCATAGATGGAAGGGACCTAAAGTTTGAGTGCCGAATACAAACTCCTATTTTGAGAAAGCACTTTTCACACCAGAGATTACTATTGGAGAATTTGTCAATTCCTCGTAAGAGGCAGTACCCGTGAATAACTTTTAGGTGGCACAGAAAGGGATTGAACCCAAGACCTCTCGCATGGCACGGGTACGACTAGTGTACATTATACAAAACTCTAATTTTGCTAATTCTGCTCAACGGTATAAAAGGGGCACAAACCGCCAATGGAGCTGTATCAAGACTGGAATGTAGTCCAGGGAGTCAAACCACTTAGATTACCCTGGCTCGAGCGAATGGATAACAAAGGTCCAACAAACAAAATATTTGAATTCCAGACCCGAAGTTCGAGACGAAGACGAAGACATAGACTCCTCTACAAAGACCAGGCATTCACTGATGCAAAAGCCGATTGAACTCACCAACTCGAGGGAGCTTGCAAGGGACTTCAAACAATAGAAGAAAGTTTAATTTAAGGATGAGACCGTCAAAGGATTGGTAGCCGGATAAGTAAATATAGCTCAAGGTTTGGTCCGATAATCATGATCTTCTTATAATAATATTGACCCTTATTGCAAGACCATCCCTTGGTTGACTACGAAGAAATATCACTAAAATAATGAAAATACTAAGCAAAGACTTCATTGTTCTTAACTGTAGTTCAAGAAGAGTAAAAATTGTGTTGTGGTTGAAGTAATGTTTGGGTAACGATACTTTAATTAAAAATTCTTAATTTCAAATTTTAGGTTGAAAAAACCTAACAACATTTTGTGGCAAAGAATGTTTTAAACTGTTTGTGTAGGATGACCATGGAAAACGTACGATCCCCATAAAGTTTGGAAACAACTTAAACGACCTTTTCGATATCAACAAAGGCTTTAGACAAAGTGATGCGCTGTCATGACATTTATTTAACTTCGTCCTTGAAAGAATAGTGCAGAGCTCCCACGTCAAAACTGGAGGCACCATCTTTAAAAAGTCTGTCCAATTACTAGCATACACTGATGACATTGACAAAATCGGAAGAACTCAGCGTGAGGCTTTTGTGAGTATTGAGGCAGAGGCGGAAAAAATATGTTTAATGGTTAAAGAAGGAAAAATAAAGTACATTCTTTCACCAAGAAAGGCCCAACAATACCGACATCACGGTTAAAACGTCACCATCAAAAGATATAACATTGAGGTAGTTAAAGACGTTGTGGCCAGCGTTGATCTCTAAGAAAGCAATTGAGTAGTTAAGCCCTCTCTCGAGCTACCAAATAGTCGCTACATAAGACCCTCATGTAGCGATTGGATTCGAAGACCTTCCGGGCTGGAGCGTTGATGTCCATCCGCTCTACATGATCTAGCCATCTAAGCCGTTGGACTTTAATTCTGTTAACTAGGTCAGTGTCGCTGTACAGCCCGTACAATTCGTCGTTATATCTTCTCCTCCATTCTCCATCTATATGCGTACGGGACTAAAAATCACCCGTTTTTCCCGAAGCATCCTAAGGCGCTCTCATCTTTCTTTGACAGTGTCCAGGCCTCAGCGCCATAAATGAGAACCGGGATGATGAGTGTCTTATAGATGGTGATTTTAGATGCTCGAGAGAGGACTTTACTTCTAGTGCCTCTAGTGTTGACGGTTAAGTTGTGCACAATTCTTGCCAGAACGATGTTGAAGAAGTCGCATGACAGTTCGTCGCCTTGTCTAAAACCTTTTTTGACATCAAATACATCGGTAAGATCTTTTCCGACCTTGATAGATCAGCGTGCATTCTCCATCGTCATTCTGCTCAAACGGATAAGTTTGACAGAAATGATAAAACCAAACATTGCTTTGTAGGGATATTCCCTATAGATAGAACACGCGGCTTTAAAATCGATAAAAAGATCGTGGGTATCGATTTGAAGCTCCTGGGTTTTTTCCAAGATCTGCCGTAGTGTGAATATTTGGTCGATAGTGGACTTTCCTTGTCTGAAGCCACACTGATAAGGACCAATCAGGTTGTTGACGAATGGCTTTAGATGCTCACATAATACGCAACGTTCACATATATGCAACGTTAAAGAGACTGATGCCTCTGTAGTTGGCACAGATTAGAGGGTCTCCTTTCTTATGTATCGGGCACACTATGCTGAGCTTCCACTCATCAGGCATACTTACTTCCGACCAAATTTTGCAGATCAGTTGGTGCATGCTCCGTACCAAGTCATCGCCTGCTGCTTTGAATAGTTCGGCAGCGATACCGTCAGCTCCAGCAGCTTTGTTTGACTTAAGTTTAGATATAGCTATCTTCACTTCGTCAAGGTCGGGTAGGCGGAATTGTTGATCTGCGTCGCCGAGGTTGAGTGGTTCTATCTCCCTTACAGCGGAATTCGGTTCGTTATCGCCGTTATATAATTCTCATCATCGGTTCCACTACAATGTTCCCCTGATGGTCCCTACAGGCTTCGGTTCGTGGCTGGTAGGGAGGTTTTTTTTACCTTTTGTCAAAATGTACGAACTTCATTCCTGTTGTGACATCCCTCTACCTCCTCGATCGCGCGCTTCTCATGCTCTCTTTTTTTCCATCTAAGATTTCGGTGTTCCTTTCTCCTCTTCTGCTCGTAGAGCTCGCGAGCAGCTCTAGTCCTTTTGTGCAGCGCCGGTTTGTATGCCTCTTGTTTCGCTGCGTGCGCTTGCCGGCATTCTTCGTCAAACTAGGGGTTTCGCTTTGGTGGCCGTGTGAAACCTAGCACTTCAGAGGCGGCATCAATGATGGCTGCAAGGCAATGTTGCCACTATTTGTCAATGCTTAATGCAGGCAGCATAGGACTCCTAAAGAGGTTATTAGAGACTCGATCGGAAAAGGTCATGGCAGTCTCTTGCGATTGTAGCCGTCTAACGTCGAAGCTTCTCACAGTACTTCCTTGTTTCGGATTGGATCGGGATATCTAAGATGTCTTCTCTTTCTAGCTTGGCGTTAAATTGTCCTAAAATAATTTTAATGTCATAGCCAGGGCAATGCTCATAAGTCTTGTCCAAGATCTCGAAGAATATGCCTCGTTCGCTCACACTGTTGAAACTCAAGACTTTTTGCCTGAGTCTAGTTCCAACAACAAATCCACACAAATAGACCCTGTCTTTGTTCTCTATAGCAGTTGCGTTTGCCCGGTCCATCCCATCGCACTTCTTAGATGGCGGTAATATTTGCATTGGAGCAGTTTAGGCCTTCCGCTAATTGTTCGGCTGCACGTGGTCTGTTAAGGGACCTAAAATTCCACGTACAGACCCAAAGTTTGTTTGCTTGGGTTGTCAACAGTAAATCTGTCCGTATCCAAGGCTTGTTGGTGCTTCGAAACTAAAGGTATTTCTTACGTGGCCAGGAAGTCACCCCGACGGCACAACCCCCAACCTGGAGGGCCAGATCCTTAGTATAACTCCAAAGATGTTGAGCCGGATAAACCGATCCTTGCAGGCCTGGGCTTCAAATATGTCGAAGAAGCCCTATATGGTGTTCACTAAGTAGTTCAACCTTACTGGAACTGTAGACGCCACCGTTGATTCTATCTCGAGAATTCGTCAGCTGCCGCCTGGATAAGGAGAGGTGCCTTAGTGGAAACACCTCTGCCTCTCTCTCGTTTGTTGACCCCCAACAACTTTCCACTGGGGTTCGAACCCAATCTCCAGTTGAGGTACTAGGCAAACGATGTTCACCACGTGGAGGTGAGAGTAGGAGTTGATAGACAGAGGTTGGTTTTGAGAAAAACCTATGGACGCTTGTTTCCTCTTGAATGCACATGTCTACCATTTGAACATCGCATCCGTCTATATACGGTGCAGAAACTTGGAGTATGAAAAAGCACTTAAATCATCTTGAGCCGTTTCGGAAGAAAAGCGTGATCCCCAGTCCCGTTCGCATAGAGGTTGAGCGGAAAGGAAGAGGGAACGAAGAGTTGGAAGGGCTATGTAAATTCAGCCAGAAGGATGAAAGTCCAACACCTGAGGAAGGTCTAGCTAGGGACCGAGTTAGATGGAGAAGTTTGCTGGGTGAGACCCTAGTTCACACAAGACTGTAGCGCCTCCTTGAGTTATTAAAGTTACTTAAAAATTGTAACTTTGTATAGAAAATATTGTACTTAACATAAAGAAGTTTATTTAGAAAAATTTGTTTGCCTTTTTCGATTTTAATTATGAATTATTTTATTTGAATTGTATGCAAATAAAACTTAATTTCTTAAGCTTAACTTGAAATATGATACAACTAACTCTAAACACGGTGGGCTAATGTCTGTAATAAATTCAAATCACTAAAATCGCCCACTTTACTCCATTCATCAGAATTCATTCCAATATTAATTTTCAACATTTTGAGATAATTAAACAAACGCCCACTGTTACTTTGCGTTTTGCCATAATTTGCAAAATATTCAACTGACCTATTTCCCCCGCAAGATATACGGCGTAGCGGCGTAAAGTATTCAATTCAAAAACAAAAAACTTTATAACGAATGATAATCTTCTCTAACTCTCTACCAAACGAGCCACAGCCAGCAGGTCATTTCGGGTAAAAAGCATGCCACGAATAATGTTGTCAACACGATGTCCTCTGCGTCCTATATTTGGGTAGGATCCTATGTGGATAAGGATCCGCGAGTTATTGCCTCATAATCCCATTTCTATTAAAATGTGTGCCTGGTTCTGTCTCTGGCTCTGACTCTGACCCTGACTAGAGTGAATTCAAATAAACCTACAAAACGCGATGATGGTGGTCTAAAAATGGTCACAGCCGGATTCCAAATGTAGGATGTTTTGGGGTGACACCTAGTGGTGGTATTTATTGTTTATGATTTGTGGCATTTCTTCGTATGACTAGTTTTTGAATCTATGATAATGTTTTTGCATCTATGTGCAGTGTCCATTCTACATTGATGATTAGTGGTCAAAAAAGCCAACTGCATATAAAAATGTTTTCCAAATGCAATCGGGAGATAGTTTTGTTTTATTTAGTTTTTTTTTTCACTGACAGGTGGCAGTGTCATCTATATATTTTGTTTAGGATTTTTGGGCTTTCAAAAATGTATTTCGCCTCAACATGTGTGACCGAGATTTATTCATTTTCTGATTCCAATAATATTTGATGGTGTATTTATTTCGTTTTGGGTGTTGATTTAAAGGATTCTGGATTTTGGGGAGAATTTTGGTTGCAGAAATTACCATAAAAACTCATGTCGCTCAGTGGTTTGTGCGTGTTTTGCTATGATACAAAGTTTTGGTTATGATTAAAAACCATTACGAGTGGGTCGTAATGTGGTTTTGATTTCACTGAAGTGTTTTGTAGAGTATTAGAATCATTTTAAATTAAAAAAACAAACAAAAATCGAAGACCGTTTCTAGGAAAAGGAGTAAATATAACTTTTGAAAGTAGAGAAAGTTGAACATAATTTCAGGAAAAATGGTCGTTATATCTAGAAATTTAATGTGGTATGGGATTAAATGAAGAATAATGTAAAAGGATTGAGATCATGGTGGAAGCTACATAAATTTAATCATAAAAATGAATAACATTAAATTTGTGTTTAGTAAAAACTATTCAAACGAAATTTAAGGAAATAAAATTGGTATGAAATAAATAAAAAGGATTTTAAGGATAATTTTCCATCAGCGTAATTATATAATATAATACAATGCACGACTGGGTCGCACGAACTTGCTCCTGTGTTTCATTTCGGAAAAAAAAATACTTGCAGGCATACTTAACGAAAACAACTGTTTGTGTATTCAACTAGTTCGTTCAAAGCTTTTCTTTTGGCTAGCTCTATTTTAATTTAATTTAAGAAGAACCAGGATGGAAAGTAAAGTATCTGAAGATAAGAAAGAGGCAGAACATGTATGTTTAAATTTTAAATCGATCGCCTATTGGTTGTGTAGTTAGGCAGGTGTCTAAAACGAATCAAGAATAGTTCATTGGCGTGCTCAGCCATGTTAATGATGATAATGAAAGAATGTTATTAGTAGGTAGAAGGTACTTACTACAATGCAATCACATTCCCTCTTTTCTACAAGTTTTCAGCGATTAGTTTATTTTTTTCGTTAAAGTAAAAAAATTGCTATTCATGAGCTGTTTACAGTCAGGCTCTTGTGCGTTTTGGATTTTAGTTATGAAGTTACACGTAAGCAGTAGTTGTAGAGGTTTTAAGTTTCCGATACAGTGTCGCTACACGGACGGCCATCGTGGTATTTGGAATAGTTACTGTTATAAAAACTCACAAATATGTACCAAATGCATTTATTGAGATAAAAGATAGGAATGTAATTGCAATTTTGTCAAAATAATGCGCTCTTTCGGGCTCATGCACATCAGTTAAAATAATTTTAAAAAAATCTATTTAAAAATTCAAAATTTTACCTAAAAAATAAGTTTGTCTTCAAAAATTTAAATGCCATTTTATAAATCAAAAACCCTTGATTTTTCATTTTTTTTTTTTCATAATCGCTAGACCGGTTTTTTATTTTTTATATATGTATAAAATTTTTCAATTTTGTTCTAAAAACATTTTTGGTATGCAGTTGTTGTTGCTGAGAAAATTAAAGAACAAAATACCTGTTCTATGAGCGGTACCATTCTTGAGCAATACAAAAATATGTTTTAAAAAATATAATTTTAGAGAAAATATAAAAAAAATCTAAAGGTTTGATTTTGAGAAGATTTGAATTTTTGTTTTTTTACCAAAAAAAATTATGGATGCGACTGTTAGTTTTGATCTTACAAAATAATGAAAAAAAAAACGACAAACGCGAATCTGCTCAAAACCTTAACTTCCAAGTTTGAACTCAATCGACCCAATGTTTTAGGCTGTAGGACCGTGGACAGACAGACAAAACAGACCGGACGGAATCGCGGGACCCACTTTTTTCGACCTCTCTTCCATGATAATATCATGTTTGACTAAAATCTCTCGATATGGCAAAACTTGCCATATGCATAGTTCCTATATGTCGCAAGTAGAAAAGAGGCTGGGATTAAAAGTTTTTAGGTTTTCGTGTTGGGTTAAGAAAGTTGTCAGTTGTATTATTCTTAAAAATTTTTAAATTACCAACAGTAATTTCATATTAAGAAATAGTTTAGTTAGAAACAAGTTTTGTTAAATCTTAGTAGCATTTCTTGAATTTTATCAAGAACCAAACAAATTTGTACTAAATTTGCGTGCTATATTACTTGTAGATTTTATTGAGAAAAAAGGGACTGTCGGATTTTTATATAAAAAAAACTACTGAATACTGAATGCCTGAGCAATTGTAACATTGAACGAGCATTTTTTCGGAGTCATTAACGGAAAACTTGACTTAAGGTTTCGATTCATTTTGATGCTGGGCAACTTTCGCTGAATATGATGCGGAGTTTTTCCGTCTGTTAAATGTTGAATTTGATCCTCGTAGTTGAGCATAACGTTGTGCCAGTTTTTTTAATTCATCGATTGTGCGTGCTGAGTACAATATAGCGATGCTAGCGGAAAGAACTTGGAACCCATCAATGGTAAATTGAGTAATTTGTTTCTCGTCAATATCAGCACGTGGTGCAAGCTCTTGCATTTTTAAACTGTAGCCCATAATGGATTTGTTTGAAGACACAAATGGAGTACCTCGCCTATTATCAATATTTTCGGAAACAGAATAAGTGTGTCCAAAATTGACCAAAAAATTGCTCCAGAAATCAGAATAGGTACTTGATTCGTCAATTTGTAAGAATATTTCGGCAGCGGAATCGGGCTTCATAAATCGGCAAATGCTTTTTAATTTAAACACACTATCACCGTGAACGGAATCACATGCTCGCTTAAAAGTGCTGATCCATTTCATAGCATCGTAAGTATCATCACCAAAAAACAATGGTAAGTAATATTGAATGTCCTTAAACGAAGGTTGATACGAAGGCGACGACGAACTTTTTTCTTCTTGTCGAGCTAGTTCACGACGCTTAAGTTTCTTTTCAGGACGTTCAATATTTTCTGCTTCGATGAAATGGTCTTCGGAATAATTGTTGAGCAACTTTTGCATCTGCTGCAAATTGTATGTTTCGCTCGGTTAACCAAGCTACCAATTCTTGCTTCTTCATTGTTTATGACATAATATCGTGGCTTATACATATTTCAAAATTTCGGAAAATTAAATAAAATTAATGGCTGTTCCACTTCTGAAGTTGTGGACGACGACTTGGTTTAAAACATTTTTATTTATTGAAATAAGACTGTTTCGTCTCACAGATATTTTATGTATATTAATTTGTTTAATGATTTTCTTATTCTCTATTTTTTACTCTGACATTGATTTAATAAAAATAACAAGCACAAGCAGCAATATATGTATATATACAAATTAGGATGGTATAAATACATATTTACATACCAGAAATTAAAAACGTTGCACAAAATTGTTTTGGAGATGAAATAATTTTTTATTCGTACTTTTATCTTTTAAAAATATTGTTGTCAACATTCAGTAAAATTTTCAGTAAAATCAAATTGACAGTTTTTTTTTTACAAAAAATAAAACCTAAAACAAAAAACAAAAAACAACACTACAACTTGGTAAAAATTAACTTTTGACTCAAATAGCTTTTCAAAAATTAAAAATATTGCATCCAAACTTTTTTTATTTCACAGAGAATATTGTTTTCGATATTCAGTTCTTTTTTTTAAATCCAACAGTCCGTTTTTTTGTAAAAACATAAGATCTACAAAAAATAGTACGCAAATTTTGGTAAAAATTTATGTTTGGTTCTTGATATCTCTCAAATTAATTTTATTCATCCAATTTGTAAAAATATAAGAAATGCTACTTAAATTGCTAAAAATGTGTTTTCGAATAAGAATCTATTTATCAAAACTAGATTTTTAAACTAAACTATTTATTTATATTGGTATTTTTAAAATTTGTTTAGAATAATTCAACTGACAACTTTTTTATAAAACACGAATCCTACAAAAATTTTAAGCAAGCCAAATCGGCAGACGGGATGTGAAGTTATCTGTGTGGATGGCATCCCAGCCTCTTTTTAAGATTCTTATAATACTTATTATCACTTTTAAGAAGACTTATTACTATATTAAAGTACCCGAGGCATGATATGAGGTCTAGTGTGTAGAACTGCCATGCTTGTGGTCTTGGGTTTCATTCCTGATTTTTTAAGATTTTTCACTTGACAAATCCTCAAACGCTAATTCTTGTCATGAAAAATGCTTTCGCAAATAAACCGCTCAGATTCGGCTTAAGACTGTAGGTCCCCTCCATTCCTGACAACATTACTCGCAGACAGGAATGGTTGAGAGTTATAAGTTACTACTCCCTAGTTCTCTACGCAATGTTGCTCCATCTATTTTACATATTTTTATAGCTAGAATAGCAGACCTGACAGACGTTGTCCTGTCTTAACTATAAATATTGATTTTGAATTAGTATAATTAACTAAAAATATACTTCAGAAACGAAGTTCTTACTTAGTTCTCAAATAGTTTTGTTGATATTCCGACACGGGAACAGGCGACACAAAACTGGCCATGTGAAAAACATAGATTTTCAAGATTAATGCCACAAACAGTTAACAACTGCCGTTAAGATTTACTTTTAACCGTTCAAAGTCAAAGAGTATGTCATTTAGAATGGAAAGAATTCGTGGAATTAAAACGTCTTCGCCTTAGTACATTGCTTTAAAAATTGTGGTTTTTTGGGTTCTTACACCAGTTTTTGTAGACAAATCTAAGATCATCCATACATCTAGAATTTGGTATTCATTTCCGTTTTGATTTAATTGGTTGGGTCTATTTGGTTATTAATTTCGACCATCTTTTGTCTTTCGTTCTTTAAATGTGACCTAATTAATTGTTTTATTCGTTGAATTGTATCTGTTATGTTAGTTTCTTCGGTTTTTATTCTGTAAACGTCCTTATATTAAGTAATCGTCTTTCCATTTTTACTTGAAGTTTTCTAAATTTGTCGAGTGAGCCTGATGTGAGTCCTATTTGTTTTAATCTTTGAGTCCAACATGTGTTTTACATTCTATAGCAGCTTCCAACTGTTCGTTATACGTCGTCGGTGGAAAATTTCTTCTGGTGTTCCGGAAAGCAATACAATATTATGCAAATATAAAATTGCGCTGTCTGTCTCCCTATTTGTTAATTCCAAATCTATTGGAACAAAATGTACTTCCATTGTCCATTAAAAAGCTTTGTTAGTATCAGGGTAAGTGACTTTTCACAGAATTTTAGAATTTCTTCTCCTATTTCGCCACTTCCTCTACTTTTTTCGTTTTTTTCGTTTCCCAACCTATCAATAATGGACTTTATATCTCCTTCGTTGAAAGCTATCTAATTATCAATAATATTGTTTTAGATATTATTTAATGTTGTTGTTAAATGTTTTTTCCGCGCAATTTTCTATTTTTTTTTCTTTTAAAAGAATTAGCATAATCGGTCCAGCCGTTTAACACGTGATCAAGGCAAATAGGGATTCATTTGTATATACATATATATATAAGTTATCTGTAATGCTTTTAAGGCTAAATAAATAATTTAACAGTCTATGAATAACCAGGGCCTAGTGACTTACAACTCTCAACCATTCCTGTGTGCGAGTCATGTTCTCAGGGATGAATGAAAAAGTTAGGTGGCATTTTTGACCCACCCGTCTGTTTTAACAAACCCTTCACTATAAATTTTAATTTTCGGTCAAACTTGCATTAACAAGTTTTATGACTAAAATTTTAAAGGTTTAATATAAAATACGCTTGATTACATAAATCCAACAAATATCCTTCACTTATTTATAGCTTCTGTATTCTGTATCACACCCCAAGTCCTCCGTCATAAAGAGTTTAACTTTACTTTCTTCACAGCACCTTAAGGCAAAAACAAAAACACTTTACATTCTTATTCCTACTGTCTACGCACTGCGACACAGAATTGCAGCACTGATTGATATCTTTCGGTTTAAATCTTATAGGCTGACCCATTATGGTCAACGCATCACTAACCGACTTCCTGTCTACACACATAGGTTGTACATATACTCTTAGTTCTGTCATAACGTTCATATATTTAAAGTCTAAGCTCATAAACGTCTTCCTTAGAGAAAAAAATGACGTCTTGAGAGAAAACAAAAAACATTTTTCCATCACATAGTTGAATGAAATTTACTCCAACACCAGAGGAACATTGCACACGATCAAAATGAAAAACTATCTCGTAATTTATTCCCTTAGTCAACCTCAAATCCAAGTCCTAATCTTTATTTGAAATCGCAGAGTTGCAAAAGTGCAGAGGACACAAAAAGACAAAAAGACCTTAAGAAAAGGAAAAAACAAGAAAACACCTTAAGAAAATATAAGGAATCACCTTCTTCTACATTTTCTTGAATATAAAACGTCATAGAAAGCATTCCTCCAATTCTGTGCGATATTCGAATCCAATGTGAAGAAAAGGAGTTCTGAGATACGAGTCGAAAAGAAAGAAAACAGCCAATTTCTTAGCTCGAGGAGGCTCACCTCATAAATATTATATTCAGGTCAGGACACATAACCAAACGGAAAAATGGAAGAAATCCTTACAAATAATGTCTTTGCATATGCGGAACGAGAGCTTGAGCGGGAATTTGGAATGGGAGTGGGAGCGGGAACAACGGTAGCGCAGCAAAGCGGACTATTCTAAGACTTCCTTGTCCATTCGTAACGTTAGTCGTCGTAGTCATCATCGTATAAACGTACGATATAAGCACTCGTTTTGTGCCGCTTATCCATGGAGCAATAAAATTGGAATCTACCATAGAATTCGCAGATAAGATCGCGTCATTTTGCACGCCCCATATATTATAATTGACATCATCACCAACGCCAGCAGCAGCAGCAGCAGAAGCAAGAGCGGGCTAATGCACCTCTGTTCTGTCACTGTGTGTGAGGTTGAGGTGAGCTATGAGCTGTATGAGCTGTGAGGCAAGGAATGAGGATTCATATTGATGCAGGTACGAGTATATAGTTTGAACGCTATTCCGTAAAATATGCGACGATAAGTTTTGAGGAACTCTATATCTTACTTCTATGAAGAACGTTAGGTGACACGGCGAGCACGGAGCAAGTTTGAAGGTGTCACTCAGTCGTATTATCTAGTGGAAGTCATCAAAAGCTCTTCAACTCGCTGTGTGTCTTTGAGATTTCTCTTGTCCTCCAGATCTATCTATGTACACTTAAAAAGGAATTCATATTTTCGTCTATTCGAGTACACAACTCAAGTCATAACTATAAGTACCTAACTTCGTATAGCGATAGCGAGGACCCAGAACTGAAAACTGGAGATTGAAGACTGAGGAGCGAGGACTCTCCATTATCCTTCCGTTTCGTCGATGGAGCAAAGCGATTACTGATGGTGACGGTATACTGTACAGTACAGGTAAATGCAAATATAGTTGCATGAATGGATGACATATATGATGGCTTCTGCCTCAACTGACTGACATCCTTAGATCGAACTGATAGGAAATTTCACATGTGAAGGCATTTTCAATATGTGCACCTGGTGTCTTCTTTATACCTGGGTATCTATAGGTACCTACCTACTCATATACCAGGCACTGTTGACATTATACTATAAGTCTACATAATTTAGGTATAGTTTTGATGATGTGATGCCATAGGTAAATGGGCTGTTTGCCTGCAAGGATTGAAGGACAAAAGAAGGTGCGAGAAAATAGACTCTATATATTCTATATAATAGAGAAATATCATTCAAGTGAAAATAAACTATGAAGTTCATATAAACGAAGCGGGGGTAGATAGATAAATATATGTTTTCATCACCTCTTCCATAAATTGGGTGAAATTTTTAGTGTTTTTTAAGTATATTTAGCCTTTAGAGGAAGGGTTTTCTGAGAATTTGGGTCCCGAGGAAATTTCAACACAGTGTTTAATTTAAATCTATGATAATCTTAATTGAAATCTCTTTTAAGTGACAAAAAAAAACAGAAAGAAACAGTCCTTAGAATGTAATGCTTTTGAACTTTTTGACTTAAAATTCTAACTTGTCCTTTAGAAAAACAAAGAAGATGTGACTTGTATGCTTTCTTGTATATGCTTACAAATTTGGATTTAAATTTTTCCAATTTAGAGCATTATATAAAAAACAAAAACAAAAAATTATGTTATAGTTAAATTACATTTAAACCTTTTTTTTAATTTTTAATAACATTTATGATAAATTAAACAAAAAAGGAAAATTAAGTTAAGAATTTTCAGCCTAAAGATAACGCGATCAAACTGCTTACGTCCTCGAAGCTCTCGGATGTCTAAGGGTAGGGAGTTTCATAGTCTGACAACACAACCAAAAAATTGGCGCTCAGAGGCAGAGCAATTGAATCTTGGTTAAATAAATACGAAAGATCGGATGGAAGTAGAGAACACAATCTTGTTATAAAGATAAGATGGCTCCTTCCTTGCTCCGATGCCATTCAAAGTCATTAAGGTATTGTAACTTAGATATGCATTTAAGGTACAACCAAGTAATTTTTCTTATACGCAGAAACATGATCATAACGCTTAAGAATGAACACGTATCGAATTATGTTGTTTAAGGCAACATTTAGGTTTCTTTTAGATTCTGAGCTATGACTGCAAAATATCTGGCATCCGTACGTAATAATCGGGATAATTGAAGTTTTTGCTGAGGAAAGTCTAATATCTTGTGATGTATGCTTCTTCTTCAATCCCAACTGAGTGTTTTATTAAACCTTCTTCTTCAATCCCAACTAAGTGTTTTATTAAACCTGATAACTGTGATCAAGCTTATGTTTATAAATTACCATACATTTAGATTTTGTTCAAGTTATTCTCCTTAGACAAACGATAAATTCTATACAAGTCTTCATTAAGTAGGTAAGCACCGTTTTTAATCATGCCCAATTCAAAACTTAGGCGAATCTGGACATCGTCTGCATACAAATAAATGGACGAATAATGCACCTGGGTTGGTAGGTCCTAAATACACATGTAAAATAGCAATGGTCCTAGTACTGATCCCTGGGGAACTGCGGAATGAATATTCAGCAATCCGGAAGCATGTTTTTCTACAACGACAGCTTATTTTCTCCCAGAAAGGTTGGAAAACATTAAATCGGAAGTTTAATCTTTGAATCGGAACAGCCTTTTAATTTTGAAAATAAAAACACTGTGATTAATCGTATCAAAGGCTTTCGAGAAGTAAAGTAATCTTAAAAATGACACTTGATCATGGTCAATATCACAACTAAGATCATCAGTTAATTTAATGATAGTAGACACACAACTGTGATTTATTATAAAACCGGATTGGTTAACACATAAAAGATTGTTTTTTTTTAATTCGAGATATGGCCATGTAAAGTTTTTTCTAAGACTTTTGAAATAAATGGAAGTATCGAAATTCGTCTGTATTCGGGAGATAGAAGGTTTCTTGATCACAGGAATTACTTAAGCAACTTTCCAGGTATGAGGAAAAGAACTTGTAGTAATGATTGTATTAAAAATATGCCTAAAAGTGGGAAGTATGTGAAGTAGTATTATTTTAATAAAAAATGGGCTGCATTTCATTAAACCCCATGGCTTAAGATTTAATTTGTAAAATATTGACTGCTCAATCAGCTTCTTCAACTGCCTGAAATTCAAAACAATTTAAACTTGGATCCACTGGTGTCATATTATATGATGTTTCTACTTCATTAAGTGATTCGGACTGGACTTTTGCTAAATCAGCATTAAGAACATCAGGATTGATGCTTTCAAGGTAATATCCTTTCAATGGTCCTACTCCAAGATCTCGCATATTTTTTAAGAGTGTTTTAGAAAGGCGATCTTTCCTCACATGATTTGAATATACTTAAATTTTACCTTCCCTTATTTGAATGCGTACTTTGTTTCGAAAGTCACAAAAAGTATTATGAAAAGTCAACTGAAACAGTTTCCATTTTTTAAAAGCTAAGTCTTTTTGCTTCAGCAGTTAATTAATTTCAAGAGAAAACCACGAATTATGCTTGTGCTTGATCACCTTTGTTTTGGGCTTCACACTAGGGTATCCCGACAAATTTTTTTTTGGATTTTCCGAACAAAAGATCTCTCAAAACTTACGTAATTGTACTTAGATTACAAAAATATATTTAAAAAAATATTAAAATTTGTCTAGGGGGTTGTACCGACCCTCAAAATTTTGACAAATTGATATTTTTATTCTTTTTTTCCCTTCCTTATTTTCGGTTCCTGAGCTACTATTTATTATAAAATATTAACTTTTTGATCTTATTAGGTTTAGAAAATATTTGACGTTTTGATTTGCATGCAACAATACGTTTCCAAAATTGAATATTTTAATTTTTGGCGCATATTTCTTATTATCATTTTCCTGGAACTTAAAACCACTGCTCTATAAATCTGACACAATTTGAATTAAAGTTTCTATACTTATCCGATTTTGAAGAAAAATTTGTTTATAAATTTGAGGTATACCTGCACAAATGACTTAATTTATTGATGTCCTTTAAGAATATGGATTTTTACCTGTTTCCTACCTGTAAAATACACTACTCAATCCGGTAATAAAGTCGAAATTAAAACTGAAGGCTGTTTTATATCTGACAAATATCTACACAATTAAATCCGGTAATAAAGTCGGATATAAAGCGCAAGGATTTGAAAAGTGGGCGTTTTGTGGACAAATATGAGAAAATCCACATATGTGGTTTATTGAGAAAACGCAGAAGTTTTTCATTCACTATTTGTTTATGACTAAACAGGTTGTTGAACTCCATAATTTTTAGACCTGATCTTGTGCAAAAGCTACACTTTCAAGTCCTTAGTATTCATTCGAGATCAACAACGGGTTGTGTAAAGTGCGTTGTAACAGTTTTAAAAGCAATTTTTGTGATTTTTTTAAAATAATGAGTTCAAGACGTTGTGGACTACTTGTGCTATATTGGGTTGACAAGAAAGAAACAAATATCTTGAAGACACGAAAGCAGAGGCAAATTGAAGAGTCAAAGAGGGAAGCAAAAAAATGGCCTATGCAGGAAACGGATATTGTCTCAGGAAACTACAATGAAGAGTAGGTGCCTGAATCTTCCCCAGAAACACATTCGGTAACAGAGGCATCCCCAACAAACCCCTCTTTGACAGAGGCACCATCGACTTCAAGAGCTTATCGCAATAGATTGATGTAGCCAAGGTATGTGATCGATACGGTTTTTCGACGCAATCTGCTGCTGCTGTCGCTTCTCCTGTTTTGGCTGATGTCGGCTTGGTTTTTTCCAAAGATTCAACTCTGTTATAAACAAAAATAAGATCCACCGAGCTGTAATCACGTAAAGAAACTTTGAAAGATATTGGAGCTATTGCTATAAAAACCATTTACATTGATGGAAGAAAGGACAAGACCCTGATAAATGTGAAAATAGGGGTGGGTTATCAACGTAAAGAAATTTTTTGAAGAACACATCTCAATTTTGGAAGAACCTAGATCAATTTACTTAGGACATACAACACCAGGTTATCGCAACGCAAAGGGATTTTTACTTCCATTACAACCTTTTTAGAGAGTCAAGGTTGGAATTTAGATGACGTGCTTAGCATTGGATGTGACGGAACTGCAACTAACACTGGTTGGAGGGGAGGCGTCATTCAATATTTAGAGGAGTTCTTGAAGAGACCGCTGCAATCGTGTATTTGCATGCTTCACGCCAATGAGTTACCTCTTCGTCATTTATTCTTGACATTAGATGGTTCCACTTCGGGTCCTAGAGAATATTCTGAAGCTATTGGGAAACAATTAGCTGATTGCGAAAGTAAAACCACAGTGAGCTTTTGTGCAGTGCAGTGGCTGGTGATATGCATGACCTGTCGAAAAATGTGGTTGATGAACTTAGTACGTATCAAAAATATTTGTATCAGATATGCCAAGCTGTTTCTGTTCTCCGGAACTGGCAAACCGTCAACCTGAAAAAATGGCGCACTAGAGATGGCTTACTTCAGCTAATCGCATACTGAGACTTTATGCTAGTACTGTAAGTCCATCAGAGAATTAGCTATTGCTTTTCGAATACGTCGTGAAAGTATAAGCTCCAATTTGGTTCCGAATCAAGCGACAGGCGTCTTTTAAGGATGGAGCCAAACATATTTTCCAATTAAGTATGTACTCCCGATATCTACCCGAAAATTTGAGATGTTTTGTGGATTCTGTTATAGAAATAAATGCTTATTTTGACATTCAGAAAACCTTCTTATCAGTATGTTGTTTGATGAAAGGGACCACATTCGGAAGCTGGCATTGCGAAGAATAAAAAGCTAGAGAAGTTGAAAATATCAACAAACGCAGGATATATATACCACCAAAGATGAACTTCGAACGAATGTCAGGTAACATCACCCCCGGTTCTTCAAAATATTTCTTTTGAAGACCTTCACATCATGGCAAAAAATAAGAGCTTGGAAATTGTTGACATTCCCTGTCACCCCCAATCTGTAGAAAGATGTGTTAAACTGGTAACGGAGGCATCACAGAGTGTACTTGACCCAACTTCTAGAGATGGCTTTATTAAAAACAAGTTGAAATCTCGTGCAGAAATACCAAATTTTGGACACAAAAATAAGTTTAAATTCTAAGGTTATGTCATTAATTAAAATTATTTCTTGATTATTTTGTTTTTATGTGATTTGTTTAGATAATATTAATAATAAAATACGTTTAAAACTTAATTTTTTTATGTATACATCGACGGGACACCCTACTTCACACGCTTATCAAATAAACTGCACTTAGAATTTTCTATGAATAAAACCTGGTCATCGGCGTAAGTCATAACATATATATTTGTTACGAGTTTATTTGAAGTAGATCGTGTTGCAGTTGAGATATTCAAGAGTAATAGCTACTGTTCGGGGAACAAAATCAAATGTAACAAAAATTGATTCATGTTTCGAAATGGCGGATGCGGAAAGCTGGTCGTAGATCAAAAAGTTTTTGATATTACGGGTAAAGATTAAGTCTAAGAGTGTTGCACTATCTTACAAATGATATGAATGAGTTGGATTTAATAAATGAATTTAATGTTTCCTTGTTAATCAAATTACAATATTAAAGTCACCACATAAGACGATTTCAGAATAAAAAGAGGAAATGCTCTCTAATTCTGTGAACATGGTTAAGAAATCGATTTGTTTATTTAGACGATAACCACGCCTTCTAAGCATTTATTCACACCATTCAAAATTTCTATAAAGCAATAGTCGACAGGGCAAGAGCTTTCTTTCTTCGGTTCGGTCATTAAAAAAAAAGAGGCTGGGATGCGACCCACACTGATAACTTCCCATCCCGTCTGTCGATTTGTCTTGCTTAAAAGTTTGTCTATATGTACTCGTATCAATTTTTACCAAATTTGCGTACTATTTTTTGTAGATTTTATTTTTTTATGAAAACACGGACGGTTGGATTTTTATATAAAAATTACTGAATATTGAAAACAATATTTTCTGTGAAATAAAATAAGTTTGAAGCCAATATTTTTAATTTTTGAAAAGCTATTTGAGCCGAAAGTAAATTTTTACGAAGTTTTAGTATTGTTTTTTTACAGTTTTTTTTTGTAAAAAAACTGTCAATGCGAATTTTTTAAAAATTTTACCAAATGTTGAAAACAATATTTCTTATAAGATAAAATTAGTTTGAAGCCAATTTTTAAAATTTTTGAAAAGATATTTTAGTCGAAAATCAATTTTTACCAACTTTTATAAATTTTTTTTTTAGGTTTTTATTTTTTTTTTTTTAAAAACTGTAAGTTCGATTTTTTCTCAAAATTTGTCCTACTGTTGAAAACAATATTTCTTATAAGAAAAAATTAGTTAGAACCTATTATCTCAAAGTTTTAAAAAGATATTTGAGTCGAAAATAATTTTTTACCAAGTTTTGTTAATTTTTTTCGGTTTTTATTTTTTTGTAAAAAAACTGTCAATTCGATTTTTTTCAAAATTTTACTGAATGTTAACAACAATAGTTTTTAAAAGATAAAAGTAAATTCAAGAGTCAAGAGTCGAAAATCAATTTTTACCAACTTTTATACTTTTTTTTTAGGTTTTTATTTTTTGTAAAAAAAACTGACAATTAGATTTTTCTCAAAATTTTATCAGATGTCAAAAACATTATTTGTCGTTGCACAAAAATATTTAAGAGATGAAATCATATTTCAGTCGTAAAATTTTATAGGTTACAAATTTATTTTTTAGTTTTTTTGATTTAGAAAAAAAACGTTATATTGATTTTTTTTCAAAAATTATATCTGTTTTGTATCACATTACAATATACTATATAAAATTTAATTCAAGTCTCTAGCGTTTTTGGTTCGTAAGATATTTAAGGTTAACCAAAATTTTCACCTTTTTTTCAAACTGCTATGGTAAAAAAACCACAGACGCAATTTTCTTGAGAGCCCTTTCTGCCTTATTATCTGTATAACAAAATTTATTTGAAATCGATATCTCTTCTGGTTCTTGAGCTATGGACGACGAAAAAACATCGCGAACGTACGGACGTACGGACGTACGGACGTACGAACGTACGTACACACGCACGCACAGACATCTTTCTAAAAAGCTTTTATTTCGACTCTAGGGACCTTGAAACGTCGAGAAGTGTCAACATTTTCAATTTGACAAATCGGACCCATTACAATAACTTCCTATGGGAAGTTAATAAATTATAAGCTTTAACTTTCTAAAAAATAAAGTCCAAAAGGGGGCTGGGATGAGACCCACAAAGATAACTTCCCATCCCGTTTGTCGATTTGTTTTGCTTAAAAGTTTGTGGGTTTCAGTGCTGTGTTCAAAAAAGTTGTCAGTTGAATAATTATTCTAAAAGATTTAATAATTACCCATAATATTTAACATTTGAAAAAATTGTTTGATTTCAAAATCTATTTTGGTTAAAGATTTTTAGTCGAAAAACAATTTTTATCAATTCTAGCAGCATTTCTTAAAAGTTTTTATTTCTTTTACAAACAAATACAGATTGGATTTTTCAAAGAAATTTCAGCACCAAGCTCATTTTGAAGAAAAGACCTTCATTTATTCACGAGATTTTGAGAATCTTACATTAATTTTGTGTACTATTTTTTGTAGATTTTAATTTTGTATGAAAAAAACTGACCGTTGGATTTTTATAAAAAATGTACGGAATATCGAAAACAATAATTTCTGTGTGAAAATATTGAAGACAATATTTTTAATTTTTAAAAAGATATTTGAGTCGAAAGTATGTCTATATATATAAAATATTCCTGTCACAGTGTTAGTGGCCATATTCCTCCGAAACGGCTTAACCCATTTCAATGAAATTTTGCATATACATTCGGTAGGTCTGAGAATAGGTTTTTATCTATTTTTTATATTCCTAAGTGCTATTGTTGTAGTACCCGTGGCATGATGGTTAGTGCGTTGGACTGTCATGCCAGAGGTCTTGGGTTCGATCCCTGCCTATGCCATCTAAAGTCTTTTCACGGGTACTGCCTCTTGCGAGGAATTGACAAATTCTCCAAGAGTAACTCTTGTCATGAAAAAGTGCTTTCTCAAATTAGCCGTTCGGAATCGGCATTTAAACTGTAGGTCCCCTCCACTCCTGACAACATTACTCGCACACAGGAATGGTTGAGAGTTGTAAGTCACTAGGCCCTGGTTCTTCATGGACTGTTGCGACACCCAACAAAGTGCTATTGTTTAATAAATATTGTTAATTTAATAATTTTAAACTCTGTCGATAACTGCGCAAGTGATTATTGATCAGTTTTTCTTTGTAGGAGCTGTAATTGTTTATTATTTATATTTGTCTTATTCATAATTTAAAAAAAGTTTAGTTCTCACATTAACTTAATACCTCAAAAATACTTAAGACGTGTCGCATCAGTTGATGATTAGACGCGACCAGAGCAACGTTATTCTACGATGTCGTGAGCTTTGTCAGCAATTCATGGTCGACATGTATGTAAAGATAGAGAGCGAACGATTACGATACTTGAGATTTAATCAACAAAAGTTGCGTGTGGAAGAATATATTCACCTACGAGACGCTATCATCACCAACGCCGACGCCGCTCAAATCTGTAACTCTGTCATTCTACCATCATCATACATAGGAAGTCCACGCCATATGCAAGAATATGTCCAGGATGCTCTGACTTATGTACGCGAATATGGGCGGCCGTGTTTATTTATCACGTTCACGTGTAATACAAAATGGTCGGAGATTACATCTTTACTATTGCCTGGCCAAAATGCAATACATCGCCATGACATTACAGCACGTGTATTCAGACATAAATTGAAGTCTTTGATAAATTTCATTACAAAATTACATGTATTCGGTCCCACACGTTGCTGGATGTATAGCGTTGAATGGTAAAAGCGGGGATTACCTCATGCTCACATTTTGGTTTGGTTAGTCGATAAAATACGTCCTGTGGAAATCGACAGTATAATTTCTGCGGAAATTCCAGATCCGTCTACTGATCAAATGTTGTTTGATATTGTTACAACAAACATGATTCATGGCCCATGCGGCAATCTTAATCGTTCATCACCTTGCATGGCAGACGGAAAGTGTACTAAAAGTTTTCCGAAATATTTCACTAACGATACAATCACAAATGTTGATGGATATCCAACTTATCGTAGAAGACATCCCGACAATTGCGGACAATCATTTGTTAAAAATATTAACAGCGTAGACATTGACATTGATAACCGTTGGGTGGTCCCATATTCGCCTCTGCTGAGTAAAACATTCAATGCTCATATTAATGTTGAGTTCTGCAGTTCAGTGAAGAGCATCAAATACATTTGCAAGTATGTGAATAAAGGCATTGATATGGCTGTTTTTCGGTTTGAAAATACAAATTTGAATGCTCCTCCCATTAATAAAGATGACGAAATAACACTTTATCAAATTGGCCGGTACGTCAGCTCCAATGAAGCTGTTTGGCGTATCTTTGGTTTCCCAATTCATGAACGGGATCCAGCAGTTACTCATTTAGCCGTCCATCTTGAAAACGACCAGCGCTTATATTTCACGAGCGAGACAGCGTTTGATTGTGCTATTAGTCCACCAAAAATTACACTCTCTGAATTTTTTGAATTGTGTAATCGTGCGGATGCTTTTGGTGCTTTCACACGGACATTACTCTATTCAGAAGCACCACGCTATTTCACATGGGCTGCTACAAAAAAATGGATGCCTCGCAAGCAAGGTACGCCAATTGATGCATGTCCCGGTTTATTCAAATCAAATACCTTGGGGCGAGTATTTACAGTCAATCCAAAGCAGACTGAGTGCTTCTATCTTCGACTGTTATTGGTTAATATCACCGGCCCATTATCATTTTAAAATATATGTAAAGTGAATGGACAACAGTATCCAACGTATAAAGATGCATGCCTTGCACTCGGCTTGCTGGAAGACGACAACCAATGGGAATGTGTACTTACTGAAGCAGGATTGAACTGTACAGCTAAACAAATTCGCTTGCTATAGTGCTGACTACATGTTTCCCGGCCAGAGCAGAGACATTATAGGATAATCACAAAGATTCAATGACTGATGATATACTGCATCAACATCTTACACGGTGCAACGATCTTACGATAATATTCAGTGACGCTATGTACAATGAAGCATTGATTGCTATTGAGGATCTTTGCATTATAATTGCCAACTTACCACTCAGTCATTTCGGTATGTATTCACCTAATCGCAATGCATCTGATTTAATAGACAATGAATTGAATCGTGAACAACAATACAATACTGCAGAAATGACAGCGGTAGTTGCTCGCAATGTTCCACTAATGAATGAAGAACAAAGAACCATTTATGACCACATCATGCTCGCAGTTTCGGCAGGACAAGGTGGATTCTTTTTTTTGGATGCATCAGGTGGAACTGGAAAAACATTCCTTATTTCTCTAATTCTTGCTAAAATACGATCAAACAATGGTATCGCATTGGCTGTTGCATCTTCTGGCATTGCGGCAACTTTATTGGATGGACGCAGAACAGCTCATTCAGTATTTAAACTGCCACTAAATATTCAAAACAACCCGGACGCGGTGTGCAATATAAAAAAACAATCATTCATGGCCACAGTGCTGAAAGAGTGTAAAATTATCATCTGGGATGAATGCACTATGACACACTATGTTGAAAAATTACAATTGAAAGTAAATATGCGTGTTCAAATGCTTCAAGATCCACCCGCTGAAACATTTTCAAAGCAACTGTTAGATATAGGCGACGGAAAATTTACTACCGATGAAACTGGATGCATAAAATTACCGGTCGATTTCTGCACGATTATTGATTCACAAGATGCTCTCATTGAACAGATATTTCCCGATGTACACCGAAAATATACAAATCATGAGTGGCTGACAGAAAGAGCAATTTTAGCAGCAAAAAATGTGGATGTCAACGATATAAACCTTAAGATACAACATTTGTTACCAGAAGACTTGGGGTCATACAAATCAATAGATACAGTTTGTGATGCTACCGAAGCAGAAAATTATCCAACTGAGTTTTTGAACTCATTAGATTTACCAGGCATGCCACCGCATAATTTACAACTAAAGGTTGGATCTCCGGTAATTTTGCTTCGGAATTTGAACCCACCGCGGTTGTGCAACGGAACCCGATTAGTAATTAAAAAATTAATGAAAAATGTTATCGAAGCCATTATTTTAAATGGCAAATTCGGAGGTGAACAAATATTATTACCGCGAATCCCTATTATACCTACAGATGTGCCAATTCAATTCAAGCGCTTTCAATTTCCAATTAGATTGGCATTTGCAATGACTATCAATAAGTCTCAAGGCCAAACGATGTCTGTCTGCGGCTTAGATTTGAGCACTTCATGTTTTTCACATGGACAATTATACGTGGCATGCTCTAGAGTGGGCAAACCATCCAGTTTGTTTGTATTGGCGAAAGATGGGATCACAAAAAATATTGTACACTCTGTTGCATTAAGGGATTGATATTGTTTTTTTTTTTGTATTATTGTAATAATTAGCGATATGTTAAATTAACTTGATTAATTAAAAAAATTTGTTTGGTGATATGTTATTTTAATATTTTGTCACCGTTTACAGTACTCTATAGCTCTCCCACTTACATAATACCACATCCGTACAAACTTACAATAAGTTAGTTATTTATTTCTATTCTCTAGAATTTATTTATATGACAAAACAAGGTTTGTCGGGTCAGCTAGTTTTGATATAAAGAAAACATTTTATCGAATGTTGAAAGCAATATTTTTATAAAAAAAATTAATTTCATATTTTTGAAAAGATATTTGATTCAAAAATCAATTTTTACGAACAGTTATATTTTGTTAAAGAAACTGTTAATTCGATTTTTCTCATAATTATAAAAATTATAAACACTGTTCTTCATTGCATACAATTATTTTGGAGATGAGATCATTTTTTGGTAAATATTGGCTTCAAACTAATGTTATCTTATCTTATAGAAAATTTGTGTTCGACATTCAGTACAATTTTTATAAAAATCCAGCAACTGTTTTTTTGTACCACAATTGTTAGTTATAAATAATTATATTTTTCGGAATATGATTAATTTGTTGTATAGTCAGCTTAATGGTGTTCAGATCTGTTGAATAAATGCCCAGAGTTTACTTCCGAAAATTGATGAATTTGGGTATTTGTTTGCAGATTTAAAAGTGGATGTTGTGTATGTGACTAAAACATGGTTTCGGCCGGAAATAAATGATTCTTTTTATCGTTTGAGGGGTTTCTAATTATTTAGACGAGACTGAGTAGATAGCATTGGGGGTTCTTGAGAAAATCTTAAACACGCAGATAAGATACTACTTGGATCAAAATAAAATGTTATGCCCAAATCAAATCACCCAGGTCATAACTGCACAACAGCTCGTATAATTTGTTGTTGAAGAAATGATAGGAAATGATAGAGAATCTTGATAAGACTTTTCTCACACTTTTAGACTTCTCGAATCAGTTGACACCATTGACTACCATATTTTATGCACCAAACTACGAGATAAATTCCAGTTTGTGTCATCATCAGTGAAATTAGTTTTTTTCATATTTATCTTCAACGTATCAAGCAGTCGTTGCTAATAATAAAACGCCTACCTTCCTTCCGCTTAGTCGAGGTGTCCCCCAAGGATGAATTTTGGGACCTCTTCTATTTATAATGTATATAAATGAACTGCCGTCTCTAGGATTCAACTCGTCATTTTATCTGTATGCTGACGAAGTTCAACTTCGATAAAGCTGTTCTCTAGGTCTAATTGAAAATGGAGGTTATGCAATAAATGAAGACCTAAATAAGGTCCTAAACTGGTCTCAATCTAATAACTTCTGTTTAAACCCAACCACAAATTATTTTCGTCCAATACTGCTTGACAATACTACAGTTCAGATTGTTGAATCTGCGAAAAATCTAGGAGTAGTATTTAACAGAAACCTTACCTGCATACTCGAAAATAGTACATGGTGCCTTTCTCGAAAATGTATATGCTTTAAGGACTTTATTAATGATTCATAGTATTCTTACTTTACTTTAGTTGGTGCTATAGCGCATTGTGCTCCTGGGCCTCAAGCAATAGCTTTTGCCAGCTTACTCGATCTCTAGCTTCCTGCCTCCAGTTTCGAATATCAAGTTGACGTTGACCAGTGGCAAGTCGCTGTACATCTCGTATAACTCCTGATTAAATCTTCTCCGCCAGATGTTACTTTGCCAATCGACACAAACTGAACCATAGATTGTAATTCGAGAGGAAGATACCGACTCGGAGAGTGTCAATGCACCATACAGCAAGACTGAGATGATTAAAGTTTTGTACAGTGTGACTTTAGTACTTCGCGATAGGACCTTATTCCTCCTCAACTGCTTGCTATGGTAGATAAACAAATTCGTTAACCATCTCCAAGTTTTACCTGTCAATTGTCAAATTTTGACTAACTCTACGGTGTGAATCGACTCTATTTGACTTAAGTTAATATTTCTTTTTGTCCTCGTTAATGTCAAGACCCATTTTCTTCACCTCAGACTCGATATTAGAGAAGGCACTCGTCACTGCTCGTTTGGTTTTTCCCATAATGTCGATGTTATCTGCATATAAAAGATATTTTGTGGATTTTGAAAGCCACTTGTATTAAGGTTGGTGTTGCGCACCACTCTTTCAAGAACAATATTGAAGCAGCTATGTTCATGAAAGCGCATCGAAGGTTTCGGTTGAGTCTCTTCCAATTTTGACGCAGCAACGAGCATTTTCCAGCGTCATCCTGATAGGTCATACCAGTTTGGTAGGAATACCAACACTCAACATGGCACGGTATAGTTCGTTCCTGTCTACAATATTATAAGCAGCTTGGAAATCGATGAAAATATGGTGTGTTTCGAAGTTAGTTCTTGGGTCTTTTCCAGAATTTGGTTTAGAGTGCAAATTTGGTCGATGGTAGATTTTCCAGGCCTGAAGCCGCACTGGTAAAGGCCAATTAGTTCGTCAGTAAATGGCCTGAGGCGTTCACATAAGCATATAAGATCTTGTATGCGATGTTTAAAAGTCAAATGTGACGCAGAGAAGGCGGTCACCTTTTTTATTGATCTGGCAGATGGTGCTTTAGTTCCACTCGTCAGGAATGCTTTCTTCCGACCAAATGTCAGTAAATAGCTGTTGCATGCTCCTTACCAGATCTGCTCCAGCTAACTTAAAAATCTCCGCCTGCAGACCGTCATAACCGGCTGCTTTGTTAGTCTTCAGCCTGGTGATGGATAGTTTGAGATCACTCTGATCGGGTGGGTGGAACTCTAGATTGTCAACCAAATGGATTTGACGTGGCTGCTCGCCGACGAAATCGTTTACTTCATCACCATTAAGCAGCTGGGTGAAATGATCTCTCCAGAGTTTTAGCATTGACTGCGTCTCGACTACGGTATTCCCCTCCTAATCTTTGCAGGCTCCAAGGCGGATAGTGAATCCCATTGTTTTCTTTTTGACTCTTCTATAAAAGCTCGGCGCCTGTTTACTGTTAAAGCATCCCTGGATGCCCTCGACTTCACGCTACTTTCTTTTTTTTCTTCTGAGCAAGCGGTTCTCTTCTCCTCTCTTCTCATCTCTTCTCTTCTCTTCGTGTTCTCCTTTGCTGCCACAATCTGTTATACTACCTTTCATTAAAAAGCCTTCGGCCTTCGAGACATTTGTATATCTGATGGATAGTTAATCAGTGTTTCTATGATTTTTGAAATAAGGGACGTAAATACGATCGATCAATTATGCGAAAGGGAGGGTATTTATCGTTTTTGCGTATTGGATGTACAAATTCCGTTTTCCATCTATGAGATATGTAGAATAGGATAGATTTAAAAGCTTAGCAGATTTGAAGAAAAAGCTATTCATAACAATTTCGGGGAAACTGTTTGTAGAACTCTGTTTTGTAAGGGTACAAAAAAAGATTGGTCTCAAAAAATGAGACTCTCAGACGGAGTCATAACACTCTTTGGCACCGTGTTGAATGCTTTGTATTATTACATCAATATTTTTTTCTTATTTCTTGTGTTACTTTAACAATGCAATTTTAAATTAAATTTAATTTAATTTAAAATCTGAAAATTTCTTTCATAATAATAAAGATATTTTATGCATACTCAAAACTTTTATCAATAACTTGTCTAACTTGTCAAGAAAGGCAATACATGCGAAATATATAAGGCTGAAAACCCGTAAAACATTAGCTTCAAAGCTTATGCTAGTAAAAAAGAGAATATAAATCATCAATTATGGTAACATTTAAATTTATTGATAGATGAATCTGCTTCAGAAACTTGAAAACGTGTCGCGTGTCTATCATTAACAATATCACACGCATCTTGGGCAGATCATTTTTGTTTGTTTTCGAGAACTAACAAAAATGGATTATTACAATGCAATGCTTTTTTATTCTTTCTTTTAAAGACTTTTCCCAATTGCACTTTAGTAAGAAATGTACAAATTGAGACAAAAGTTTAAGTTTGAGAGGAATAGTAGATCACCAGAAGCCTGTGACGCATAATTGTTGGGTAGTTAATCAAGTGGCCGTTTCAAACTTCCCATCAAGAATAAATTGAATTATTTGACTTAAAGATAAAAGATGATAACTTGATTCATAATAATCTTTTAGTTAAACCAAATTAAATATAACGATGATGTTCGCTTTTACCATCATCAAATCTTTGCTTCTTCTAAGTAAAATTCTGTCTTTTAAAACCCTGAATATGATTCAGAAGGTACATAGGGTTTTCACTTAAAAGCAATCTTAAGTTTGACAAGACATCTTTATTTTTGCTAACCACCGCCAACATTTCAACACACATTATATATGCTAATTTTCTTTACAAAACTTCAGGTTTTAACTTTTTGTTAAAAATATAACATGTAGGTATATGCATATAATTTTAAATATTCCTTATATAGGTAGGGATAGGTAACTTACCTAACTTATGTTCCTTAAATTACCTCCTTTTCGTATAAGAAGTTTCAAAAAAAAAAAGTTTCACACGTCTTTAAGTGTTATTTTTAAAATACTATTTTCATACAGACATATGTATAGCAAAAAGTACCTATACTATACACCATACTCTTACAACGACTTTTTAGAGAGTTGAAAATTTCCCAAAACAAAACTCATTATGTTCTTCAGATATAACTGTTTCCATGTATTATAATAATGTTCTAAATATATGTTCATACTCAGATGTACACATTATGAAAAATGTTCATACAGGGTGACCGGTAAAGAATGAATAATCCTGAAACCACTTATATAACCAAATGCTTTGAAACCTGAAAGAGTCCTTCGTTAAGAGGTACTTAAAATAAGACGGTTACCATTTCAAAATTCATAAGACTTAGAATCAGCTGTGATACAACTTTTGTGTTGCCTTTGGTACGGATTTATTTGGAAGCAACGTTTTAGTATTATGAGTAAAGGGGGGCTAACATAGCTGTGATGCCCCACTGGAATGTCGCAAGTTTATAGAATAGACAAGGTTGGTCATAGGGTACTTCCTTGTGGTACATCATATTCAATTTTCTTCAATTCCGAGTAATTTTGGGCGTATTGTTAGCTAAAGAGTTACAAAACTCATATTGCCTTCACTGGACCTAAAGCGCTCTAAGGACTTGTTATCTCAAAGCAGACTTCATTTAAGCTTCCTACTAGGTGTCCTTACGGGACACTGTCTTATAGGCAGACACGCAATACGACTTGGTGTAGCCTCAAATGACTTCTGCAGGAGCTATATGGACGAAGAAGAAGACGAAACAAAATCTCACCTTCTCTGCACTTGCCCTGCTCTTTCACTAAGACGCAAACTTCATCTGGGAGAGTACTCTTTTGATAATCCCAGTGAACTAGCTAAAAAGGATATCAAATGTCTTTTTCGCTGTATAAAAACCTCAATATGCTCGAATAGTAAGAAGTAATTCTCTAGATTCATGTAGTATCACAATGAGCCTTTTATTGTGTGGATTCTACATCCGCAGCCACGTAAACCTAACCTTACCTAACCTAGCTAAAGGATGTATGATTGATTTCAGTTTTTCGTAGTACTTTCTGGTAAGATTCAAATCTTATCAAAGACATTTCAGAATAATGCCGAGTAAACTTGTTTTTCTTGCAGTGTATTTTCTACCATTACTAGGCCTTTTGAATGTATACTTTCTAAGTTCAATTTGAATTGAATTGCTGAGCCGTTTTAGTAATAGTTTTTCTCTTGCCTTGATGGTCTCTTTAAGACAATCTAAAATGGCGGGCTTTCTTCGAAATAGCCTATCAATCTCGAAAGCCGATAATCCAATATCTCAAAATTCCAAATTCCAGAAAAGCTTTAAATTTTCGGGATTTCAGATTTTCGATATTTCGGTTTTCAGGATTCTGTCCTCACGTTTACTAAGTTCAAAATGTACCACTGAACAAAAAAAATTCGTATATTTTGAGTACCCTTCAAGATAGGCTCATTAAATTTAAGGATTCAAAGGCAGCCATGCAGCAAAACACCCTGTATAAAAATATGAATATGTACATAATATGCATCATGGAAAACATTTGAAAGTTTTGCATTAAGCAGTGTTGCAGTGCCAAATGTGTGACTGAACTCTTTTGAATGTACATACATCCTTCTTTTCTTTTAAAAAGCAGCAGTATATAGCAGCAACAAGGCCTGCCACAAGTTTCAAACCCTGTCAACTTAAAAAAAAAGAAAGAAAAAAAACTACACCACCCCCTGTTTTTTCGCCCAGCTTGGCAGCTTAATACCACGTAGGGATGCACTTACCGTGAACAAACTTGTTCCCACGGTCCCAGGCCCTTAAATATACATTTAAGTATGTATAAGAATTACTGTGAATGTCTGTGACTGTGGATGTATGTCGTATAGCCTGATATACAGAAAATAGCATTCCGACAAAAATGAGCAGAGTTTTACATTTAAAAGGACGAAAGATCCATGAAATGGTTTTTTGAGTTATATTTATGCAAAGCCACATGTCCCAACAGGAGTTCGTTGCTCTGCTTCTGCTTCTGACTCTTACTCTGCCTTCACGACAACTTGCAGCCCAGGAGTACAGCAGCGTTGCCGACGACCGATTTACTATATCTGCATTATTTATTGTCGCGCAGGAATTCGAAATGATTATGGGGCAAATTTTTGCTGAAATTTTTGGATAAAGAAATAAACAAAAATTTTAATAGTATTTTATAAAAACAAAAGGATAGGGAAGTTTCCTTTATGTTTGACCCAATTTTGAATAATTGTATCTATCCCCTTATTGTCAGTTAAGGTAAGTGTTTTCAAAAAATTTCACCCTAAGTATAAACTTGTAAGGGATGTCTGCTAAGTTATAACAGCGATAATAATTAGCTAAATTTAGATTCAAAAGCAATGAATTGTTTTTCAAGCTTAGATTTTAGTTTGTGCGTCTAGATTATAAAAAGTTAACCCAAGAATATTATAGTTGATCCATATGCCCTTCTTCTTAGCTTTAAGAACATTACAGGGGCCAAATTGTTGAAGTATTTTATCAAGTCTTTTTTTCGGATTGATTGTATTTTATCAAGTCTTTTTTTCCGAAACTATACTATAAACGGATACATCGTTCAAGGACACTTCATAATATTCCTGGTAGGACTTTCTATAATCTACAGAGCAGAAAATAAAGTGGTTTCTTTTTAAACACTGTTTTCTTTTGACACTCGAAATCTGTCATAAAGTCAATATCATACTTCCGTGAACAAAATGAGCCTCTAGAGCTTAAAAAACGTTTGGGATATCTTAAAAAACTTATTTCTGGACGAGGAATTGTGTAAATCAAACAGGGTATTTTGTAAAAATGAGTCTTATCACCCACCACAACTACTTTACACAAGCTTAAACAAAAATTTTGTTAGAATTGGTTACCGTACACTATCTACAGGCGCGGTTCACCGCAGTGTGTGCGCGCCGTGACAAGCGTTACTACATCAACGCATTGACACAAGAAGCAGAGGATGTTGCAAACATTTGCGACAGCAGGACAATTTACAGAATAACGAAAGAGCAGACCAGTGCACACAGCTTAAAGAAGAAGGCGGTACTTTTCTAAGTTCGGTTGATGAATAAGTCAGAAGGTGGAAAGAACACTTTTCTTCGGTTTAAAACTGTGTGTTTCCAAACAACGTGCAGCTGATGCCTTCTGAAGCGCCCGAAACAACCAATCCCCGAATCCGCACCACATCTCCTAATAAAGATAAGATCGTACTTAGGAACAACAAAGCGGTAGGACTCGATAGAATTTATGCACAGGTTTTACTAGCAGTGCCATCGTCATCAAGCGAACTGCTTCATTCGCTCATAAAAGAAGCCTGGACCACCGAAAGCTTCCCCGATGAGTGAAAGAAGGGATCTTCCAAAAAAAGGAGATTTGCGTTCTACCTGCCGTTGCCTCGGAGAACACCTAGAGGCCACACTCGATGCCGAACAAGCAGGATTCCGTACTGGATCCTCCTGTTTTGATCACATCAACACACTGCCGATCATTTTTGAGCAGTGCGTTCAATATCGAGCACCACTTCACCTGCTGTTCATCGACTTCGAGAAGGCCTTTAATAGCGTCAACTGGCTATCTTTGCAGCGGAGAGGCTTCCCAGAAAAACGAATTGTATTATGAAAGCAATAGCTCCAAGTGTCACGTTATGCACGATGCTAGGTTTTTCAGATAATTTTGAAATCAGAATTGGAGTCAGACAGGGCTATATTCTGTCCCCGATATTGTTTTTGCCGGTGATAAGCTATGTATGTACTGAACGCAGCTTTGTCAGGTAGCGGTGGGACCAATTGGAATTTGACATCTTATTTAAAGCATTGGGAGTACGCGGACGATGTTTGCTTAATTTCTGATAGGACAATGGATCTCTATCAATGGACAACAAATGTGGAGAGAGAAGCAGAAATCGTTGGCCTGAAAATTAATTCCGGGAAAACAAAAATGATCACAATCGGAACTCAACCATCCTCTCAAATAAATATTTTCTCAAAATCAGTCGAGAGCTCTCAATATCTTGGAAGTATCGTTTCCATCGAAGGCGGAACTGATCAAGACGTCTTTTGCGGCATCATCAAAGCAAAAGCGGCATTCGGTATGCTGTCAAAAATTTGGAGGAATAACTCTATCAGTTTAAGAACAAAGCTACGACTGTTTCGCACAAATGTCGGATATGTGCTTCTTTATAGTTGCAGCATCTAGAAGGTTTCTTCAACCATTACTAAGAACCTTCGTGAAGGCGCAGTAGAGGCCCTGTATCCCATAAGGTGTCCCCAATGCACTTAACAGGTCTGAAAACCTGAGTAAGTATCAATTAGCCATCGATCTCAATAGCTAAATATTTCATGCACTATACTATCCTGAGCAAAATTCTGAACACAGGTTTCAAATAATTCACATACAAGGTTGAATTGGACAATGATTTCTGTAGAAAAATTATCTTTTCTGACGAGGCTCTGGGGCTCGGAAAACCCGTGTATTATTGTAGAGAAGCCAATGTATAGTCATCCAAATCTCCACGATTCCTCTTCGACGGTTTTCCCTCCCTTTTTAAGTGAGTTGTAGATTAAACTGACGTGCAATGCAGTCTTCAGCTCCTCATGACGTGTTTCTAATCCACTGCGACTTGCAGTCAATGGGTTCTTGACCGATTATCATATATAGTTCTTCATAAGATACAATTGGTCCACAAAAAAAACGTAAGAGGGTTCTTCAACACGAAGTTATGAAGGTTTATAATTTACTGGTACACGAAACTATTATTCTTCAGGGTTGCATCTATATAAGAGTACTGATTCGATGTTGAAGCGAAGCAGTCACATCTTTGTATTCAAGCTGAAAGAGTTGTTTTTCAAGATTTTGACAACATACCCAACGCAGCCTTTGATTTCCCGATACGACTTGACATATCTCTTCTCGGTTGCACTTCTTGTAGAGCCAATATTTTTCAGATACTATAAAGTCTCTACTTTCTTTACGTTGTTGGACAATGTTTAGCAGAAACGAGGTTCTGAGCCTGAACATCTTAGATTATACTGTATTCATTTTTGCCCACGATTTCTGCTACTTTCTCCATCATTGTTAATCTCCTATGTTTCAGGTTATCCTCCTGAAAATCAAAATCAATGAAGAACAGGTGATATTTGATATGATCGTCAAGGTATCGATGTGATCAAGCACGAGGATCCAGTGAGGAATCCTGTTTCAAGTCAAGACGTTTTTTAAGCGCAAACGCCTCTCCGGTTTTTTCTCTTACATTATTTTTCCACTTTTTGAGGAACCGTTTAGAGACCTGTGCTCTTTCTATGAGCGTTTGTAGCAATTCGCTCCAGAACAGTCGCTGCTGGTTGTAACAATTCCTGGGGAATGCAGCCAACCGTTTCAATGTTTTGATCGCGGTACATAATTTTTTCTTAGGGGCCAGTTAGGAGCCAGTTATAGCTATCATTGGAATCGATCCGTAAACAATTTTTGAATCGATATTTGTCGGTGTTTTCCTTTGATTAAAAGTGAAAATTATACACCGATTGACCGGAAATCACACGAAGAATTTTGTTTGAGAAAATAAAAGTATTATCACGCATTTATTATACTCTAAGAATGTGTTTTTCTACGGACGGCAATTCATTTTCCTGAACAGCTTGTACTTTTATGTTCAAAAATGGAACGAATCGCTCCATTCATTTGTGTTCCAATTTCACATAATTCCAACTACAGATTTTTGTCAGCAAAAATTTTTCGATGAATTTCAATCAGGAAATTTCTTTTCAATGCCAGAAATGATAGCTATAAAAGACCTGTCGAAAAATTCCAAAGTTGTTTTTTCAATGATGAAAACCAATGATAGCTATAACTAGCGCCTTACCCGGTTTGCGGAGAGTAATCGAGAATTTATTGCAGCGGACTACACAGAAGGTGATGAATGAACGTTTTTGTTAAGTACATGTTTTAAAACCAAAGCAAAATAATTCATCCAACTTCTAAGCTGGTCCTCAGCTGAATCTTTGTTTTGAGTTCTAAACACCAACGTGCTCTTTGGTTTTCTTATAGATGATTTTTCTGTTGCACATGTTGAACCTCCATTATTTTTATGCTATAGTTGGATTCTAGCTCGTTTACACTCTTATCACTAAAGCAGTTGCTAAATGAGCTTTTATTTGTTTTCGTTGATCTTTACCCTTGTCCCTTCTAAAAGTCAGGCATTATTTCTTCCATTCACACGTTTTTCTATAAATTCAAGACCCGTGAAGCTAATTGTTCTCATATGTTTCTGGAAGTGTTACCTAAGTTCTTGACGAGTTTTAGGATACTTTAGCCTATCCTCGTTAAATATGGGATTTTTTTTCGGGCTCAAATATTTCACGAAGTTTATACATAGATACAAAATTATTTAAGTTTAAAAAAACTGTTTTTGAACTAATCAAATTAAATTATTAAACATTTATTTTTTTTAACTCGAAAATTTCAAAAACAACATAATATGGAAAATTTTAAACAAGCATTTTTTAAATATTTTTATTCAAATTTTAAGACAATTCAACTGACAAAAACCAACAAAAAAAATTAACTACTTTGACGTTTCAAATATCCTAAAAATAGAAAATTTGTTGAAGTTTTATTCGAGAGAAGTTAGAGGTGACTCGGCCAGTTCTGGATCGTTTTTTTTCAAACGATTTTTTTGGAACATCTTTTCCACATGTCTCAATTGATTCTCCTTGCTCCTTCAGGACTGATTTTATCCACTCAATATATGGATAGATTTTTGTATAAATTGCTGGTGGAAATCCAGCACAGGCCTGCCCTGATTGTGTTATTCCAACAGCGTACATTATATCGTTATGTCTAGTAATTAGCGGTCCACCAGAATCACCCTTTATCAAAAATAAAATATTTAATGTTAGATTGTTTAAATTCATGATATCTTGAAATTACCTGACAGGTATCTTGTGCATCATCACCAGCACAGATTTGACTGCTTGTGAGGCCCATTCCGAATCTTCTTTCACGTTTGAAAAACCCATAGCAATAATCAATTGGAAATATCGTTAAATTGACCTTTATTAATTCATTGGAAGGTGATCCAGCTTTAAGTCGGTTAAAGAAAATATTAAATGGTTTTAAATAGAAAAAATGAACTTGCACATACGTATGTAAAGACCTACCAAAGTCAGTGAGTCCATATCCAATGGCTGTAGCGTCAGTATTAGGCAGCTTAGGACTGGGCCATAAACACACTTTTTTAAGCCTGTGTGGAATTTAAAAGAGAAACAAAGAAAGAAAAAATGTTGTTGAATTTTCAAAACTTCCAAAATAGTTGAAATGTATAATACTTTGAAGGTGCGTTTAATTGCAATATTGCAATGTCATCATATCCCTGAGTCGGATCATAGTTGGGGAAAATTGTAACATTCACTACTTGAAACTGTATATTTGGTATCCAAAAAGAATTTATTTCTGAAATAGGGTTGCCTCCTATATAAATTACATCAGGTAGCTTGCTGAAATGATACAGAAATTATAACATATGTCTAATGCATAAGGTAATTCATTTTGTAGTTTCAAGTCTTTAACACTGTCATTTGACAACTTTCAATTTCAAATGTCATTTTAAGTGTCAAAATATTAGTTGAAATTTTGCCATTTACGATAATGGATCGACTGACAATCGAATAATGTTTTAATGTAGCCACTTTTACAATGATAACGATCTTCACAATTGATGAAATATACGAAAGCAAATTGTGAAGAAATTTTAAGCATGTCAAACCGTTACTGATGTCGTAATGAATGTAATGTAAATATTTACCCATTTCTGTACACAACATGTGCAGAGGTTAAAACCATTCTGTTACTAATCACCATTCCTCCAGCATGAAAAGCTGTTATATTTTTTGCATCATCTTTCCAGCCTAAAGCAGCCTTTTTTGGTAAAAACAAATAGTATATTTTTAAAACACATTTACGGATCTGTTAAGTTTTTGGTTATAATTTACCATAAAAGGAAACTCTCCTTTTTCAGCAGGTTTACCTCCAACAGCAAATGGAACTATTCCTCCAGTATTATTATAGGTTCCGATTGTTTCTTTCAAAATCTGACTTTTAACACAAGATATTGGTAGAAATACTTGAAATTCTATTAAAAACAAGAATAATAATTTTGATTTGCCACTCATATTTATTGTGAATTTTAAGAGCCGGTAAATTTTAAGTGCATCGAACAAAGAGATTTTTATGACTGAAACATAATTTCAAATTCAACTTACTACTAACTATCTTTTAAGGAAGAAAAAATTGTAACTACTTAATTTAAACTTAAAGCATGCATTATTTTAAACTAGTTTGAAATACCTACAGTTCACTCCACTTATATGCTCAACAAAGAAATGCAAACATTTTGTTGTATTTAAGGTCAGTTTTTATATTTATTCTATCTCTGTTAACTACATTTACCAAACTTGATCAACTTTTGCTTTATTTCTTAACTTTTAATAAAATAAACGTTAACCTATTTCCAAAGATTGAATAATAAAACTAAAAACAAACAGAACTTCTTTTAAATGTGACATATGACAGTTTTAAAAATTGGAACGATGAGGAAAATGGAACGCAACTAAAATTATATCATTTAAGGTGAGTTCAAACTTACAAAATGTGTGGTTGTATTCAGTATTTTATGACAGTTTTCAAATAAGCGGGATGTAACCTTCTATACTAATTTATGGGGAATATAAGCTTAGAAAAAATAGTTATACCTATTTTGTTCTATTATAAATAAAGTTTTATTCATGCGGAGTTCATATAGACGGCGGCGTTTAATGCAGTTTGATACTTAAACTTAATTTAATAGATTTTCGCATAATAATTAATCTCTAATGTATTAACTACTTTTATTAATGGCCCAGATAAGTAAATATGACAAGCACTATTTGCCTACTTGATTTTGCAATTATAATTGTTTGGGTAAGACCTGTTCGAATTGAAACATCTGTTTCCATTAAACTAATTATTATTCTTGAAAAGAAAAATTAATTTCACATAATGTTGCATAATGCATGCTAATTTAAAAAATAATGTTAATAAATACTTAGCACCCGTTCAAAGTATAAGAATTCCTATTTCAAGTCCCTCTTCTACAAAGACAAAAGTAAGTTCTTTTGATTGAATATATAAAATTGAATTATATTATTTTATTAAAAACCAACTGTAAACTGAAGAAGTAAAAAAGGTCAAAGTGACAATAAGTGTTTATTCAGATAGAAACAATGCTTTAAATATTATCCAATAGTTCGGTTTCTGGTTTGGTGGTCGTGAAAAAACACCTGTTTGAAATGACGTGATGAATCGATACGTAAACATACGTAATGTTGACGAAAACCTAGACTTGTGGATTCCTCGTCGGTCTCATGGGATAAATCATATCGCAAATGATATTACAATGTTTTTTTGTATCGTTTTGTAGATATTTAAACATTACAACTCAAGTTTGCTCAAGAACTCAAGACAGTCGGCCACAAAGGGGTTTCAAATAGAATTTGTAAAATAATCGCGGACGTACATGACTAAATATACAAATTGGTCATTTGAAATTTCACGAAAAGAATAAATTTTCAAAAAAAATATTGTAAAAGCACACTCTTTTCTTATAAATTTCTCCTAAAAGTTTACAAATTAAAAAATATGTGAGGCATCGAATATTTTACGAAAACAAAATTAAAGTACTCCTAATATGATCGTATGCATTCAAAACATCTGGGGCCTATTTTATAAGCGATAGGTGACAGATGGAAATGTGTAATTTATCATGTTTACAATTCATAAAGAAGTTTTCAAGTATTTTTCGACAATTGTTAAGATTCTTTTTTTTTTAATTCATTTTTATTAATTTATTCTTAAACCTTTCTTAAAAATTATTTATACTAGCCTAATTACCCATAACTTACAACTAACTTAATGGTCCCACACGGACACTATAAGTTTAACTATAACACTTAATAATAATGCCTTTCGGCTCAAAGATCTATTTTACTTCAATTTATATTTTATTTATTTTTGTATTTATTAGAAAATTTGAAAAAAAAACTAATAACTATATTCTTTTGTATTTTTACTTAAAAACTACTTAAAATAAGGTCCTTCATATGAAACCTCAAGCTAACCTAAACTACCTTAAAGCTACTTAAAACTATAACAACTACAGCAGCAAATCGAACTATTTAACATTTTTATTTTTCATATTTTGTTGTCCTTTTTTTTATTTTTTTTTATTCCTTGTTTTTTTATTTTATTTATTTTATTTTTTATTTTGTTTGTATTTTTTTCTATTTCTTTTTGTGTCACCATGCCTATTCTACTTAAAACTAAGCCCTAAAACAATAAAACAAGTATGTAAGCTGGCCAAGGCTTAAAACCCCATCCCGACTACCCACTATCAAGTCCCGATTGAAGTCACCAAAACTGGTTCTCCTACTTCACCCTATCAGTTCGGTCCCGTTCGGACACAACCCTACTGAACCAAAGGAGTTCTGCTTCGCCTTGTGCCATGACCTCCCGATTGTGCAGGAGTCGCCTATCCACGGTTCTTCGTCTGCAGTGGTAGATTAGCGGAACTGCCGTGGTAGATTAGAGGAACTGATACTTGTATGGTGGAATGAAGCACTTTCAGGATACTCCTCTTTCGGATAGAATGCGCGCCGCCCCGAAAATTAAATTGTTAGTCGAAGGCATAGCTTTTGCTATTTGACCTATTTGGCTGTTCTACCTACATAAGCCGGTACAGAGTCGTAAACACTGCCGCTCGAACACCCGAAACTTCTCCATCTGGGAAGGGGCAACATTGAACCACACAGGACAACCATAAACGATCATCGGCCATATGAGGGCCATGTAGCAAATTACCTTTACTCTGGGGTCAAGCCGACTGCTAAAAAACAGCCGTTTCGTCAGTTGTCTGTAGAAATATAAATACTGATTTAACTAGATACCGAGGTACTTTACTACACTTTTGCTCGCTAATGGCTGCCCGTGAAGGTCAACGATAACCATTTTGCGCCAATTCTTGCACGTATCCCTCGTGGCCCTAGCCAACGGCGGCGTCGCGAACAAAATTTTCTCCGACTTCTGGACACTTATTTTCAGTTTCCAGTCGTCGCATTATCGCTGAATCTTGTCGAAATCACGCTGCAAGAGAATTCTAATAACCTCAACCTTTCGGGCCGTTCTGTACGCAAATAGATCGTCAGCATACGCAATTGCTTTTGTAAGACTTCCTATCAGATTGCTGTTGTAACTGCTGAACAGAATCGGCGAATTTACCACTCCCTGTTGAAGACCATTTTGAATTGAGAATGTTGTGGTAGAAGTTACATTGCCACTTTTGACATCAAACTTTCTACCGTTAAGCATATCATAAAGTATATACAACAATAGCTTGGTTATGCCAAGCTCAGTTTTAGGTAAAGGCCCTCTAACCATACGGTTTCAAAGGCCTTTTCCAAATCAAACAGAACAGCACATGTGCATTGTTGTTTTGATTTATTCCATTGGATATCAGAAACGAGCTTAGACGCAGCATGAATTGTGTCATGACCCGCCTTGAACCCGAACTGTTTAAACGGAACTATTTTGTTGTCCGCAGCCCACTTAGTCAAAGCCCTATTAATGATTTTTTCGAAAACTTTGCTGATGTTCGGAAGAAGACTTATCGACCGAAGATTTGACGGGTTGGAGTTGTCCTTTCCCTTTTTCGGAAGAGGATGAACCACAGCGGTCTTTCAATGCACTGGATAATATGCATTATTCAGTGCATTGTTGAAGAGCGTGGTGTAAATGTGAATTGCTTCCATCGGTAAATGGCTTAATACAACGTTGGATATACCATGGACACCTGCTGACTTTTTGTTTTGTATTGAATTGGATATGAGCTAAAGCTCAACCTTCGTCACTAACAAGGGACTTGGGCCCGTTTGCTCGGCGATTATGGCATTTGACAAGGAATCGTCATTGAACCGCATGAAACCGCGGTTCTAGGATCGACATTGGGTCATATCAATTCGAAGGTAAAAGTGATTAAGTAGAGCTTTGTTTTCCAGGTCGTGGTTGGGGCGAATGCTAACATTCACCTTGTACACTTGCTGGAAAGCAGCTCCCACAACATACACTTTTTCCTTCGGATCTTCAATTATGTAAAAGTTATCGTCAAAGATGGCTTCCTCTGGATCTATTTGCACTGTCCTGAGTAAGTCTCTGTTCTCTTCGGTTCTTTGGAGTTTTAGACTCGGAAGGTCATTTTTTCTTAATATCTTGTTGATTTTAGGGAACCATACTATAGGGTCACTGGAATTAACTGATCGGATCTTACGGTCCCAGTACTTGTTAATTGATAACCTGTAGTTCTACTTAATCAACATATTTGACAATTTGTATTGACGACTTCAGTGTTCTAACCTCCAAGTCCTGTGGGTCTGTAAGTGGTCTCTACAAGTTTTTGAGTCTTGTCAGTAAGCCACTCTCGTTCCTACGTAGTGCGTCAATAGTCGCGTTTTTGTAAGCGTCCATTAGGTCCCGTTCTTTGTACTTTGATATTGTCATTTCCATCGTTCGTTTTATTGTTTCGTCCATCAGTTGTAATTGTTGGTCAATTTCTGTATTTTCCAGTTTTCTGTTGTGTGGTACCATTGTTAGAAATTGTATTACCCGTGGCGTGATGGTTCGTGGGTAGGGCTGTCATGCCAGATGTCTTGGGTTCAATCCCTGCCTGTCCCATCAACAGTTTTTTTTTTACCAAATTAGCCATTTGGTTTGGGATTAAAACTTTAGGTCCCCTCTATTCTTTACAGCATTACTCGCACTCAGGAATGGTTAAGAGTTGTAAGTCACTAGGTCTTCTTCTTCTCAAAGGACTGTTGCACCACATAATCTAATTTATGTCAGGAATTTTCTCTGAAATTTCGACTGGAAAATTTTGTATGATATAAAAAAAAACATTAAAATTTACATATTTGTCAAGTAAATGTCAAATGCAACAATAAATTCAGTTACGGTCATGTGTTGTAAAAAGACCTAAAATTAGTTAAAGTTAGAGTGATGACAGTTTTCAGTTCGGTCGCCGTGCAAGAGTTTGTAAAAGTGTCGCCGGTCAATTTTTATAAAAAAGACCCTGGTATAATTTTCAGCAAAATAAAAGTGATAGTTACAATGGTCGACAGAATTTAATTTTTTTTTGCAGGAGCTCTATCAAAAAATACTTTTTAAAAGGAAAAAGTTGTAATTCGAATTTCTTGCATTGCATCAGGTTTTTAAAATATTCCTTTTTAAGTCTAAGTCAAAACTCTGAATATCTCGTAACAATAAATTGCAGGATTATTTTGCAAATTGCGAATAATAACATTTTAATGTCTTAATTAGTTTCTTGAAATTCTCATTAGTTAAAAGAATTTATTTAATTTTATAGGAAGTTTTGAGCAAACCTCGAATTGAATACTTTCACAGCTTTGAAAAATATGTTTTGAAGTTTGAATTTTAAGTGCATGATTTCGAATCCAATCTTTCATTTCAACTTTTTGCTCAAGTGTTTAGAATACCCATTTTCATCATTATTTTTATATTTTTTCAAACAAGCAAACAAACAAAATGTTTAGCATAAATGGCGTTTCTTTAAGATTCTTGTAATTAAGGTTAAATCTTGAAATATTTAGAATATTTTATGAAATAATATAAATATTTTAACTAAATATTGAAAGCGATCATAGATTTTAAAAATAATTAGGGATTTTATTGAAAAATAATTCTTTATAAAATAAGATAGCCTCTAAAAACCTTAAAAAACTGTTATTTTAAAATTTTAGAAAGTAGTATCTCAAATACCTGACCTGATACATTGAATTTAAAGGCGGATTTGACTAAAGGCCATCAAACCCCATCGGAAAGGGTTAAAAAAAAACAATAAATCTCTTTAAAATATTACTCAGAATTGGTAAAGATTACTTTCGAATAGAATGTCTCCAGAATATATGGATTGTCTATAAAATTCCTTCATTATACAGGGTTTCCCGTTTTGCGGTTTCAAAAGTTAACCTAGATGAAACATACATATATAAAATGTTTTTTTTTTTTCATGATATTTATTATAAGTATATTTATATAAAGTTTGAATGTTGACATTAATTTTGAAACACTAGATCATTAATATGACCTCCAAGTGAATTGTTGTAAGCATTGATTCTTTTGATGTAATTTTCGTGTCTCTGGCAATAAATCCATATTAGCTGGAGTTGTGTGGCATGTGGCACAGTCTTGTCCAAACCATATATTCTCCAAGTCGTATTCTTCAATCTCTGTCTATCAACTCCTACTCTCACATCCCCGCGGTGAACACCGGGTGCGTAGTACCTCAACTGGAGATTGAGTTCTAACCCCAGTGGAAAGTTGTTGGGGGCTGCAAACAAGAGAGAGCTGCCTTGTGCAGACGACAGTGGTCGAATTCTGATGGAATCAACGTTGGCGTCTAGAGTTTCAGTAAGGTTGAACTACTTAGTGATAAGGTATAGGGCTTCTACGACTTATTCGGAGACTAGGCCTATAACGAGCGGTTTTAGCGGGCTCCCCGTCCTCGTTATGCTAAGGATCTGACCCTCCAGGTTGGAGGTTGTGCCGTAGGGGTGACTTCATGACCACGTAAAAACATAATAGCTGCGAAGCACCAAAACAAAACCTCCAAAGGGTAACAGCCACGAACCGAAGCCTGTAAGGACGATCATGGGAACATCGTAGTAGAACCGCAGTCTATGTTGAGAATATTTAAAGACCACTTCTCCAAATTATATAACGGCGATGACCAACCGAATTCCGCTGTAAGGGAGATAGAACCACTCAACCTCGGCAACGCAGATCAACAATTCCGCCTCCCCGACCTCGACGAAGTGAAGATAGCTATATCTGAGCTGACGGCTTCGCTGCCGAACTATTCAAAGCAGCAGGCGATGACTTGGTAGGGAGCATGCACCAACTCATCAACTAATCTGCAGTATATGATTGAAATCATGCCCGATGAGTGAAATCTCAGCATAGTTTGCCCGATATATAAAAAAGGAGACCCTCTAAATTGCGCCAACTACAGAGGCATTAGTCTCCTTAACATTGCAAAAAATATCCTTTCTGCCGTATTATATGAACTTCTGAAGCCGTTCGTCAACAACCTGGTAGGTCCTTATCATCCAAATATCTTTATCCAAATATTCACACTACGGCGAATCTTGGAAAAAACCCAGGAACTTCACTATCTCTTTATCGATTTTAAAGCCGCGTATGACAGCACCCATAGGGAAGAGCTCTACAGAGCAATGTCTAGTTTTGGCATCCCTGTCAAACTGATCCGTTTGTGCAGAATGACGATGGAGATCTCAAAGATGCATTTGATGTCAAAAAAGCTTTTAGAGAAGGCGATGCACTGTCATGCGACTTCTTCAATATAATTCTGGAAAGAATTGTGCAAAACTCAACTGTCAACACTAGAGGCACAATCTTCCAAAGGTCCATCCAATTACTCGGATACGCAGATGATACTGGCATAATTGGAAGATCAAACCGTGATGTGAGTGGAGCGTTTTTGAACATTGCGACGGAAGCGAAGAAGATGGGTTTAGTGGTCAATGAGGGCAAGACCAAGTATATGCTGCCATCAAAAAAGGACATGCAACAACGATGTCTTGAACCTATGGACAGCTATAACTTCGAGGTAGTCAAAGAAAGATGAGAGCGGCTTAGGATGTTTCGATAGAAAAATTCTTCGGGTGATTTTTGGTCCGTATGCAATTATGCATAGATGGAGAATGGAGGAGAAGATATAACAACGAACTGTAAGGGCTGTACAGCGACACTGACCTAGATAACGCAATTAAAGTCCAACGGCTTAAATGGTTAAGTCATGTAGAGCGAATGGACATCAACGCTCCAGCTCGGAAGGTCTTCGAATCCAATCCCGAGGGACGGCGCAGTAGAGAAAGACCGCGACTCAGTTAGAGCACTCAGGTGGGTGAAGTACTCAACCAACTTGGCGTGCGAAACTGGAGAGAGCTAACTATAGGGATTGAGCTGGCTGGAGACGCATGTTGGTTGAGGCCCAGGTCCACTCCGGACTGTAGCGCCACCTGAAGTAAGCAAGTAAGTATTCTTCAATAGCAGGAAAAAAAAGGTGGTTATCATATAACGATAAAGCTCCGAATTGAAAAAAAGCTACTTCATGCCTTTAAATTTAGGTGGAATCAAAAAGCCTTATTTAACTGTAATTTTCGAATTTTAAAAAGTAATATCTAAAAAACCTGACGTAATACAACAAATTTGATATCGGATTTCAATTGAGGCTATTGAAATCAATAGGAAAAGAGCAATTGTATTCCCTGTTACAAACCCTTTTGTTATTTACAAAAAATAAGTTTTTGAAAATTTAATGCTCAAAATTGGAACAAAATATTTTCGACTTGAATGTCTCCAGAACAAATGAAATGTCTTTAAAATTATTTAATTACATTTAAAAAAATCTATTGGTAAAATAACGTTATATTCTTATAAAAATCCTTTCGGGTTTTCTTTATAAGAAATATAAACTTTAAAAAAATTGGTTAATATTGCTTTACGACTGAAATATCTCAGGAAAAAAAATAATTTTCGAATTTAAACTTATTTTAGCATTGATGCAAAATATTTTTGGTGGCTTTTATTTTCTTAGAAAAATTAAATTGACAATTTTCTTACAAAATTTATAAAACTTCGCAAGCCCCTACAAACTGATAAAAAATGTTTTTGGACTCAATTATCTTTAAAATTAAGATATATATTGACCTCAAACTTTTAGAAAAAAGTAATATTATTTGTATTTATAGAAAAAAATGTTACTTACCAGATAAACTCATTCATTCATATTTTTTTTGAAAATAAATAATCCTTATGGTGGCAACGCTGTTGTAAGGCTGTTGTCACTCGCTACGATTGATTATGCAAATTCGACGTTAAGGAGTAAATACATGCATATGACACACAGGACAACACAACCGGGTCGAATCGGGATTTATTACTTTTTTTTTCATTTTGGGCCAAAAAAAACGTATTCACTTTGCGTTTCGGGAAAATCCTTTTTTTCTTTTAATTGAAAAATGAACACGCAAATTGGTTTAAAGAAGTCGACCAAAGGAAGGACAACATACGCATTGCGGGTGTCATCAGGTGGCGACTGCAAAAAAGGAGTTTCCTCTTTCAGGTCAAAATGAAAATCTCGGTCGCAATTTCATTTGCGATGATCGCACCTGAAGTTAATTGCGTGTCAAGTCCAAGAGGGTTGAAAGTATGCGATGCTGGAAAAGTTCGAAGGATTAAAACTACTTAGAGAAAGACAGAGCGGGAGAGAGAATGAGGAAGAAAGAGACCTTGCAATAACTCTTCCAACCGCCAACTCGAACCATCATGACCCCACCCGACCCCACTAGACTCATGCGAGATGGTCTTTTGGGAGTTCATATACAGTATAAGCTCGATATGTGTCACATTAAGTATTCCGTTTTTGGAGGATTGGATATGTATTTGTATCGTGATTTTATTTTCCCACTCACTTCACCGAAAAAAAATAATACTCATATACATCGAACTTGGGAAGTGTATGTATAACCCCCCCCCCCCCACTCCCCATATCTGTGAAGCGGATATAGGGAAAACAGAAACGCATCGTTTAATTTTTTCCTTTTCCCCAGATTATAGCACTTTGCGTAAATCAGGATGAGGCCGAAGCTGAAGCCGAATGAGAAAGGATGGCGGATCAGAATGGATCAGCCAGCAGCAGGACAGAAGACCTGAATTTATATATCAAAGGAAATTATTGCCATTATACGTGGTATACTCGAACTGTAGCTGGTGCGCTCGGTGTCTCTGTTATGGGAAAATAAAAATGCATACAGTGCCGACTTCTGAATCTCTAGAGGTTCGGTATCATATAATTTAGTAGAGGAAGTGGATGTATTATGTAGAAGTTCATATATTTTAAAGGTTTTTTGCTTTTTGGGGGATTTTTCTATTTGAAAATGCAAAAATTTATGAAAAGGCTTGATTCAAAAATGTACATACTATTATTTATATCTAATAAAGTGCATACCGAACCTTATATGAATACAAGAGAAGAATACTAAGTCAAACTATGATGGCAGTTTAAGTATTTAGTTTATGCATTGGTTTAAAAGTCGGGATTATTCACTGCGTGAACCTTGCAGTTTTTAGGAATATGTATCCATAAAACAATATTTTTGGAAAAGTAATGCATGAGAGGAAAAATTGGTAGTTATCAATTTGATTTTTTTCAGGTTAGGTCGTGATAGTTCATAGCAAGTGTCTTTGGCATTAAATTACTTTTTTACTTTTAAACAACCCCTACCAATATTATAAATGGGAAATTCCGTTTGTTTATACATTTGTTCGTCCTTCGAGCAGCAAAGGAGCAATATTATGGCATGATTTTTTTTTGTGTGGAGCTAGGTACTAGGTTTCGCAGCGTCTTAAGCTACACTGCATAAGTCGTTTTCAACTTTAGTCACTAGTTTTGCTGTTGTCTGTAAACGTCAAGTGTGTTCAGCATTCTGTAAAACGGAAAGAAACAACGATGATGGAAAAAAACGACGTTTCACAAATTTGCTCACGACCAAGAAATGAAAGTTCAGAAAACTGCAAATTTCCTTGTTAAATAATTTATTTCATGGAATTTACTTTTAACTCCTTCGCAAAATAAATATTTTTGCACATTTTCAGTTGAAATAAACAAACCGAAACCAATTCCAGGAGCTTGTCCAGCTGATGGAAAGCAATGAGCAGTTGGCTGGGAGATTTTTAAAAGGTATAAACAAAGCCAAATTAAAAAGCTGAAAAACTTAAGAGCAAAGATCAGATCTTTCTGTATCTGTTTTTCCTTGTTTAAAAATCTGCTACAAATTCGTCGCATCTAAAAAGTTTGAGAATGTCACTGAAAAAACGAGACGACATTGGTAATAATCAGGTATTCGATGTATTCTAATTAGTAGCATACCCTTAGGTGCTATCTGCTATTGAACTTATCATCGTTGCTTATTATTAGGCGTTTAATCTAAAGTGGTTTTCAATTGTCGAGGGTAAATTTTGGCGCCCCGTGGCGTCCAATTTTGTTTGGTGACATCGGTCAAATCTTTTGTTTATTATTCACTTGCTTATGCTAAATCATTATGGCAAGTTACACTATTGCAACTTTATTATCAAAATGAGTGTTCGTTAACGCAAACGTTGCATGCATTGCGTACATTTTAAGGTACATGTCGTGGCTCTTCACAATTGACTCTTCAACTTTTGGTGGCCAAACGGTTCAGTAAACAAAAAGCCAACAATCGTACATTCAAGGAACGCAAGATCGGCGAAGAACATCGCCGCGGTCTGTGAAAATGTACAGCAGAGCCCGAGGCAATTTAAACCTTGCGGTGCACAAGAACTCAACCTTTCGTAGACTTAAACTTGACGAAATTTGTGTCGGTAGTATAAAATCCAGGAGCTCAAAGTTCATGGACATAGACAACGGCGTTTGTTCGCCCACTAGGCTTCGTATCTCATTTTGGCAAAACAATCATCTTTAGTGACGATGCCCATTTTTAGATGATTGACATCAGAATGGCATACATACACCTTTCTGAAAAACCCTTTGTATATATATGTATGTTTGATTTACTTTCTAGCTCACATTACGTTACTCGAAATCTTCTAAAATGGTTTGAAATCATATTTAGCCCAGTTTACGCTCTCATTTTATAACCATCTTATACGTACTATAAAGCAAATGCCCAGGGACATACTTACTTAAGGTGACACTACAGTCCAGGGCGGACCTGAGCCTCAACCAACATGCGTCTCCAGCCAGCTTGGTCCCTAGCCTGCTGTCTCCAGTTTCGCACGCCAAGTTGGGTCAGGTCTTCACTCACCTGAGTGCACCACCTGAGTCACGGTCTTCCTCGAAGACCTTTCGGGCAGGAGCGTTGATGTCCATTCGCTCTACATGACCCAGCCATCTAAGTTGTTTTACTTTAATTCTGCTAAATAGGTCAGTGTCGCTGTACAGTCCGTTCAGTTCGTCTCGTCGTTATATCTTTTCCTCCATTCTCCATCTATGCGTACGCGACCAAAAATCACCCGAAGAATTTTTCTCTCGAAACATTCTAAGACCCTCTCATCTTTCTTTGAGAGGGTCCAGACCTCAGCTCCATACATGAGAACCGGGATGATGAGTGCCTTATAGATGTTGATTTTAGATACTCAAAAGAGGACGTTACTTCTCAATTGCCTTCTAAGTCCCAAGAAGAATCGATTTACAAGAGTTATTCTTCGTTTGATTTCAGCGCTGGTGTCATTGTCTATGTTAATAGCGGTGCCTAGGTAGACAAAATCCTAAACTACCTCAAAGTTATAGCTGTCCATGGCGATGTTTTGTCCAAGACGTCTTTGTTCAGTTTCCTGTTTCGATGACAGCATATACTTGGTCTTGCCCTCATTGGCCACTAAATCCATTTGAAGCTCATGGGTTTTTTCAAAAATCTGCCGTAGTGTGAAAATTTGGTCGATAGTGGACTTTCCTGGTCTGGAGCCACACTGATAAGGACCAATCAGGTTGTTGACGAACGGCTTCAGACGTTCACATAATACGGCAGAAAGAATCTTATATGCAATGTTAAGGACACCAATGCCTCTGTAGTTGGCGCAATTTAGATTGTCTCCTTTTTTATGTATCGGGCAGACTATGCTGAAATTCCTTTCATCGGGCAATCTTTCTTTCGACCATATTTTGTTGCATTCTCCCTACCAAGTCACCGTCTGCTACTTTGAATAGTTCCGCAGCGATGCCGCCAACTCCAGCCACTTTTTTTTTGACTTTAGTTAAGATATAGCTATCTTCACTTCGTCTAGGTCGGGTAGGCGGAATTGTTGATCTGCGTCGCCGAGGTTGAGTGGTTCTATCTCCCTTAGAGCGGAATTCGGTTCGTCATCGCCGTTATATAATTTGGAGAAGTGGTCTTTCCATATTCTCAACATAGACTGCGGTTCCACTACGATGTTCCCCTGATCGTCTTTACAGGCTTTGGTTCGTAGCTGGTACCCTTAGTAGGTATTTTTTACCTTTTGGTAAAATTAACGAATCTCATTCCTGTTGTGACATCCCTTTATCTCCTCGATCGCGCTCTTCTCATTCTCTCTTTTTTTTCCATCTAAGAAGCCGGTGTTCCTCTCTCATCTTCTGCTCGTAGAGTTTGCCAGCAGCTTTAGTCTTTTTGTGTAGTGCCGTTTTGTATGCTTGTTGTTTCGCTTCTTGCGCTTGCCGGCATTCGTCTTCAAACCAGGGGTTTCGCTGTGGTAGCCGTGTGAAACCTAGCACTTCAGAGGCGGCATCTCTAATGGCTGCAAGGCAATGTTGCCACTGGTTTACAATGCTTAATGCAGTAAGCATAGGACTTCTTAGAAGGTTATTAGAGACTCGATCCGAAAAGGACATGGCAGTCTCTTGCGATTGTAGCCGTCTAACATCGAATCTTCTCACAGTACTTCCTTGTTTTGGCTTGGATCGGGATATCCGTAGCCGTACCTTGGCTACAACGAGGTAGTGGTCCGAGTCAATGTTGGCCCCTTGGAATGTTCGGATATCCTGTATACTGGAGAAGTGTCGTTCGTCGATCGCAATGTGGTCAATCTGGTTGACGGTTGATTGATCAGGAGATTTCCATGTCTTCTTGTGGATATTGAGATTTGTGAACCGCATATAGCTACCAGAACGTCTCACCCCGCAGCGAAATCGATCAGCCTAAATCCATTGTCGGAGGTGGTGTCGTGCAGGCTGTTTCTCCCGATTATGCCACCAAAGATGTCTTCTCTTCCTAGCTTGGCATTAAAATCTCTTAGGACAGTTTTAATGTCATAGCCATGGCACTACTCCTATGTCTTCCCCAAGAGCTCGAAGAATATGACTTTGGTGTCTTCATCTTTTTCCTCTGTTGGGGCATGCGCGCATATTAGGCTTATGTTGGCGAATTTAGTTTTGATGCGGATTGTCGTGGTGTGGCGCGCGCTCACACTGTTGAAACTCAAGACTTTTTGCCTGAGTCTAGTTCTAACAACAAATCCACACCCAAAAAGACGCTGTCTTTGTTCTTGGTAGCAGTCGCCGTAGTAAACATTGCAGTCTTTTAGTTTGCGTTTGCCTGGTCCATCCCATCGCACTTCTTGGCTGGTGGTAATATCTGCCTTGCAGCAGTTTAGGGCTTTCGATAATTGTTCGGCTGCACGTGTTTTGATCTGAAATGCGTTGTCCTTACTTCGTTTGCTTGGGTTGTCAACAGTAAATCCTAAGGTAATTCTTACGTGGCCAGGAAGTCATCCCGACGGCATAACCCCTAACAAGGAGGGCCAGATCCTGTTTACAGTCCTGCGTTCCGAATATTTCCTCTCTAGTTTGATGCCCCCAACAACTTTCCACTGGGGTTGGAACCCAATCTCTAGTTGAGGTACTAGACACCCAGTTCACCGCGTCGAGGTGCGAGTAGAAGTTGATAGACAGAGGTGGTCTTTGAGAAAAACCTGTGGACGCTTGTGTCCTCTTGAAAGCACATGTCTACCATTTGAACATTTCAGGGACAAAGCTCCATGCAAATATTAGTCATCTTGTTTTAGCCAGTTACCATTTGATTCTTAATAAATGTGATAATTATGAGCTATTCGCACCAAACCGAAATTCTTCGGGTCCAATGTAAAATCCGACATCTTCTGCAAGATAAAAATGTAAGAAAAGTTGAAATTTCAAGAACAGCATTGTATGTACGTCAACGTCAAGTATTTAACCACCTCCAATATAAAACGACTAGTGATAGTGAGTTTGCATTGTTTTGTTTTTAAATAATGTGTTGCTCCATGTTTGCCCATTCTATGACAAAAGTATTTAGCGGCGAAAAATAAGAATGATGAATTGAATCGACTAAAGTATTTTATGACTCAATGGCGCAATGCTTCAATTTCTTCTTCTTCATTTTCAGCAATGTTATCGTTGAGGGTTTCCTAAATGTCAGCATCTGTTAGCCCTTCGGAGCAACCAAATGAGCATTAAAGTTTGTACTTTTTTAAATTAAATCGTCTAAGAGCACGACAACTTTTCTTCCGGTTGCTCTTCATCTTGAATGATACCTGCCTTAAAAAAAACACAACTCGCAAACATAATTTGTCAAAACTATCTTTCTTTGTTATTGTAAAAAGTGTTAAAAGGCACAAAACAATACATGCATTGCTTGCAGAGATGTGATGGACTTGGAAAATTCATCGATGTCATATTATTAGGTCTTACTACTTTTAGCGGTTCATTTAGGTTTATTTGTATTCAGCATAATTTGGAACTTTAGTACCATTTACGTTTTATTTACAATTTTCTTCAGGATTTTCCTTCTTCTCCGTTTTTAATAATAAAATTAAAAGATCAAGGCCAAAGTTGAAGTCCTTGTCGTCATAAATATAATCAAAATAATACAAATCACATTATTCAAACAAAACTCCGCATTTCCGTATACAATTGTGATTTCATTCTTATTTTATATAAATATAAATATGTGCCAAAACCAAAACATCATACAACACTCTTTCTTAATCCAACTGAAAAACTAACATAAAACATAACATTATCTCGAAGGATTACGCTTCATCAAAAGCTCACTTAGGGAAAATAAGCTCCTTTTGCTTCGTTTTTGGCTTGGCTTGGCTTCTCTTGAATATGCCACTCGTTTTCGCTTCCATCCAAATGATGGTATAGTCGAGTGTCGTCTACTCCATTTGTGTGTTTATTTTGCAAGAAATTACGGTAATGGTGGCAAATGCGGTAGCAAGCAGTATAACGGTATATACTCGTATAGGGTAGATATCTATACAAGGACGTTAATGTTTAGCTCTTGCTTTTGTCCTGACTTAGGTGAAAGAGGTAGAGAGATGTGACAAGGAAGAAGATGATTTGCTTTATTTTTTCGTCATTTTTTTTCTTTTTTAACAGCAACAAAAAATAAACATACTTAACTAAGTTCAAAATCTACTTATGGAACACAAAAATAATAATAATAATAAAAAAAAAAGAGGTGGATAAAATATTGTTACCTAACTTTTGCATTAAGGTCGCGAAAGATTGTTATTATCTGTGTAGAAGTATAATATTATAGAAATTTCAGCAGAATAACTGGAAACATACACGAGATGCAGAAAAGAATATGGACGTGGAAAAGTTCACCATTTCTGGGTGAATCCGCATTGTTTTTGAGTGAAGAACATTTTCCGCCAGGTCATCGCACAACAATTTGAAACTGCATCAGTCCGCAGAGCTCCAGCATATACAAAACATAATAAGGTTGGTACTAGAAAAATGCCATATCAAATCTCTAATTAGTTTCAAACAAAATTAACATAAATTTTCATTTGGTTCTTAATATGGATCTTCATTGTTCTTTTTTATACAATTTTCTGCTATTTTCATGTGATATTATAAAGAAAAAGAATTTATAGCATTAGGAAATGATATTCCATTTTACTTAAACAAAGGGTTATGAATATAATTTACTTAAAACAACTTTGAACTTATATCAAGGACTTAAGAGTATAGATCCCGAAAAAAAAAGATAAAAGGAAGTAATTCTTAGTGTTATGAAGAAATATCCGCACATTCATAACATTAGCATCATAAAATAAAAATTTTGAAAATATGCGTTTTTTGTTAGTATATGAAGCATATTGACCTATTGCTAAACTTTCATACATCCCAACATTTTTTGAAAGCTTAGTTTATGATTACGTTTATTTTCATTGGAAGCCCTTATTTTCCCCCGCTCAACATGGTCAACTCTCGAGAATAGCAATGAATCTGATGTTGTATACGTCAAAACGAGAGAGAACCTACTGATATAAACGAAATCAATGTACCGCAACGCCTTTTACCGCACAATCTTTTTTTCCGGAAGCCCAGCTTAAGGGCTGTTTTTTTCATTCAGGCCAAATTCTCTATAGAAAAATTCAAAAAGAAGGTTTTGCCAAGAAATACGGAAGAGATGAGAACTTCAGCTTACAAATGCGAATGTTAAAATGTTTGTCGTTTGTTCCAGCACACGAAATTCCTGACTACTTCAATTCGTTGAACTTTAGATTTTGCGTAAGTAGTTTAAAAATTGGAAAATGGTTTGATAAGAACTATATTGGATCGACAAGATGTAAGCCCTTATTTTCCCCTTCATTTTGGTCTTGTGCTGACCAAATTAAGCAGATCTTACCCAGGACACGAAACAAAGTTGAGTCGTGACACAGAAGGCTGAAGGCCATGTTGAAAAGATGCACAAAAGAGAAGAAACAAGAGTCGAGACGAGAGGTTATAAAAAATAAAATCAAATATTGAAGCTTTGAACGAAAAAGAAGAGAGAAGTCATGTGGGATATTTAAAAAGTTTTGCATACAACTCTCATTTATAGTTTTGTTGGCTATAGATATTTATATTTACATATATAAAACTGAATAATATTCTTGTGTTTTTTGCTTTTTATATTGAATTTTTTTCTTCATTTTAGGTTCAGATTAACTTTCGAGATTATAATTCATTCTAGATTACAAGCAATTGTATTCCACATTTTTGTCATTCAAAATTTTTATCCTTCGATACTAAGACATGCTCCCTAATAAAACTAATAGATATCTCGGTTTTATTAAAAAATGGTCCAAAGAACTTTACGTTTCCTTATTTCGTCTTTATCTCGAATATGAATGCCAAGTACTTATTTTCTCCCTTTTATGAAAACTATTCACTCAGAATTGAAAATGTTCAAAGACGTTTCGTTCGATTTGCCTAACATGGTCTCCCCTGGGATGATGCATCCCAACGTGCCTATATTAAATTAAATCTAAAAGAAAAACTAAAAGCAGCTAACAAATATCACTATTTTTATTCAACCTAATCTTCAATATGGAACTTTAGATGGATTCAGTTCCTTATGGTGGCCCTCCCACGGTAAACTTCGTGAAGTTAACTCTCCTTTGGCTACCGTCCACATAAATTCTATTCACGATAACCCCTATACTGAAGTCAAAAATGTTTTATTTCTGACTTAACTTTTTACTATCTAAACTACCCTTATTCATTTCCCTTTCCCAAGCTCACTTCATTAAATTATTCACTTGACATTTTAGATGTCATTAAAACGAAATATTTTAGAATTATTTTTCATAATAGGTATGTTTTTATTCAAAAATTAAAACTAAAATAAGAAATTCTTTTCAAAATAAACTTTATCATTTTTAAATTCAATTAATGATTTAATCAAATAACAAGAAATTCAATAAAAAAAAATAATCAATCAAAGGTTTAATGACCTTGCGCATTTTCTTATTTCTCAAGCAGATTTTTCATAAAAAAAAACATATTCTCTTTTTCCTTAAGTATGGTTCAATGACCTTTCGCATAAAGCTCTCTTTTGAGCGTTTTTAAGTTTTTAAAATGACTTAATATCCCTTCAGTTTAAACAATCTATCACTATTCCGTTCATTGACCATATCCAAGATGCCGGTCTTAAAATTATTGTTAGTAAAAAGAAATTATATATATTTAATTAAAAATTAATAAAAAAAAAGTTTATCGACATCACTCTTCATTCTATGCGTCTGTCTCAATAATAAATTTAAAAAAATAAACTATGCAATCAATAGCCTGTTAACTTTTTGTTAACTGACCTACGTCAACTCGAAAACTTTGAGAGCAATTATGTGTCTCAATTACTGCACCAATCTTGTTACATATGATAAATATCAATAATAGCAAATAGATATGTTTTAAAATTTTGACTCACCGATCATTCTCTCCTCAGCGAAGTTGTGCGCACGACTTGGTTGGGGTAGAATGAATTCAATTAGGTATAGAGTTATTATTCTTAAACTCTAATACTAAAACGCTATATTAAATAAAATAGAGAAAGAGATTTAAAATATGCAAATATGGGTGATCCTCAAAATGAGTTGGAACTTTAAACTTATCTTTTGTGGATCTTGATTCTTGAGTGATTACGATATTGCTTGAGAGTATCGAATTTCATATAGAAAAAAAAAACTAGAGCTTTACTTAAAACTAGGTTAGTGGGATGCTGGACTTCGATGATGATGGATGCTGATGATGATGGCGGACGATGGCGTTGATTGACAGGTAAGTATAGGCTTAGCGGGTGAGTATTTCTGGTAGGTTTAGGTATGTTATGCCAAGCGAATCCGTATATATATAAGCATAGGCATATATTTGCTATACGCGTATATAAAGCGTGTGTTTTAAACCTCGAAGCGTATACGTAGCTTTACTCTTCAATGTCAAACCAATTTTGGGCCTTAATTACACACTGGCTGGTCCACTGTGCCTCAACGACGTCGACACACGTGGCCTTGGAAAGACTTGCACCAGCCAGCAAATGTGTAACGCACTCTTTTTTTTATGTTCTCCTAGTAATATAAATAAAGCTTAGGATTTGACCAAAATAATAAAAAAAAATCGAATTAGATTTACCTGATCAAGATTTTGACGTAACCTCTTTGGACCTTATTATGGTTCGTTTGTAATTAGGTGGGATGATGGATCGGTAGGAATATGGTAGGAATTAGTAGTGGAATCCACGTGGTTTTGGGTATGGATTTCCCTACCTAAAATCTTTGGCTTTTAGGCACCTTGAAAGAGCCTACTTCTTTTGATCACCAGTCACTAGTTTTGCACGCTTCGTTATGGACTCGGACTTGGATTAAAAATTCAGTCTGTGACTATGGATTGTGGTTTTGCACTTACAGTACTTTTATAGCTAATGTATAAATTATGATAAAAAAAATGATAAGCTTAGGCTTATAAAAAAGAACAAGACAAAACACAATTCGTCATATTTGCTTTTATAAAAGCACTTACTGTGGTCACTGGCGAAATTCTTGTAGCTTGCGAAGCTCGAATTAATTGTCGCTTCAAGGCGATTAAATTGTTTTAATTAACTTAAAACACTTGTATTTAAAAAGCGAATTCTCTCTCTGGCTTCGATGGCTGCGAATCTCTGATCTTGTCAGGTTGGAGGTTTTGATCGAAAAGGAAGCTTGAGCGCCATTTCGCTGTGAGGTAGGTCAGTTGGTACGGCGAGAGAAAGGAACATTGAATCGATAACACAAAATCGATACATAAATTGAACGAATATTCATCGGCGGCTGTGTTCATATCATATATGTAAGGCATAGTGTTAAGTAAGAGAGATTTATATTAAAGAAAAAAAAAAATTGTTCTAAGGTAGTGTCCCATACAATTTTCAAAACTATTTCCCACCCTTGCCGAAAAAAGTAGTATTTTCAAAACTATTTCCCACCCAATCAAAATGCACATCAAAAGAAAGGTATTTAAATGCTCTACCCACAACTGCAAACCAAAATGTTATACGATCGCTCGTTTCCGAAAAATTAGTCAAAAAGTAAAATTACAGAATTTCGACCCAGCTCATCACAAATTATCATTCGGTTGCTCTATTTCCTCAACCAAGCCTCCAAACATGATGCGGTTTTCACTAAAATACAGAGCATCGACCCACCTTTCAATTGATGCATAAATCACAAAAATGATTTTTTTTCAGTTTTTCGAGAAAATCGTGGGCTAACCCTTGCCGAAAAAAGTAGTATTTTCAAAACTATTTCCCACCCAATCAAAATGCACATCAAAAGAAAGGTATTTAAATGCTATACCCACAACTGCAAACCAAAATGTTATACGATCTCTCGTTTCCGAAAAATTAGTCAAAAAGTAAAATTACAGAATTTCGACCCAGCTCATCACAAATTATCTTTCGGTTGCTCTATTTCCTCAACCAAGCCTCCAAACATGATGCGGTTTTCACTAAAATACAGAGCATCGACCCACCTTTCAATTGATGCATAAATCACAAAAATGATTTTTTTTCAGTTTTTCGAGAAAATCGTGGGCTAACCCTTGCCGAAAAAAGTAGTATTTTCAAAACTATTTCCCACCCAATCAAAATGCACATCAAAAGAAGGGTATTTAAATGCTCTACCCACAACTGCAAACCAAAATGTTATACGATCGCTCGTTTCCGAAAAATTAGTCAAAAAGTAAAATTACAGAATTTCGACCCAGCTCATCACAAATTATCTTTCGGTTGCTCTATTTCCTCAACCAAGCCTCCAAACATGATGCGGTTTTCACTAAAATACAGAGCATCGACCCACCTTTCAATTGATGCATAAATCTCAAAAATGATTTTTTTTCAGTTTTTCGAGAAAATCGTGGGCTAACCCTTGCCGAAAAAGTAGTATTTTCAAAACTATTTCCCACCCAATCAAAATGCACATCAAAAGAAAGGTATTTAAATGCTCTACCCACAACTGCAAACCAAAATGTTATACGATCTCTCTTTTCCGAAAAATTAGTCAAAAAGTAAAAATTACAGAATTTCGACCCAGCTCATCACAAATTATCTTTCAGTTGCTCTATTTCCTCAACCAAGCCTCCAAACATGATGCGGTTGTCACTAAAATACAGAGCATCGACCCACCTTTCAATTGATGCATAAATCACAAATATGATTTTTTTCAGTTTTTCGAGAAAATCGTGGGCTAACCCTTGCCGAAAAAGTAGTATTTTCAAAACTATTTCCCACCCAATCAAAATGCACATCAAAAGAAAGGTATTTAAATGCTCTACCCACAACTGCAAACCAAAATGTTATACGATCGCTCGTTTCCGAAAAATTAGTCAAAAAGTAAAATTACAGAATTTCGACCCAGCTCATCACAAATTATCTTTCGGTTGCTCTATTTCCTCAACCAAGCCTCCAAACATGATGCGGTTTTCACTAAAATACAGAGCATCGACCCACCTTTCAATTGATGCATAAATCACAAAAATGATTTTTTTTTTCAGTTTTTCGAGAAAATCGTGGGCTAACCCTTGCTGAAAAAGTAGTATTTTCAAAACTATTTCCCACCCAATCAAAATGCACATCAAAGAAAGGTATTTAAATGCTCTACCCACAACTGCAAACCAAAATGTTACCGATCGCTCGTTTCCGAAAAATTAGTCAAAAAGTAAAATTACAGAATTTCGACCCAGCTCATCACAAATTATCTTTCGGTTGCTCTATTTCCTCAACCAAGCCTCCAAACATAATGCGGTTTTCACTAAAATACAGAGCATCGACCCACCTCTCAATTGATGCATAAATCACAAAAATGATTTTTTTTCAGTTTTTCGAGAAAATCGTGGGCTAACCCTTGCCGAAAAAAGTAGTATTTTCAAAACTATTTCCCACCCAATCAAAATGCACATCAAAAGAAAGGTATTTAAGTGCTCTACCCACAACTGCAAACCAAAATGTTATACGATCTCTCTTTTACGAAAAATTAGTCAAAAAGTAAAATTACAGAATTTCGACCCAGCTCATCACAAATTATCTTTCGGTTGCTCTATTTCCTCAACCAAGCCTCCAAACATGATGCGGTTTTCACTAAAATACAGAGCATCGACCCACCTTTCAATTGATGCATAAATCACAAAAATGATTTTTTTTCAGTTTTTCGAGAAAATCGTGGGCTAACCCTTGCCGAAAAAAGTAGTATTTTCAAAACTATTTCCCACCCAATCAAAATGCACATCAAAAGAAGGGTATTTAAATGCTCTACCCACAACTGCAAACCAAAATGTTATACGATCGCTCGTTTCCGAAAAATTAGTCAAAAAGTAAAATTACAGAATTTCGACCCAGCTCATCACAAATTATCTTTCGGTTGCTCTATTTCCTCAACCAAGCCTCCAAACATGATGCGGTTTTCACTAAAATACAGAGCATCGACCCACCTTTCAATTGATGCATAAATCACAAAAATGATTTTTTTTTTAATTTTCGAGAAAATCGTGGGCTAACCCTTGCCGAAAAAAGTAGTATTTTCAAAATTATTTCCCAACCAATCAAAATACACATCAAAAGAAAGGTATTTAAATGCTCTACCCACAACTGCAAACCAAAATGTTATACGATCGCTCGTTTCCGAAAAATTAGTCAAAAAGTAAAATTACAAAATTTCGACCCAGCTCATCACAAATTATCTTTCGGTTGCTCTATTTCCTCAACCAAGCCTCCAAACATGATGCGGTTTTCACTAAAATACAGAGCATCGACCCACCTTTCAATTGATGCATAAATCACAAAAATGATTTTTTTTTCAGTTTTTCGAGAAAATCGTGGGCTAACCCATTGCCGAAAAAGTAGTATTTTCAAAACTATTTCCCACCCAATCAAAATGCACATCAAAAGAAAGGTATTTAAATGCTCTACCCACAACTGCAAACCAAAATGTTATACGATCTCTCTTTTCCGAAAAATTAGTCAAAAAGTAAAAATTACAGAATTTCGACCCAGCTCATCACAAATTATCTTTCAGTTGCTCTATTTCCTCAACCAAGCCTCCAAACATGATGCGGTTGTCACTAAAATACAGAGCATCGACCCACCTTTCAATTGATGCATAAATCACAAATATGATTTTTTTTCAGTTTTTCGAGAAAATCGTGGGCTAACCCTTGCCGAAAAAAGTAGTATTTTCAAAACTATTTCCCACCCAATCAAAATGCACATCAAAAGAAAGGTATTTAAATGCTCTACCCACAACTGCAAACCAAAATGTTATACGATCGCTCGTTTCCGAAAAATTAGTCAAAAAGTAAAATTACAGAATTTCGACCCAGCTCATCACAAATTATCTTTCGGTTGCTCTATTTCCTCAACCAAGCCTCCAAACATGATGCGGTTGTCACTAAAATACAGAGCATCGACCCACCTTTCAATTGATGCATAAATCACAAAAATGATTTTTTTTCAGTTTTTCGAGAAAATCGTGGGCTAACCCATTGCCGAAAAAGTAGTATTTTCAAAACTATTTCCCACCCAATCAAAATGCACATCAAAAGAAAGGTATTTAAATGCTCTACCCACAACTGCAAACCAAAATGTTATACGATCTCTCTTTTCCGAAAAATTAGTCAAAAAGTAAAATTACAGAATTTCGACCCAGCTCATTACAAATTATCTTTCGGTTGCTCTATTTCCTCAACCAAGCCTCCAAACATGATGCGGTTTTCACTAAAATACAAAGCATCGACCCACCTTTCAATTGATGCATAAATCACAAAAATTATTTTTTTTCAGTTTTTCGAGAAAATCGTGGGCTAACCCTTGCCGAAAAAAGTAGTATTTTCAAAACTATTTCCCACCCAATCAAAATGCACATCAAAAGAAAGGTATTTAAATGCTCTACCCACAACTGCAAACCAAAATGTTATACGATCGCATGTTTCCGAAAAATTAGTCAAAAAGTAAAATTACAGAATTTCGACCCAGCTCATCACAGATTATCTTTCGGTTGCTCTATTTCCTCAACCAAGCCTCCAAACATGATGCGGTTTTCACTAAAATACAGAGCATCGACCCACCTTTCAATTGATGCATAAATCACAAAAATGATTTTTTTTCAGTTTTTCGAGAAAATCGTGGGCTAACCCTTGCTGAAAAAGTAGTATTTTCAAAACTATTTCCCACCCAATCAAAATGCACATCAAAAGAAAGGTATTTAAATGCTCTACCCACAACTGCAAACCAAAATGTTACCGATCGCTCGTTTCCGAAAAATTAGTCAAAAAGTAAAATTACAGAATTTCGACCCAGCTCATCACAAATTATCTTTCGGTTGCTCTATTTCCTCAACTAAGCCTCCAAACATAATCCGGTTTTCACTAAAATACAGAGCATCGACCCACCTCTCAATTGATGCATAAATCACAAAAATGATTTTTTTTCAGTTTTTCGAGAAAATCGTGGGCTAACCCTTGCCGAAAAAAGTAGTATTTTCAAAACTATTTCCCACCCAATCAAAATGCACATCAAAAGAAAGGTATTTAAATGCTCTACCCACAACTGCAAACCAAAATGTTATACGATCTCTCTTTTACGAAAAATTAGTCAAAAAGTAAAATTACAGAATTTCGACCCAGCTCATCACAAATTATCTTTCGGTTGCTCTATTTCCTCAACCAAGCCTCCAAACATGATGCGGTTTTCACTAAAATACAGAGCATCGACCCACCTTTCAATTGATGCATAAATCACAAAAATGATTTTTTTTCAGTTTTTCGAGAAAATCGTGGGCTAACCCTTGCCAAAAAAAGTAGTATTTTCAAAATTATTTCCCAACCAATCAAACTACACATGCCGAAAAAGTAGTATTTTCAAAACTATTTCCCACCCAATCAAAATGCACATCAAAAGAAAGGTATTTAAATGCTCTACCCACAACTGCAAACCAAAATGTTATACGATCGCTCGTTTTCGAAAAATTAGTCAAAAAGTAAAATTACAGAATTTCGACCCAGCTCATCACAAATTATCTTTCGGTTGCTCTATTTCCTCAACCAAGCCTCCAAACATGATGCGGTTTTCACTAAAATACAGAGCATCGACCCACCTTTCAATTGATGCATAAATCACAAAAATGATTTTTTTTCAGTTTTTCGAGAAAATCGTGGGCTAACCCTTGCCGAAAAAAGTAGTATTTTCAAAACTATTTCCCACCCAATCAAAATGCACATCAAAAGAAAGGTATTTAAATGCTCTACCCACAACTGCATACCAAAATGTTATACGATCTCTCTTTTCCGAAAAATTAGTCAAAAGTAAAATTACAGAATTTCGACCCAGCTCATCACAAATTATCTTTCGGTTGCTCTATTTCCTCAACCAAGCCTCCAAACATGATGCGGTTTTCACTAAAATACAGAGCATCGACCCACCTTTCAATTGATGCATAAATCACAAAAATGATTTTTTTTCAGTTTTTCGAGAAAATCGTGGGCTAACCCTTGCCGAAAAAAGTAGTATTTTCAAAACTATTTCCCACCCAATCAAAATGCACATCAAAAGAAAGGTATTTAAATGCTCTACCCACAACTGCAAACCAAAATGTTATATGATCGCTCGTTTCCGAAAAATTAGTCAAAAAGTAAAATTACAGAATTTCAAAACTATTTCCCACCCAATCAAAATGCACATCAAAAGAAAGGTATTTAAATGCTTTACCCACAACTGCAAACCAAAATGTTATACGATCGCTCGTTTCCGAAAAATTAGTCAAAAAGTAAAATTACAGAATTTCGACCCAGCTCATCACAAATTATCTTTCGGTTGCTCTATTTCCTCAACCAAGCCTCCAAACATGATGCGGTTTTCACTAAAATACAGAGCATCGACCCACCTTTCAATTGATGCATAAATCTCAAAAATGATTTTTTTCAGTTTTTCGAGAAAATCGTGGGCTAACCCTTGCCGAAAAAAGTAGTATTTTCAAAACTATTTCCCACCCAATCAAAATGCACATCAAAAGAAAGGTATTTAAATGCTCTACCCACAACTGCAAACCAAAATGTTATACGATCGCTCGTTTCCGAAAACTTAGTCAAAAAGTAAAATTACAGAATTTCAACCCAGCTCATCACAAATTATCTTTCGGTTGCTCTATTTCCTCAACCAAGCCTCCAAACATGATGCGGTCACTAAAATACAGAGCATCGACCCACCTTTCAATTGATGCATAAATCACAAAAATGATTTTTTTTCAGTTTTTCGAGAAAATCGTGGGCTAACCCTTGCCGAAAAAAGTAGTATTTTCAAAACTATTTCCCACCCAATCAAAATGCACATCAAAAGATAGGTATTTAAATGCTCTGCCCACAACTGCAAACCAAAATGTTATACGATCGCTCGTTTCCGAAAAATTAGTCAAAAAGTAAAATTACAGAATTTCGACCCAGCTCATCACAAATTATCTTTCGGTTGCTCTATTTCCTCAACCAAGCCTCCAAACATGATGCGGTTTTCACTAAAATACAGAGCATCGACCCACCTTTCAATTGATGCATAAATCACAAAAATGATTTTTTTTCAGTTTTTCGAGAAAATCGTGGGCTAACCCTTGCCGAAAAAAGTAGTATTTTCAAAACTATTTCCCACCCAATCAAAATGCACATCAAAAGAAAGGTATTTAAATGTTCTACCCACAACTGCAAACCAAAATGTTATACGATCGCTCGTTTCCGAAAAATTAGTCAAAAAGTAAAATTACAGAATTTCGACCCAGCTCATCACAAATTATCTTTCGGTTGCTCTATTTCCTCTACCAAGCCTCCAAACATGATGCGGTTTTCACTAAAATACAGAGCATCGACCCACCTTTCAATTGATGCATAAATCTCAAAAATGATTTTTTTTCAGTTTTTCGAGAAAATCGTGGGCTAACCCTTGCCGAAAAAAGTAGTATTTTCAAAACTATTTCCCACCCAATCAAAATGCACATCAAAAGAAAGGTATTTAAATGCTCTACCCACAACTGCAAACCAAAATGTTATACGATCGCTCGTTTCCGAAAACTTAGTCAAAAAGTAAAATTACAGAATTTCGACCCAGCTCATCACAAATTATCTTTCGGTATTTCCTCAACCAAGCCTCCAAACATGATGCGGTTTTCACTAAAATACAGAGCATCGACCCACCTTTCAATTGATGCATAAATCACAAAAATGATTTTTTTTTTCAGTTTTTCGAGAAAATCGTGGGCTAACCCTTGCCGAAAAAAGTAGTATTTTCAAAACTATTTCCCACCCAATCAAAATGCACATCAAAAGAAAGGTATTTAAATGCTCTACCCACAACTGCAAACCCAAATGTTATACAATCGCTCGTTTCCGAAAAATTAGTCAAAAAGTAAAATTACAGAATTTCGACCCAGCTCATCACAAATTATCTTTCGGTTGCTCTATTTCCTCAACCAAGCCTCCAAACATGAAGCGGTTTTCACTAAAATACAGAGCATCGACCCACCTTTCAATTGATGCATAAATCACAAAAATGCTTTTTTTTTCAGTTTTTCGAGAAAATCGTGGGCTAACCCTTGCCGAAAAAAGTAATATTTTCAAAACTATTTCCCACCCAATCAAAATGCACATCAAAAGAAAGGTATTTAAATGCTCTACCCACAACTGCAAACCAAAATGTTATACAATCGCTCGTTTCCGAAAAATTAGTCAAAAAGTAAAATTACAGAATTTCGACCCAGCTCATCACAAATTATCTTTCGGTTGCTCTATTTCCTCAACCAAGCCTCCAAACATGAAGCGGTTTTCACTAAAATACAGAGCATCGACCCACCTTTCAATTGATGCATAAATCTCAAAAATGATTTTTTTTTCAGTTTTTCGAGAAAATCGTGGGCTAACCCTTGCCGAAAAAAGTAGTATTTTCAAAACTATTTCCCACCCAATCAAAATGCACATCAAAAGAAAGGTATTTAAATGCTCTACCCACAACTGCAAACCAAAATGTTATACGATCGCTCGGTTCCGAAAAATTAGTCAAAAAGTAAAATTACAGAATTTCGACCCAGCTCATCACAAATTATCTTTCGGTTGCTCTATTTCCTCAACCAAGCCTCCAAACATGATGCGATTTTCACTAAAATACAGAGCATCGACCCACCTTTCAATTGATGCATAAATCACAAAAATGTTTTTTTTTTTCAGTTTTTCGAGAAAATCGTGGGCTAACCCTTGCCGAAAAAAGTAGTATTTTCAAAACTATTTCCCACCCAATCAAAATGCACATCAAAAGAAAGGTATTTAAATGCTCTACCCACAACTGCAAACCAAAATGTTATACGATCGCTCGTTTCCGAAAAATTTGTCAAAAAGTAAAATTACAGAATTTCGACCCAGCTCATCACAAATTATCTTTCGGTTGCTCTATTTCCTCAACCAAGCCTCCAAACATGATGCGGTTTTCATTAAAATACAGAGCATCGACCCACCTTTCAATTGATGCATAAATCACAAAAATGATTTTTTTTCAGTTTTTCGAGAAAATCGTGGGCTAACCCTTGCCGAAAAAAGTAGTATTTTCAAAACTATTTCCCAACCAATCAAAATGCACATCAAAAGAAAGGTATTTAAATGCTCTACCCACAACTGCAAACCAAAATGTTATACAATCGCTCGTTTCCGAAAAATTAGTCAAAAAGTAAAATTACAGAATTTCGACCCAGCTCATCACAAATTATCTTTCGGTTGCTCTATTTCCTCAACCAAGCCTCCAAACATGAAGCGGTTTTCACTAAAATACAGAGCATCGACCCACCTTTCAATTGATGCATAAATCACAAAAATGATTTTTTTTCAGTTTTTCGAGAAAATCGTGGGCTAACCCATTGCCGAAAAAGTAGTATTTTCAAAACTATTTCCCACCCAATCAAAATGCACATCAAAAGAAAGGTATTTAAATGCTCTACCCACAAACTGCAAACCAAAATGTTATACGATCGCTCGTTTCCGAAAAATTAGTCAAAAAGTAAAATTACAAAATTTCGACCCAGCTTATCACAAATTATCTTTCGGTTGCTCTATTTCCTCAACCAAGCCTCCAAACATGATGCGGTTTTCACTAAAATACAGAGCATCGACCCACCTTTCAATTGATGCATAAATCACAAAAATGATTTTTTTTCAGTTTTTCGAGAAAATCATGGGCTAACCCTTGCCGAAAAAAGTAGTATTTTCAAAACTATTTCCCACCCAATCAAAATGCCACATCAAAAGAAAGGTATTTAAATGCTCTACCCACAACTGCAAACCAAAATGTTATACGATCGCTCGTTTCCGAAAAAATTAGTCAAAAAGTAAAATTACAGAATTTCGACCCAGCTCATCACAAATTATCTTTCGGTTGCTCTATTTCCTCAACCAAGCCTCCAAACATGATGCGGTTTTCATTAAAATACAGAGCATCGACCCACCTTTCAATTGATGCATAAATCACAAAAATGATTTTTTTTCAGTTTTTTTGAGAAAATCGTGGGCTAACCCTTGCCGAAAAAAGTAGTATTTTCAAAACTATTTCCCAACCAATCAAAATACACATCAAAAGAAAGGTATTTAAATGCTCTAACCCACAACTGCAAACCAAAATGTTATACGATCTCTCTTTTCCGAAAAATTTGTCAAAAAGTAAAATTACAGAATTTCGACCCAGCTCATCACAAATTATCTTTCGGTTGCTCTATTTCCTCAACCAAGCCTCCAAACATGATGCGGTTTTCACTAAAATACAGAGCATCGACCCACCTTTCAATTGATGCATAAATCTCAAAAATGATTTTTTTTCATTTTTTCGAGAAAATCGTGGGCTAACCCTTGCCGAAAAAAGTAGTATTTTAAAAGTAGTATTTTCAAAATTATTTCCCAACCAATCAAAATACACATCAAAAGAAAGGTATTTAAATGCTCTACCCACAACTGCAAACCAAAATGTTATACGATCTCTCTTTTCCGAAAAATTAGTCAATAAGTAAAAATTACAGAATTTCGACCCAGCTCATCACAAATTATCTTTCGGTTGCTCTATTTCCTCAACCAAGCCTCCAAACATGATGCGGTTTTCACTAAAATACAGAGCATCGACCCACCTTTCAATTGATGCATAAATCTCAAAAAATGATTTTTTTTCAGTTTTTCGAGAAAATCGTGGGCTAACCCTTGCCGAAAAAAGTAGTATTTTCAAAATTATTTCCCAACCAATCAAAATGCACATCAAAAGAAAGGTATTTAAATGCTCTACCCACAACTGCAAACCAAAATGTTATACGATCTCTCTTTCCGAAAAATTAGTCAAAAAGAAAATTACAGAATTTCGACCCAGCTCATCACAAATTATCTTTCGGTTGCTCTATTTCCTCAACCAAGCCTCCAAACATGATGCGGTTTTCACTAAAATACAGAGCATCGACCCACCTTTCAATTGATGCATAAATCTCAAAAATGATTTTTTTTCCGTTTTTCGAGAAAATCGTGGGCTAACCCTTGCCGAAAAAAGTAGTATTTTCAAAACTAATTCCCACCCAATCAAAATGCACATCAAAAGAAAGGTATTTAAATGCTCTACCCACAACTGCAAACCAAAATGTTATACGATAGCTCGTTTCCGAAAAATTAGTCAAAAAGTAAAATTACAGAATTTCGACCCAGCTCATCACAAATTATCTTTCGGTTGCTCTATTTCCTCAACCAAGCCTCCAAACATGATGCGGTTTTCACTAAAATACAGAGCATCGACCCACCTTTCAATTGATGCATAAATCACAAAAATGATTTTTTTCAGTTTTTCGAGAAAATCGTGGGCTTACCCTTGCCGAAAAAAGTAGTATTTTCAAAATTATTTCCCAACCAATCAAAATACACATCAAAAGAAAGGTATTTAAATGCTCTACCCACAACTGCAAACCAAAATGTTATACGATCGCTCGTTTCCGAAAAATTAGTCAAAAAGTAAAATTACAGAATTTCGACCCAGCTCATCACAAATTATCTTTCGGTTGCTCTATTTCCTCAACCAAGCCTCCAAACATGATGCGGTTTTCACTAAAATATAGAGCATCGACCCACCTTTCAATTGATGCATAAATGACAAAAATGATTTTTTTTTTTCAGTTTTTCGAGAAAATCGTGGGCTAACCCATTGCCGAAAAAGTAGCATTTTCAAATCTATTTCCCACCCAATCAAAATGCACATCAAAAGAAAGGTATTTAAATGCTCTACCCACAACTGCAAACCAAAATGTTATACGATCGCTCGTTTCCGAAAAATTAGTCAAAAAGTAAAATTACAGAATTTCGACCCAGCTCATCACAAATTATCTTTCGGTTGCTCTATTTCCTCAACCAAGCCTCCAAACATGATGTGGTTTTCACTAAAATACAGAGCATCGACCCACCTTTCAATTGATGCATAAATCACAAAAATGATTTTTTTTCAGTTTTTCGAGAAAATCGTGGGCTAACCCTTGCCGAAAAAAGTAGTATTTTCAAAACTAATTCCCACCCAATCAAAATGCACATCAAAAGAAAGGTATTTAAATGCTCTACCCACAACTGCAAACCAAAATGTTATACGATAGCTCGTTTCCGAAAAATTAGTCAAAAAGTAAAATTACAGAATTTCGACCCAGCTCATCACAAATTATCTTTCGGTTGCTCTATTTCCTCAACCAAGCCTCCAAACATGATGCGGTTTTCACTAAAATACAGAGCATCGACCCACCTTTCAATTGATGCATAAATCACAAAAATGATTTTTTTTCAGTTTTTCGAGAAAATCGTGGGCTTACCCTTGCCGAAAAAAGTAGTATTTTCAAAATTATTTCCCAACCAATCAAAATACACATCAAAAGAAAGGTATTTAAATGCTCTACCCACAACTGCAAACCAAAATGTTATACGATCGCTCGTTTCCGAAAAATTAGTCAAAAAGTAAAATTACAGAATTTCGACCAGCTCATCACAAATTATCTTTCGGTTGCTCTATTTCCTCAACCAAGCCTCCGAACATGATGCGGTTTTCACTAAAATACAGAGCATCGACCCACCTTTCAATTGATGCATAAATCACAAAAATGATTTTTTTTTTCAGTTTTTCGAGAAAATCGTGGGCTAACCCGTGCCGAAAAAGTAGCATTTTCAAATCTATTTCCCACCCAATCAAAATGCACATCAAAAGAAAGGTATTTAAATGCTCTACCCACAACTGCAAACCAAAATGTTATACGATCGCTCGTTTCCGAAAAATTAGTCAAAAAGTAAAATTACAGAATTTCGACCCAGCTCATCACAAATTATATTTCGGTTGCTCTATTTCCTCAACCAAGCCTCCAAACATGATGCGGTTTTCACTAAAATACAGAGCATCGACCCACCTTTCAATTGATGCATAAATCTCAAAAATGATTTTTTTTCAGTTTTTCGAGAAAATCGTGGGCTAACCCTTGCCGAAAAAAGTAGTATATTCAAAACTATTTCCCACCCAATCAAAATGCACATCAAAAGAAAGGTATTTAAATGCTCTACCCACAACTGCAAACCAAAATGTTATACGATCGCTCGTTTCCGAAAAATTATTCAAAAAGTAAAATTACAGAATTTCGACCCAGCTCATCACAAATTATCTTTCGGTTGCTCTATTTCCTCAACCAAGCCTCCAAACATGATGCGGTTTTCACTAAAATACAGAGCATCGACCCACCTTTCAATTGATGCATAAATCTCAAAAATGATTTTTTTTCAGTTTTTCGAGAAAATCGTGGGCTAACCCATTGCCGAAAAAGTAGTATTTTCAAAACTATTTCCCACCCAATCAAAATGCACATCAAAAGAAAGGTATTTAAATGCTCTACCCACAACTGCAAACCAAAATGTTATACGATCGCTCGTTTCCGAAAAATTAGTCAAAATGTAAAATTACAGAATTTCGACCCAGCTCATCACAAATTATCTTTCGGTTGCTCTATTTCCTCAACCAAGCCTCCGAACATGATGCGGTTTTCACTAAAATACAGAGCGTCGACCCACCTTTCAATTGATGCATAAATCTCAAAAATGATTTTTTTCAGTTTTTCGAGAAAATCGTGGGCTAACCCATTGCCGAAAAAGTAGTATTTTCAAAACTATTTCCCACCCAATCAAAATGCACATCAAAAGAAAGGTATTTAAATGCTCTACCCACAACTGCAAACCAAAATGTTATACGATCGCTCGTTTCCGAAAAATTAGTCAAAAAGTAAAATTAAAGAATTTCGACCCAGCTCATCACAAATTATCTTTCGGTTGCTCTATTTCCTCAAACAAGCCTCCGAACATGATGCGGTTTTCACTAAAATACAGAGCATCGACCCACCTTTCAATTGATGCATAAATCTCAAAAATGATTTTTTTTCAGTTTTTCGAGAAAATCGTGGGCTAACCCTTGCCGAAAAAAGTAGTATTTTCAAAACTATTTCCCACCCAATCAAAATACACATCAAAAGAAAGGTATTTAAATGCTCTACCCACAACTGCAAACCAAAATGTTATACGATCGCTCGTTTCCGAAAAATTAGTCAAAAAGTAAAATTACAGAATTTCCACCCAGCTCATCACAAATTATCTTTCGGTTGCTCTATTTCCTCAACCAAGCCTCCAAACATGATGCGGTTTTCACTAAAATACAGAGCATCGACCCAGCTTTCAATTGATGCATAAATCACAAAAATGATTTTTTTTTTCAGTTTTTCGAGAAAATCGTGGGCTAACCCTTGCCGAAAAAAGTAGTATTTTCAAAACTATTTCCCACCCAATCAAAATGCACATCAAAAGAAAGGTATTTAAATGCTCTACCCACAACTGCAAACCAAAATGTTATACGATCGCTCGTTTCCGAAAATTAGTCAAAAAGTAAAATTACAGAATTTCGACCCAGCTCATCACAAATTATCTTTCGGTTGCTCTATTTCCTCAACCAAGCCTCCAAACATGATGCGGTTTTCACTAAAATACAGAGCATCGACCCACCTTTCAATTGATGCATAAATCTCAAAAATGATTTTTTTTTTCAGTTTTTCGAGAAATTCGTGGGCTAACCTATTGCCGAAAAAGTAGTATTTTCAAAACTATTTCCCACCCAATCAAAATGCACATCAAAAGAAAGGTATTTAAATGCTCTACCCACAACTGCAAACCAAAATGTTATACGATCGCTCGTTTCCGAAAAATTAGTCAAAAAGTAAAATTACAGAATTTCGACCCAGCTCATCACAAATTATCTTTCGGTTGCTCTATTTCCTCAACCAAGCCTCCAAACATGATGCGGTTTTCACTAAAATACAGAGCATCGACCCACCTTTCAATTGATGCATAAATCACAAAAATGATTTTTTTTCAGTTTTTCGAGAAAATCGTGGGCTAACCCATTGCCGAAAAAAGTAGTATTTTCAAAATTATTTCCCACCCAATCAAAATGCACATAAAAAAAAAGGTATTTAAATGCTCTACCCACAACTGCAAACCAAAATGTTATACGATCGCTCGTTTCCGAAAAATTAGTCAAAAAGTAAAATTACAGAATTTCGACCCAGCTCATCACAAATTATCTTTCGGTTGCTCTATTTCCTCAACCAAGCCTCCAAACATGATGCGGTTTTCACTAAAATACAGAGCATCGACCCACCTTTCAATTGATGCATAAATCTCAAAAATGATTTTTTTTCAGTTTTTCGAGAAAATCGTGGGCTAACCCTTGCCGAAAAAAGTAGTATTTTCAAAACTATTTCCCACCCAATCAAAATACACATCAAAAGAAAGGTATTTAAATGCTCTACCCACAACTGCAAACCAAAATGTTATACGATCGCTCGTTTCCGAAAAATTAGTCAAAAAGTAAATTACAGAATTTCGACCCAGCTCATCACAAATTATCTTTCGGTTGCTCTATTTCCTCAACCAAGCCTCCAAACATGATGCGGTTTTCACTAAAATACAGAGCATCGACCCACCTTTCAATTGATGCATAAATCTCAAAAATGATTTTTTTTTTCAGTTTTTCGAGAAAATCGTGGGCTAACCCTTGCCGAAAAAAGTAGTATTTTCAAAACTATTTCCCACCCAATCAAAATGCACATCAAAAGAAAGGTATTTAAATGCTCTACCCACAACTGCAAACCAAAATGTTATACGATCGCTCGTTTCCGAAAAATTAGTCAAAAAGTAAAATTACAGAATTTCGACCCAGCTCATCACAAATTATCTTTCGGTTGCTCTATTTCCTCAACCAAGCCTCCAAACATGATGCGGTTTTCACTAAAATACAGAGCATCGACCCACCTTTCAATTGATGCATAAATCTCAAAAATGATTTTTTTTTTCAGTTTTTCGAGAAATTCGTGGGCTAACCTATTGCCGAAAAAGTAGTATTTTCAAAACTATTTCCCACCCAATCAAAATGCACATCAAAAGAAAGGTATTTAAATGCTCTACCCACAACTGCAAACCAAAATGTTATACGATCGCTCGTTTCCGAAAAATTAGTCAAAAAGTAAAATTACAGAATTTCGACCCAGCTCATCACAAATTATCTTTCGGTTGCTCTATTTCCTCAACCAAGCCTCCAAACATGATGCGGTTTTCACTAAAATACAGAGCATCGACCCACCTTTCAATTGATGCATAAATCTCAAAAATGATTTTTTTTTCAGTTTTTCGAGAAAATCGTGGGCTAACCCATTGCCGAAAAAGTAGTATTTTCAAAATTATTTCCCACCCAATCAAAATGCACATAAAAAAAAAAAGGTATTTAAATGCTCTACCCACAACTGCAAACCAAAATGTTATACGATCGCTCGTTTCCGAAAAATTAGTCAAAAAGTAAAATTACAGAATTTCGACCCAGCTCATCACAAATTATCTTTCGGTTGCTCTATTTCCTCAACCAAGCCTCCAAACATGATGCGGTTTTCACTAAAATACAGAGCATCGACCCACCTTTCAATTGATGCATAAATCACAAAAAATGATTTTTTTTTCAGTTTTTCGAGAAATTCGTGGGCTAACCCATTGCCGAAAAAGTAGTATTTTCAAAACTATTTCCCACCCAATCTAAATGCACATCAAAAGAAAGGTATTTAAATGCTCTACACACAACTGCAAACCAAAATGTTATACGATCGCTCGTTTCCGAAAAATTAGTCAAAAAGTAAAATTACAGAATTTCGACCCAGCTCATCACAAATTATCTTTCGGTTGCTCTATTTCCTCAACCAAGCCTCCAAACATGATGCGGTTTTCACTAAAATACAGAGCATCGACCCACCTTTCAATTGATGCATAAATCTCAAAAATGATTTTTTTTCAGTTTTTCGAGAAAATCGTGGGCTAACCCTTGCCGAAAAAAGTAGTATTTTCAAATCTATTTCCCACCCAATCAAATGCACATCAAAAGAAAGGTATTTAAATGCTCTACCCACAACTGCAAACCAAAATGTTATACGATCGCTCGTTTCCGAAAAATTAGTCAAAAAGTAAAATTACAGAATTTCGACCCAGCTCATCACAAATTATCTTTCGGTTGCTCTATTTCCTCAACCAAGCCTCCAAACATGATGCGGTTTTCACTAAAATACAGAGCATCGACCCACCTTTCAATTGATGCATAAATCTCAAAAATGATTTTTTTTCAGTTTTTCGAGAAAATCGTGGGCTAACCCTTGCCGAAAAAAGTAGTATTTTCAAATCTATTTCCCACCCAATCAAAATGCACATCAAAAGAAAGGTATTTAAATGCTCTACCCACAACTGCAAACCAAAATGTTATACGATCGCTCGTTTCCGAAAAATTAGTCAAAAAGTAAAATTACAGAATTTCGACCCAGCTCATCACAAATTATCTTTCGGTTGCTCTATTTCCTCAACCAAGCCTCCAAACATGATGCGGTTTTCACTAAAATACAGAGCATCGACCCACCTTTCAATTGATGCATAAATCTCAAAAATGATTTTTTTTCAGTTTTTCGAGAAAATCGTGGGCTAACCCTTGCCGAAAAAGTAGTATTTTCAAAACTATTTCCCACCCAATCAAAATGCACATCAAAAGAAAGGTATTTAAATGCTCTACCCACAACTACAAACCAAAATGTTATACGATCGCTCGTTTCCGAAATTTTGTTCAAAAATAAAATACAGAATTTCGACCCAGCTCATCACAAATTATCTTTCGGGTTGCTCTATTTCCTCAACCAAGCCTCCAAACATGATGCGGTTTTCACTAAAATACAGAGCATCGACCCACCTTTCAATTGATGCATAAATCACAAAAATGATTTTTTTTTCAGTTTTTCGAGAAATTCGTGGGCTAACCCATTGCCGAAAAAGTAGTATTTTCAAAACTATTTCCCACCCAATCTAAATGCACATCAAAAGAAAGGTATTTACATGCTCTACACACAACTGCAAACCAAAATGTTATACGATCGCTCGTTTCCGAAAAATTAGTCAAAAAGTAAAATTACAGAATTTCGACCCAGCTCATCACAAATTATCTTTCGGTTGCTCTATTTCCTCAACCAAGCCTCCAAAACATGATGCGGTTTTCACTAAAATACAGAGCATCGACCCACCTTTCAATTGATGCATAAATCTCAAAAATGATTTTTTTTTTCAGTTTTTCGAGAAAATCGTGGGCTAACCCTTGCCGAAAAAAGTAGTATTTTCAAATCTATTTCCCACCCAATCAAAATGCACATCAAAAGAAAGGTATTTAAATGCTCTACCCACAACTGCAAACCAAAATGTTATACGATCGCTCGTTTCCGAAAAATTAGTCAAAAAGTAAAATTACAGAATTTCGACCCAGCTCATCACAAATTATCTTTCGGTTGCTCTATTTCCTCAACCAAGCCTCCAAACATGATGCGGTTTTCACTAAAATACAGAGCATCGACCCACCTTTCAATTGATGCATAAATCACAAAAATGATTTTTTTTCAGTTTTTCGAGAAAATCGTGGGCTAACCCTTGCCGAAAAAAGTAGTATTTTCAAATCTATTTCCCACCCAATCAAAATGCACATCAAAAGAAAGGTATTTAAATGCTCTACCCACAACTGCAAACCAAAATGTTATACGATCGCTCGTTCCGAAAAATTAGTCAAAAAGTAAAATTACAGAATTTCGACCCAGCTCATCACAAATTATCTTTCGGTTGCTCTATTTCCTCAACCAAGCCTCCAAACATGATGCGGTTTTCACTAAAATACAGAGCATCGACCCACCTTTCAATTGATGCATAAATCACAAAAATGATTTTTTTTTCAGTTTTTCGAGAAATTCGTGGGCTAACCCATTGCCGAAAAAGTAGTATTTTCAAAACTATTTCCCACCCAATCTAAATGCACATCAAAAGAAAGGTATTTAAATGCTCTACACACAACTGCAAACCAAAATGTTATACGATCGCTCGTTTCCGAAAAATTAGTCAAAAAGTAAAATTACAGAATTTCGACCCAGCTCATCACAAATTATCTTTCGGTTGCTCTATTTCCTCAACCAAGCCTCCAAACATGATGCGGTTTTCACTAAAATACAGAGCATTCGACCCACCCTTTCAATTGATGCATAAATCTCAAAAATGATTTTTTTTCAGTTTTTCGAGAAAATCGTGGGCTAACCCTTGCCGAAAAAAGTAGTATTTTCAAATCTATTTCCCACCCAATCAAAATGCACATCAAAAGAAAGGTATTTAAATGCTCTACCCACAACTGCAAACCAAAATGTTATACGATCGCTCGTTTCCGAAAAATTAGTCAAAAAGTAAAATTACAGAATTTCGACCCAGCTCATCACAAATTATCTTTCGGTTGCTCTATTTCCTCAACCAAGCCTCCAAACATGATGCGGTTTTCACTAAAATACAGAGCATCGACCCACCTTTCAATTGATGCATAAATCTCAAAAATTATTTTTTTTTCAGTTTTTCGAGAAAATCGTGGGCTAACCCTTGCCGAAAAAAGTAGTATTTTCAAATCTATTTCCCACCCAAATCAAAATGCACATCAAAAGAAAGGTATTTAAATGCTCTACCCACAACTGCAAACCAAAATGTTATACGATCGCTCGTTTCCGAAAAATTAGTCAAAAAGTAAAATTACAGAATTTCGACCCAGCTCATCACAAATTATCTTTCGGTTGCTCTATTTCCTCAACCAAGCCTCCAAACATGATGCGGTTTTCACTAAAAATACAGAGCATCGACCCACCTTTCAATTGATGCATAAATCTCAAAAATGATTTTTTTCAGTTTTTCGAGAAAATCGTGGGCTAACCCTTGCCGAAAAAGTAGTATTTTCAAAACTATTTCCCACCCAATCAAAATGCACATCAAAAGAAAGGCATTTAAATGCTCTACCCACAACTACAAACCAAAATGTTATACGATCGCTCGTTTCCGAAATTTTGTTCAAAAATAAAATTACAGAATTTCGACCCAGCTCATCACAAATTATCTTTCGGTTGCTCTATTTCCTCAACCAAGCCTCCAAACATGATGCGGTTTTCACTAAAATACAGAGCATCGACCCACCTTTTAATTGATGCATAAATCACAAAAATGATTTTTTTTTCAGTTTTTCGAGAAAATCGTGGGCTAACCCTTGCCGAAAAAAGTAGTATTTTCAAATCTATTTCCCACCCAATCAAAATGCACATCAAAAGAAAGGTATTTAAATGCTCTACCCACAACTGCAAACCAAAATGTTATACGATCGCTCGTTTCCGAAAAATTAGTCAAAAAGTAAAATTACAGAATTTCGACCCAGCTCATCACAAATTATCTTTCGGTTGCTCTATTTCCTCAACCAAGCCTCCAAACATGATGCGGTTTTCACTAAAATACAGAGCATCGACCCACCTTTCAATTGATGCATAAATCTCAAAAATGATTTTTTTTTCAGTTTTTCGAGAAAATCGTGGGCTAACCCATTGCCGAAAAAGTAGCATTTTCAAATCTATTTCCCACCCAATCAAAATACACATCAAAGAAAGGTATTTAAATGCTCTACCCACAACTGCAAACCAAAATGTTATACGATCGCTCGTTTCCGAAAAATTAGTCAAAAAGTAAAATTACAGAATTTCGACCCAGCTCATCACAAATTATCTTTCGGTTGCTCTATTTCCTCAACCAAGCCTCCAAACATGATGCGGTTTTCACTAAAATACAGAGCATCGACCCACCTTTTCAATTGATGCATAAATCACAAAAATGATTTTTTTTCAGTTTTTCGAGAAAATCGTAGTATTTTCAAAATTATTTCCCAACCAATCAAAATACACATCAAAAGAAAGGTATTTAAATGCTCTACCCACAACTGCAAACCAAAATGTTATACGATCGCTCGTTTCCGAAAAATTAGTCAAAAAGTAAAATTACAGAATTTCGACCCAGCTCATCACAAATTATCTTTCGGTTGCTCTATTTCCTCAACCAAGCCTCCAAACATGATGCGGTTTTCACTAAAATACAGAGCATCGACCCACCTTTCAATTGATGCATAAATCACAAAAATGATTTTTTTTCAGTTTTTCGAGAAAATCGTGGGCTAACCCATTGCCGAAAAAGTAGTATTTTCAAAATTATTTCCCAGCCAATCAAAATGCACATAAAAAAAAAGGTATTTAAATGCTCTACCCACAACTGCAAACCAAAATGTTATACGATCGCTCGTTTCCGAAAAATTAGTCAAAAAGTAAAATTACAGAATTTCGACCCAGCTCATCACAAATTATCTTTCGGTTGCTCTATTTCCTCAACCAAGCCTCCAAACATGATGCGGTTTTCGCTTAAATACAGAGCATCGACCCACCCTTCAATTGATGCATAAATCACAAAAATTATTTTTTTTTTCAGTTTTTCGAGAAAATCGTGGGCTAACCCATTGCCGAAAAAGTAGTATTTTCAAAACTATTTCCCACCCAATCAAAATGCACATCAAAAGAAAGGTATTTAAATGCTCTACCCACAACTGCAAACCAAAATGTTATACGATCGCTCGTTTCCGAAAAATTAGTCAAAAAGTAAAATTACAGAATTTCGACCCAGCTCATCACAAATTATCTTTCGGTTGCTCTATTTCCTCAACCAAGCCTCCAAACATGATGCGGTTTTCACTAAAATACAGAGCATCGACCCACCTTTCAATTGATGCATAAATCTCAAAAATGATTTTTTTTTTAGTTTTTCGAGAAAATCGTGGGCTAACCCTTGCCGAAAAAAGTAGTATTTTCAAAACTATTTCCCACCCAATCAAAATGCACATCAAAAGAAAGGTATTTAAATGCTCTAACCACAACTGCAAACCAAAATGTTATACGATCGCTCGTTTCCGAAAAATTAGTCAAAAAGTAAAATTACAGAATTTTGACCCAGCTCATCACAAATTATCTTTCGGTTGCTCTATTTCCTCAACCAAGCCTCCAAACATGATGCGGTTTTCACTAAAATACAGAGCATCGACCCACCTTTGAATTGATGCATAAATCACAAAAATGATTTTTTTTCAGTTTTTCGAGAAAATCGTGGGCTAACCCTTGCCGAAAAAAGTAGTATTTTCAAAACTATTTCCCACCCAATCAAAATGCACATCAAAAGAAAGGTATTTAAATGCTCTACCCACAACTGCAAACCAAAATGTTATACGATCGCTCGTTTCCGAAATTTTGTTCAAAAATAAAATTACAGAATTTCGACCCAGCTCATCACAAATTATCTTTCGGTTGCTCTATTTCCTCAACCAAGCCTCCAAACATGATGCGGTTTTCACTAAAATACAGAGCATCGACCCACCTTTCAATTGATGCATAAATCACAAAAATGATTTTTTTTCAGTTTTTCGAGAAAATCGTGGGCTAACCCATTGCCGAAAAAGTAGTATTTTCAAAATTATTTCCCACCCAATCAAAATGCACATAAAAAAAAAGGTATTTAAATGCTCTACCCACAACTGCAAACCAAAATGTTATACGATCGCTCGTTTCCGAAAAATTAGTCAAAAAGTAAAATTACAGAATTTCGACCCAGCTCATCACAAATTATCTTTCGGTTGCTCTATTTCCTCAACCAAGCCTCCAAACATGATGCGGTTTTCACTAAAATACAGAGCATCGACCCACCTTTCAATTGATGCATAAATCACAAAAATGATTTTTTTTTTCAGTTTTTTCGAGAAATTCGTGGGCTAACCCATTGCCGAAAAAGTAGTATTTTCAAAACTATTTATCACACAATCTAAATGCACATCAAAAGAAAGGTATTTAAATGCTCTACACACAACTGCAAACCAAAATGTTATACGATCGCTCGTTTCCGAAAAATTAGTCAAAAAGTAAAATTACAGAATTTCGACCCAGCTCATCACAAATTATCTTTCGGTTGCTCTATTTCCTCAACCAAGCCTCCAAACATGATGCGGTTTTCACTAAAATACAGAGCATCGACCCACCTTTCAATTGATGCATAAATCTCAAAAATGATTTTTTTCAGTTTTTCGAGAAAATCGTGGGCTAACCCTTGCCGAAAAAAGTAGTATTTTCAAATCTATTTCCCACCTAATCAAAATGCACATCAAAAGAAAGGTATTTAAATGCTCTACCCACAACTGCAAACCAAAATGTTATACGATCGCTCGTTTCCGAAAAATTAGTCAAAAAGTAAAATTACAGAATTTCGACCCAGCTCATCACAAATTATCTTTCGGTTGCTCTATTTCCTCAACCAAGCCTCCAAACATGATGCGGTTTTCACTAAAATACAGAGCATCGACCCACCTTTCAATTGATGCATAAATCACAAAAATGATTTTTTTTCAGTTTTTCGAGAAAATCGTGGGCTAACCCTTGCCGAAAAAAGTAGTATTTTCAAATCTATTTCCCACCCAATCAAAATGCACATCAAAAGAAAGGTATTTAAATGCTCTACCCACAACTGCAAACCAAAATGTTATACGATCGCTCGTTTCAGAAAAATTAGTCAAAAAGTAAAATTACAGAATTTCGACCCAGCTCATCACAAATTATCTTTCGGTTGCTCTATTTCCTCAACCAAGCCTCCAAACATGATGCGGTTTTCACTAAAATACAGAGCATCGACCCACCTTTCAATTGATGCATAAATCACAAAAATGATTTTTTTTTTCAGTTTTTCGAGAAAATCGTGGGCTAACCCATTGCCGAAAAAGTAGTATTTTCAAAACTATTTCCCACCCAATCAAAATGCACATCAAAAGAAAGGTATTTAAATGCTCTACCCACAACTGCAAACCAAAATGTTATACGATCGCTCGTTTCCGAAAAATTAGTCAAAAAGTAAAATTACAGAATTTCGACCCAGCTCATCACAAATTATCTTTCGGTTGCTCTATTTCCTCAACCAAGCCTCCAAACATGATGCGGTTTTCACTAAAATACAGAGCATCGACCCACCTTTCAATTGATGCATAAATCACAAAAATGATTTTTTTTCAGTTTTTCGAGAAAATCGTAGTATTTTCAAAATTATTTCCCAACCAATCAAAATACACATCAAAAGAAAGGTATTTAAATGCTCTACCCACAACTGCAAACCAAAATGTTATACGATCGCTCGTTTCCGAAAAATTAGTCAAAAAGTAAAATTACAGAATTTCGACCCAGCTCATCACAAATTATCTTTCGGTTGCTCTATTTCCTCAACCAAGCCTCCAAACATGATGCGGTTTTCACTAAAATACAGAGCATCGACCCACCTTTCAATTGATGCATAAATCACAAAAATGATTTTTTTTCAGTTTTTCGAGAAAATCGTGGGCTAACCCATTGCCGAAAAAGTAGTATTTTCAAAATTATTTCCCAGCCAATCAAAATGCACATAAAAAAAAGGTATTTAAATGCTCTACCCACAACTGCAAACCAAAATGTTATACGATCGCTCGTTTCCGAAAAATTAGTCAAAAAGTAAAATTACAGAATTTCGACCCAGCTCATCACAAATTATCTTTCGGTTGCTCTATTTCCTCAACCAAGCCTCCAAACATGATGCGGTTTTCGCTTAAATACAGAGCATCGACCCACCCTTCAATTGATGCATAAATCACAAAAATGATTTTTTTTTCAGTTTTTCGAGAAAATCGTGGGCTAACCCATTGCCGAAAAAGTAGTATTTTCAAAACTATTTCCCACCCAATCAAAATGCACATCAAAAGAAAGGTATTTAAATGCTCTACCCACAACTGCAAACCAAAATGTTATACGATCGCTCGTTTCCGAAAAATTAGTCAAAAAGTAAAATTACAGAATTTCGACCTAGCTCATCACAAATTATCTTTCGGTTGCTCTATTTCCTCAACCAAGCCTCCAAACATGATGCGGTTTTCACTAAAATACAGAGCATCGACCCACCTTTCAATTGATGCATAAATCTCAAAAATGATTTTTTTTTTAGTTTTTCGAGAAAATCGTGGGCTAATCCTTGCCGAAAAAAGTAGTATTTTCAAAACTATTTCCCACCCAATCAAAATGCACATCAAAAGAAAGGTATTTAAATGCTCTACCCACAACTGCAAACCAAAATGTTATACGATCGCTCGTTTCCGAAAAATTAGTCAAAAAGTAAAATTACAGAATTTTGACCCAGCTCATCACAAATTATCTTTCGGTTGCTCTATTTCCTCAACCAAGCCTCCAAACATGATGCGGTTTTCACTAAAATACAGAGCATCGACCCACCTTTGAATTGATGCATAAATCACAAAAATGATTTTTTTTCAGTTTTTCGAGAAAATCGTGGGCTAACCCTTGCCGAAAAAAGTAGTATTTTCAAATCTATTTCCCACCCAATCAAAATGCACATCAAAAGAAAGGTATTTAAATGCTCTACACACACAACTGCAAACCAAAATGTTATACGATCGCTCGTTTCCGAAAAATTAGTCAAAAAGAAAAATTACAGAATTTCGACCCAGCTCATCACAAATTATCTTTCGGTTGCTCTATTTCCTCAACCAAGCCTCCAAACATGATGCGGTTTTCACTAAAATACAGAGCATCGACCCACCTTTCAATTGATGCATAAATCACAAAAATGATTTTTTTTCAGTTTTTCGAGAAAATCGTGGGCTAACCCATTGCCGAAAAAGTAGTTTTTTCAAAATTATTTCCCAACCAATCAAAATACACATCAAAAGAAAGGTATTTAAATGCTCTACCCACAACTGCAAACCAAAATGTTATACGATCGCTCGTTTCCGAAAAATTAGTCAAAAAGTAAAATTACAGAATTTCGACCCAGCTCATCACAAATTATCTTTCGGTTGCTCTATTTCCTCAACCAAGCCTCCAAACATGATGCGGTTTTCACTAAAATACAGAGCATCGACCCACCTTTCAATTGATGCATAAATCACAAAAATGATTTTTTTTCAGTTTTTCGAGAAAATCGTGGGCTAACCCATTGCCGAAAAAGTAGTATTTTCAAAATTATTTCCCAACCAATCAAAATACACATCAAAAGAAAGGTATTTAAATGCTCTACCCACAACTGCAAACCAAAATGTTATACGATCGCTCGTTTCCGAAAAATTAGTCAAAAAGTAAAATTACAGAATTTCGACCCAGCTCATCACAAATTATCTTTCGGTTGCTCTATTTCCTCAACCAAGCCTCCAAACATGATGCGGTTTTCACTAAAATACAGAGCATCGACCCACCTTTCAATTGATGCATAAATCACAAAAATGATTTTTTTTCAGTTTTTCGAGAAAATCGTGGGCTAACCCATTGCCGAAAAAGTAATATTTTCAAAATTATTTCCCACCCAATCAAAATGCACATAAAAAAAAAGGTATTTAAATGCTCTACCCACAACTGCAAACCAAAATGTTATACGATCGCTCGTTTCCGAAAAATTAGTCAAAAAGTAAAATTACAGAATTTCGACCCAGCTCATCACAAATTATCTTTCAGTTGCTCTATTTCCTCAACCAAGCCTCCAAACATGATGCGGTTTTCACTAAAATACAGAGCATCGACCCACCTTTCAATTGATGCATAAATCACAAAAATGATTTTTTTTCAGTTTTTCGAGAAAATCGTGGGCTAACCCATTGCCGAAAAAGTAGCATTTTCAAATCTATTTCCCACCCAATCAAAATGCACATCAAAAGAAAGGTATTTAAATGCTCTACCCACAACTGCAAACCAAAATGTTATACGATCGCTCGTTTCCGAAAAATTAGTCAAAAAGTAAAATTACAGAATTTCGACCCAGCTCATCACAAATTATCTTTCGGTTGCTCTATTTCCTCAACCAAGCCTCCAAACATGATGCGGTTTTCACTAAAATACAGAGCATCGACCCACCTTTCAATTGATGCATAAATCACAAAAATGATTTTTTTTCAGTTTTTCGAGAAAATCGTGGGCTAACTGTTGTTCCTGGAATTACTGGAACTTGCTCAAATTGAATTTGTATTTCATCTATACTTGGATCACTTCTTTTCGGTTGATCTTCTTGAATAGTATTTCCCTTTTCGGGTAAAACCACTTCTGATTTGTATAATTGGTTTATATGGCGTTTTAATACATATCCATTGTCGAGCTCGATTTCATAATGCAGTTGACCAAACTTTTTCTTAACAACTCCAAATTTCCAAGCTGGCTTTCCGTTTGAGTAAAATCTTGACTGAACTCTATCTCCCACACTTAAATTTCGAATTGAGTTGACTTTTTCGTTGGAAGATTTTTCATATTTAACAGGACGTAGGCAATCTAATTTGATTCTCATCTCTCTTCCAAGATATTGTTGTGCTGGACTTTTACCATTTGATAAAGGTGTTGCTCTATAACGATATAATATTTCACGTACTTTATTATGATTGAGCCTTCTTCTTCTGACATCGCGTTTAATTTTGATTTTAATGTTTTAATATATCGTTCGGCTAACCCGTTTGTAGCTGGATGTCCTGGCGCTATAAATTTTTGCATTATACCATTTTCCTTACTGTATGCTTTGAATTCATTGCTTTGAAAAATCGAAGCGTTATCTGATACAATAACTTTTGGTAGACCATGTGTTGCTACAATGTCTTGAAGAAATTTGATAGTTACCTCTGATGTAGGAGCTGAATTTGTAACTTTGATTTCTGGCCACTTTGATTTTGCATCGATTAGAACGAAGAAATTATAACCTTGCAATGGACCAGCGTAATCAATATGTACTCTATCGAAATTAGCATTTTGTTCATCCCAATGATGAGTAGTGATCTGAGGAGGACTATTCTTACAAAGAGCACATTTTTCACAAGACCTGACGAGTTTTTCTATGCTTGAGTCTATTCCATTCCAATAGCAATATTTACGAGCCAGTTGTTTCATTTTCACAATTCCGATATGAGTACGAAGCAATTCTTTAAGGACTTCGTCTTGAAGAGTGTTTGGAATAACGACGCGATTTCCTTTAAAAATAACACCATCTTGTAAAGAATAATCTGGGTTTTCTATTTGGCCTTTAAGTAAATCCTGTTTAAGTTTCGACAATTTTGAATCTTTTTCTGTTTCCTTCGCTATAGATGTTGCTGTTAACGACACGGTTGATATTTGATTGATAATTTGGTCTTGAAGGTCTTTGATTTCGTCGTCTAGCAAAAATTTAAATTTTTGAAATGAATCGGTTGAAAGGTTTCGCGACAAGCAATCTACATGAAGATGTTCCTCTGCTTTTTTATGTTGAATTTTGTAGTTAAATCCTTGAAGGAACGAAGCATACCTTAGAAGTCTAGATGATGTCATTGCTGGGATTTTTGGAATGTTGATGAAAAATTCTGGTTAATGGTTTATTATCTGTGATCAAAATAAATTCTCTTCCATATAGATACATGTAAAATTTATCAATGGCAAAAACAATAGCTAGTGCTTCGCGGTCGAGTTGAGTATAATTTTGTTCTGACAGTGTTAGTGATCGAGATATAAATGCAATTGGTCGTTCTACACCCTCATCAATCTGTGACAAAACAGCTGCTATTCCAACAGGACTCGCATCACATGCTAAAAAAGTCTGTAACTGTGGATCATAAGGAGTTAATACACGATTGCTCATAATTTCCTCTTGGAGTTTAATAAATGCTAATTCGCACGATTTTGACCACTTAAATTTATAATTTTTTTGAAGTAATTGTCGCAAAGGAAAAGTTATTGTCGAAAGATCAGGAATGAATTTTGAATAGTAAGTAATCACACCCAAAAATGCACGTACTTCATCTGAATTCTTGGGCCGTGACATATCTTTAATAGCTTGAACTTTATCTGGTGACTTTAGAATTTCATTTTTACGTATAACATAGCCTAAATATCGAATTTCTGTTTTGAAAAATTCACATTTATTTTTGTTTACATGTAAATCGTACTTTTGTAATTTTTCGAAACAATTAATTAATCGTTCTTTGCATTCAGTAACTGTTGCACCATGAATAATAATATCATCAAAATAAGATAACGTACCTTCTAATCCTTGAAGTATTTGGTCTAGTATTCTATTGAATTCACTAGGAGCTGTTTTAATGCCAAAAGATAAACGGTTCATTCGATACGTGCCTCTGTGTGTTGATATAGTTTGTACTTGCTTGCTTTCTTCATCGACTAAAACGTGTAAATATGCCTTGTATAAATCCAAACGACAAAAATATTTTGAATTTCGTAACTGATTCAAAAGTTCATCGATTCGTTTAATCGGATAATGAGCTGTTTCGAGCTGAGGGTTTACACCAACTTTGTAATCCACACATAGTCGCACCTTACCATCGGGTTTTGGAATTATCACTAACGGTGAACCCCAATCGCTTGTATTTACTTTTGAAATTATTCCGTCATTTTCGAGTTCATCTAGTTCTTTTTCAACTTTCTCACGCAGTGCAAATGGGACTTCTCGTTCTCTTACGTAAATGGGTTTGGTTTTCTCTTTAATTTTAAGTGAACAAACAACATTTGGAATGCATCCCACTCTTTGTTCAAAAATAGTGGAATATTTGTTCATTAGCTCTGTTACTGAATCGATAGTGCAAATTTCGTTTTTGACAGTACGTGTAGGTTGATCGATCGTTTGTAAATTTATGTTAAGATGTCGTATCCATACTCTGCCTATAAGCGGTGCGTATTTTGAAGGAACTTTATACATTTCCTCGTTCGATACTGTATCTTTATATTGGACCTGTACTGTACTTCAACCTTTCCTATTGGAGCAAATATCTCATCAGTATAGGATCGAAAACCAATATCTGACTTTTTTACGGGAACATTTAAATTCAATTTGTTGAAATCTTTCTCTGGAAGTAACGTGAAGCCTGCCCCAGAGTCCACTTCGAATTCTTGACGATTCCCATTTATTGAAACATTTATGTAAAATTTGCGACCATCTATTGAAAATATTTCAGATTTTCCATAAACATCAATTATTTTATTTAAATGATGTATGTTATCTGAATAATCGTACTCTGCGTTATCTGTTGCATTTGTAATAGCGTTTGTGTTCTGGTTTGATTTATTTAATAAGAATTTCAAACAAACTCGCTTCACATGACCATGTTTCTTGCAGAATTCACAACTTAGTTGATTTCGATTAGATTTACAATCATTTGGCAGGTGATTATTTCTACCACATCGTAGACACAGTCCTTCGATTCCCAAACTTTTGTAATCTATAAAAGATTTCGATTTTTTCGTTTTTGAATATTCTTGAGATCGAGGTTTTGGGCCATGGTTGTGAATTTTATTTTGAGATTGAAAATTTGAATTTGATATTTTATTTATTTCTATGTTCGAAGAGTTGTTCGTAATTGAAATGAGTTTGCAATTAATTTTTGATGCTTCGAGTTTAATCGCCTGTTCAACAATTTTGTCGAATTCCAAGTTTTCTTCCTGAAGTAGTTTTTCTCTTATGTTGTTGTCCCTAAGCCCTCGAATAAATTGAGCTCGTAAAAAAATGTTAGCTATGGACAAACCACATGTGCAGTTGAAGTTGCTGTATAGTACCCTTTGTCGAAGTTTTGCTAAGTAATCATTTATGGAATCCTTTTCATTTTGATATTCCGATAAAAAATAATGTTGTTCTACCAATGATTTTTTTTCGGACAAAAATGCTTCTCTTATTTTTCAATCAATTCATCATATTTCAATTCGTTAATATTTTTGGGAGCTGAGAGTGACGTCAGTAACGAAAAATTTGAAGAACCAATAAATTGAAGCAATAATTTAGCGCACATCTCTTTATCTTCGAATATCTTTTTTATCTGAAAATGATTTTCTAAACGTTCTTTATAATTATTGAATTGTTCAACCTTGGGGTTGAATGGGTCGAAATTTGAAATTATGCTTATATTTGCCGTTCGATGTTCCTGTTGATTTTGCAAGGCCGTCGTCATATTCGACATAGCTTGAATCAAGGAATTGAGTTGCTCGGAATTCATTTTTTTAACTTTAACTCAATTATGAAACGTCTTTATTATAATATAAATGAAAATCGAATAATATTTTATTTTGATAACAGGAAAATATTAAATCAATTGATAACTTGATTAAGTTGATATTTAAAGTAATAATTCAGTACAGTTGCTCATATATATGAATATTTATATACAACACTAACCCATTGCCGAAAAAGTAGTATTTTCAAAATTATTTCCCAACCAATCAAAATACACATCAAAAGAAAGGTATTTAAATGCTCTACCCACAACTGCAAACCAAAATGTTATACGATCGCTCGTTTCCGAAAAATTAGTCAAAAAGTAAAATTACAGAATTTCGACCCAGCTCATCACAAATTATCTTTCGGTTGCTCTATTTCCTCAACCAAGCCTCCAAATATGATGCGGTTTTCACTAAAATACAGAGCATCGACCCACCTTTCAATTGATGCATAAATCACAAAAATGATTTTTTTTCAGTTTTTCGAGAAAATCGTGGGCTAACCCATTGCCGAAAAAGTAGTATTTTCAAAATTATTTCCCACCCAATCAAAATGCACATCAAAAGAAAGGTATTTAAATGCTCTACCCACAACTGCAAACCAAAATGTTATACGATCGCTCGTTTCCGAAAAATTAGTCAAAAAGTAAAATTACAGAATTTCGACCCAGCTCATCACAAATTATCTTTCGGTTGCTCTATTTCCTCAACCAAGCCTCCAAACATGATGCGGTTTTCACTAAAATACAGAGCATCGACCCACCTTTCAATTGATGCATAAATCACAAAAATGATTTTTTTTTCAGTTTTTCGAGAAAATCGTGGGCTAACCCATTGCCGAAAAAGTAGTATTTTCAAAACTATTTCCCACCCAATCAAAACGCACATCAAAAGAAAGGTATTTAAATGCTCTACACACAACTGCAAACCAAAATGTTATACGATCGCTCGTTTCCGAAAAATTAGTCAAAAAGTAAAATTACAGAATTTCGACCCAGCTCATCACAAATTATCTTTCGGTTGCTCTATTTCCTCAACCAAGCCTCCAAACATGATGCGGTTTTCACTAAAATACAGAGCATCGACCCACCTTTCAATTGATGCATAAATCACAAAAATGATTTTTTTTTCAGTTTTTTCGAGAAAATCGTGGGCTAACCCATTGCCGAAAAAGTAGTATTTTCAAAACTATTTCCCACCCAATCAAAATGCACATCAAAAGAAAGGTATTTAAATGCTCTAACCCACAACTGCAAACCAAAATGTAATACGATCGCTCGTTTCCGAAAAATTAGTCAAAAAGTAAAATTACAGAATTTTGACCCAGCTCATCACAAATTATCTTTCGGTTGCTCTATTTCCTCAACCAAGCCTCCAAACATGATGCGGTTTTCACTAAAATACAGAGCATCGACCCAACTTTCAATTGATGCATAAATCACAAAAATGATTTTTTTTTCAGTTTTTCGAGAAAATCGTGGGCATTGCCGAAAAAGTAGTATTTTCAAAATTATTTCCCAACCAATCAAAATACACATCAAAAGAAAGGTATTTAAATGCTCTACCCACAACTGCAAACCAAAATGTTATACGATCGCTCGTTTCCGAAAAAATTAGTCAAAAAGTAAAATTACAGAATTTCGACCCAGCTCATCACAAATTAACTTTCGGTTGCTCTATTTCCTCAACCAAGCCTCCAAACATGATGCGGTTTTCACTAAATTACAGAGCATCGACCCACCTTTCAATTGATGCATAAATCACAGAAATGATTTTTTTTTTCAGTTTTTCGAGAAAATCGTGGGCTAACCCATTGCCGAAAAAGTAGTATTTTCAAAACTATTTCCCACCCATCAAAATGCACATCAAAAGAAAGGTATTTAAATGCTTTACCCACAGCAGCAAACCAAAATGTTATACGATCGCTCGTTTCCCGAAAAATTTGTCAAAAAGTAAAATTACAGAATTTCGACCCAGCTCATCACAAATTATCTTTCGGTTGCTCTATTTCCTCAACCAAGCCTCCAAACATGATGCGGTTTTCACTAAAATACAGAGCATCGACCCACCTTTCAATTGATGCAAAAATCACAAAAATGATTTTTTTTTTCAGTTTTTCGAGAAAATCGTGGGCTAACCCATTGCCGAAAAAGTAGTATTTTCAAAATTATTTCCCAACCAATCAAAATACACATCAAAAGAAAGGTATTTAAATGCTCTACCCACAACTGCAAACCAAAATGTTATACGATCGCTCGTTTCCGAAAAATTAGTCAAAAAGTAAAATTACAGAATTTTGACCCAGCTCATCACAAATTATCTTTCGGTTGCTCTATTTCCTCAACCAAGCCTCCAAACATGATGCGGTTTTCACTAAAATACAGAGCATCGACCCACCTTTCAATTGATGCATAAATCACAAAAATGATTTTTTTTTAATTTTTCGAGAAAATCGTGGGCTAACCCATTGCCGAAAAAGTAGTATTTTCAAAATTATTTCCCACCCAATCAAAATGCACATCAAAAGAAAGGTATTTAAATGCTCTACCCACAACTGCAAACCAAAATGTTATACGATCGCTCGTTTCCGAAAAATTAGTCAAAAAGTAAAATTACAGAATTTAGACCCAGCTCATCACAAATTATCTTTCGGTTGCTCTATTTCCTCAACCAAGCCTCCAAACATGATGCAGTTTTCACTAAAATACAGGGCATCGAACCACCTTTCAATTGATGCATAAATCACAAAAATGATTTTTTTTTTCAGTTTTTCGAGAAAATCGTGGGCTAACCCATTGCCGAAAAAGTAGTATTTTCAAAATTATTTCCCACCCAATCAAAATGCACATCAAAAGAAAGGTATTTAAATGCTCTACCCACAACTGCAAACCAAAATGTTATACGATCGCTCGTTTCCGAAAAATTAGTCAAAAAGTAAAATTACAGAATTTCGACCCAGCTCATCACAAATTATCTTTCGGTTGCTCTATTTCCTCAACCAAGCCTCCAAACATGATGCGGTTTTCACTAAAATACAGAGCATCGACCCACCTTTCAATTGATGCATAAATCACAAAAATGATTTTTTTTCAGTTTTTCGAGAAAATCGTGGGCTAACCCTTGCCGAAAAAAGTAGTATTTTCAAAACTATTTCCCACCCAATCAAAATGCACATCAAAAGAAAGGTATTTAAATGCTCTACCCACAACTGCAAACCAAAATGTTATACTATCGCTCGTTTCCGAAAAATTAGTCAAAAAGTAAAATTACAGAATTTCGACCCAGCTCATCACAAATTATCTTTTGGTTGCTCTATTGCCTCAACCAAGCCTCCAAACATGATGCGGTTTTCACTAAAATACAGAGCATCGACCCACCTTTCAATTGATGCATAAATCACAAAAATGATTTTTTTTTCAGTTTTTCGAGAAAATCGTGGGCTAACCCATTGCCGAAAAAGTAGTATTTTCAAATCTATTTCCCACCCAATCAAAATACACATCAAAAGAAAGGTATTTAAATGCTCTACCCACAACTGCAAACCAAAATGTTATACGATCGCTCGTTTCCGAAAAATTAGTCAAAAAGTAAAATTACAGAATTTCGACCCAGCTCATCACAAATTATCTTTCGGTTGCTCTATTTCCTCAACCAAGCCTCCAAACATGATGCGGTTTTCACTAAAATACAGAGCATCGACCCACCTTTCAATTGATGCATAAATCACAAAAATGATTTTTTTTCAGTTTTTCGAGAAAATCGTGGGCTAACCCATTGCCGAAAAAGTAGTATTTTCAAAACTATTTCCCACCCAATCAAAATGCACATCAAAAGAAAGGTATTTAAATGCTCTACCCACAACTGCAAACCAAAATGTTATACGATCGCTCGTTTCCGAAAAATTAGTCAAAAAGTAAAATTACAGAATTTCGACCCAGCTCATCACAAATTATCTTTCGGTTGCTCTATTTCCTCAACCAAGCCTCCAAACATGATGCGGTTTTCACTAAAATACAGAGCATCGACCCACCTTTCAATTGATGCATAAATCTCAAAAATGATTTTTTCTCAGTTTTTCGAGAAAATCGTGGGCTAACCCATTGCCGAAAAAGTAGTATTTTCAAAACTATCTCCCACCCAATCAAAATGCACATCAAAAGAAAGGTATTTAAATGCTCTACCCACAACTGCAAACCAAAATGTTATACAATCGCTCGTTTCCGAAAAATTAGTCAAAAAGTAAAATTACAGAATTTCGACCCAGCTCATCACAAATTATCTTTCGGTTGCTCTATTTCCTCAACCAAGCCTCCAAACATGATGCGGTTTTCACTAAAATACAGAGCATCGGCCCACCTTTCAATTGATGCATAAATCACAAAAATGATTTTTTTTCAGTTTTTCGAGAAAATCGTGGGCTAACCCTTGCCGAAAAAAGTAGCATTTTCAAATCTATTTCCCACCCAATCAAAATGCACATCAAAAGAAAGGTATTTAAATGCTCTACCCACAACTGCAAACCAAAATGTTATACGATCGCTCGTTTCCGAAAAATTAGTCAAAAAGTAAAATTACAGAATTTAGACCCAGCTCATCACAAATTATCTTTCGGTTGCTCTATTTCCTCAACCAAGCCTCCAAACATGATGCGGTTTTCACTAAAATACAGAGCATCGACCCACCTTTCAATTGATGCATAAATCACAAAAATGATTTTTTTTTCAGTTTTTCGAGAAAATCGTGGGCTAACCCATTGCCGAAAAAGTAGTATTTTCAAAATTATTTCCCAACCAATCAAAATACACATCAAAAGAAAGGTATTTAAATGCTCTACCCACAACTGCAAACCAAAATGTTATACGATCGCTCGTTTCCGAAAAATTAGTCAAAAAGTAAAATTACAGAATTTCGACCCAGCTCATCACAAATTATCTTTCGGTTGCTCTATTTCCTCAACCAAGCCTCCAAACATGATGCGGTTTTCACTAAAATACAGAGCATCGACCCACCTTTCAATTGATGCATAAATCACAAAAATGATTTTTTTTCAGTTTTTCGAGAAAATCGTGGGCTAACCCATTGCCGAAAAAGTAGTATTTTCAAAACTATTTCCCACCCAATCAAAATGCACATCAAAAGAAAGGTATTTAAATGCTCTACCCACAACTGCAAACCAAAATGTTATACGATCGCTCGTTTCCGAAAAATTAGTCAAAAAGTAAATCAGCTCATCACAAATTATCTTTCGGTTGCTCTATTTCCTCAACCAAGCCTCCAAACATGATGCGGTTTTCACTAAAATACAGAGCATCGACCCACCTTTCAATTGATGCATAAATCACAAAAATGATTTTTTTTCAGTTTTTCGAGAAAATCGTGGGCTAACCCTTGCCGAAAAAAGTAGTATTTTCAAAACTATTTCCCACCCAATCAAAATGCACATCAAAAGAAAGGTATTTAAATGCTCTACCCACAACTGCAAACCAAAATGTTATACGATCGCTCGTTTCCGAAAAATTAGTCAAAAAGTAAAATTACAGAATTTCGACCCAGCTCATCACAAATTATCTTTTGGTTGCTCTATTGCCTCAACCAAGCCTCCAAACATGATGCGGTTTTCACTAAAATACAGAGCATCGACCCACCTTTCAATTGATGCATAAATCACAAAAATGATTTTTTTTCAGTTTTTCGAGAAAATCGTGGGCTAACCCATTGCCGAAAAAGTAGTATTTTCAAATCTATTTCCCACCCAATCAAAATACACATCAAAAGAAAGGTATTTAAATGCTCTACCCACAACTGCAAACCAAAATGTTATACGATCGCTCGTTTCCGAAAAATTAGTCAAAAAGTAAAATTACAGAATTTCGACCCAGCTCATCACAAATTATCTTTCGGTTGCTCTATTTCCTCAACCAAGCCTCCAAACATGATGCGGTTTTCACTAAAATACAGAGCATCGACCCACCTTTCAATTGATGCATAAATCACAAAAATGATTTTTTTTCAGTTTTTCGAGAAAATCGTGGGCTAACCCATTGCCGAAAAAGTAGTATTTTCAAAATTATTTCCCAACCAATCAAAATACACATCAAAAGAAAGGTATTTAAATGCTCTACCCACAACTGCAAACCAAAATGTTATACGATCGCTCGTTTCCGAAAAATTAGTCAAAAAGTAAAATTACAGAATTTCGACCCAGCTCATCACAAATTATCTTTCGGTTGCTCTATTTCCTCAACCAAGCCTCCAAACATGATGCGGTTTTCACTAAAATACAGAGCATCGACCCACCTTTCAATTGATGCATAAATCACAAAAATGATTTTTTTTTTCAGTTTTTCGAGAAAATCGTGGGCTAACCCATTGCCGAAAAAGTAGTATTTTCAAAACTATTTCCCACCCAATCAAAATGCACATCAAAAGAAAGGTATTTAAATGCTCTACCCACAACTGCAAACCAAAATGTTATACGATCGCTCGTTTCCGAAAAATTAGTCAAAAAGTAAATCAGCTCATCACAAATTATCTTTCGGTTGCTCTATTTCCTCAACCAAGCCTCCAAACATGATGCGGTTTTCACTAAAATACAGAGCATCGACCCACCTTTCAATTGATGCATAAATCACAAAAATGATTTTTTTTCAGTTTTTCGAGAAAATCGTGGGCTAACCCATTGCCGAAAAAGTAGTATTTTCAAAACTATTTCCCACCCAATCAAAATGCACATCAAAAGAAAGGTATTTAAATGCTCTACCCACAACTGCAAACCAAAATGTTATACGATCGCTCGTTTCCGAAAAATTAGTCAAAAAGTAAAATTACAGAATTTCGACCCAGCTCATCACAAATTATCTTTCGGTTGCTCTATTTCCTCAACCAAGCCTCCAAACATGATGCGGTTTTCACTAAAATACAGAGCATCGACCCACCTTTCAATTGATGCATAAATCTCAAAAATGATTTTTTTTCAGTTTTTCGAGAAAATCGTGGGCTAACCCATTGCCGAAAAAGTAGTATTTTCAAAACTATCTCCCACCCAATCAAAATGCACATCAAAAGAAAGGTATTTAAATGCTCTACCCACAACTGCAAACCAAAATGTTATACAATCGCTCGTTTCCGAAAAATTAGTCAAAAAGTAAAATTACAGAATTTCGACCCAGCTCATCACAAATTATCTTTCGGTTGCTCTATTTCCTCAACCAAGCCTCCAAACATGATGCGGTTTTCACTAAAATACAGAGCATCGACCCACCTTTCAATTGATGCATAAATCTCAAAAATGATTTTTTTTTTCAGTTTTTCGAGAAAATCGTGGGCTAACCCTTGCCGACAAAAGTAGTATTTTCAAATCTATTTCCCACCCAATCAAAATGCACATCAAAAGAAAGGTATTTAAATGCTCTACCCACAACTGCAAACCAAAATGTTATACGATCGCTCGTTTCCGAAAAATTAGTCAAAAAGTAAAATTACAGAATTTCGACCCAGCTCATCACAAATTATCTTTCGGTTGCTCTATTTCCTCAACCAAGCCTCCAAACATGATGCGGTTTTCACTAAAATACAGAGCATCGACCCACCTTTCAATTGATGCATAAATCACAAAAATGATTTTTTTTCAGTTTTTCGAGAAAATCGTGGGCTAACCCATTGCCGAAAAAGTAGTATTTTCAAAACTATTTCCCACCCAATCAAAATGCACATCAAAAGAAAGGTATTTAAATGCTCTACCCACAACTGCAAACCAAAATGTTATACGATCGCTCGTTTCCGAAACATTAGTCAAAAAGTAAAATTACAGAATTTCGACCCAGCTCATCACAAATTATCTTTCGGTTGCTCTATTTCCTCAACCAAGCCTCCAAACATGATGCGGTTTTCACTAAAATACAGAGCATCGACCCACCTTTCAATTGATGCATAAATCTCAAAAATGATTTTTTTTCAGTTTTTCGAGAAAATCGTGGGCTAACCCATTGCCGAAAAAGTAGTATTTTCAAAACTATTTCCCACCCAATCAAAATGCACATCAAAAGAAAGGTATTTAAATGCTCTACCCACAACTGCAAACCAAAATGTTATACAATCGCTCGTTTCCGAAAAATTAGTCAAAAACTAAAATTACAGAATTTCGACCCAGCTAATCACAAATTATCTTTCGGTTGCTCTATTTCCTCAACCAAGCCTCCAAACATGATGCGGTTTTCACTAAAATACAGAGCATCGACCCACCTTTCAATTGATGCATAAATCACAAAAATGATTTTTTTTTCAGTTTTTCGAGAAAATCGTGGGCTAACCCTTGCCGAAAAAAGTAGCATTTTCAAATCTATTTCCCACCCAATCAAAATGCACATCAAAAGAAAGGTATTTAAATGCTCTACCCACAACTGCAAACCAAAATGTTATACGATCGCTCGTTTCCGAAAAATTAGTCAAAAAGTAAAATTACAGAATTTCGACCCAGCTCATCACAAATTATCTTTCGGTTGCTCTATTTCCTCAACCAAGCCTCCAAACATGATGCGGTTTTCACTAAAATACAGAGCATCGACCCACCTTTCAATTGATGCATAAATCACAAAAATGATTTTTTTTTCAGTTTTTCGAGAAAATCGTGGGCTAACCCATTGCCGAAAAAGTAGTATTTTCAAAACTATTTCCCACCCAATCAAAATGCACATCAAAAGAAAGGTATTTAAATGCTCTACCCACAACTGCAAACCAAAATGTTATACGATCGCTCGTTTCCGAAAAATTAGTCAAAAAGTAAAATTACAGAATTTCGACCCAGCTCATCACAAATTATCTTTCGGTTGCTCTATTTCCTCAACCAAGCCTCCAAACATGATGCGGTTTTCACTAAAATACAGAGCATCGACCCACCTTTCAATTGATGCATAAATCACAAAAATGATTTTTTTTTTCAGTTTTTCGAGAAAATCGTGGCTAACCCTTGCCGAAAAAGTAGTATTTTCAAAACTATTTCCCACCCAATCAAAATGCACATCAAAAGAAAGGTATTTAAATGCTCTACCCACAACTGCAAACCAAAATATTATACGATCGCTCGTTTCCGAAAAATAGTCAAAAAGTAAAATTACAGAATTTCGACCCAGCTCATCACAAATTATCTTTCGGTTGCTCTATTTCCTCAACCAAGCCTCCAAACATGATGCGGTTTTCACTAAAATACAGAGCATCGACCCACCTTTCAATTGATGCATAAATCACAAAAATGATTTTTTTTTCAGTTTTTCGAGAAAATCGTGGGCTAACCCTTGCCGAAAAAAGTAGTATTTTCAAAACTATTTCCCACCCAATCAAAATGCACATCAAAAGAAAGGTATTTAAATGCTCTACCCACAACTGCAAACCAAAATGTTATACGATCGCTCGTTTCCGAAAAATTAGTCAAAAAGTAAAATTACAGAATTTCGACCCAGCTCATCACAAATTATCTTTCGGTTGCTCTATTTCCTCAACCAAGCCTCCAAACATGATGCGGTTTTCACTAAAATACAGAGCATCGACCCACCTTTCAATTAATGCATAAATCACAAAAATGATTTTTTTTCAGTTTTTCGAGAAAATCGTGGGCTAACCCATTGCCGAAAAAGTAGCATTTTCAAATCTATTTCCCACCCAATCAAAATGCACATCAAAAGAAAGGTATTTAAATGCTCTACCCACAACTGCAAACCAAAATGTTATACGATCGCTCGTTTCCGAAAAATTAGTCAAAAAGTAAAATTACAGAATTTCGACCCAGCTCATCACAAATAATCTTTCAGTTGCTCTATTTCCTCAACCAAGCCTCCAAACATGATGCGGTTTTCACTAAAATACAGAGCATCGACCCACCTTTCAATTGATGCATAAATCTCAAAAATGATTTTTTTTCAGTTTTTCGAGAAAATCGTGGGCTAACCCATTGCCGAAAAAGTAGCATTTTCAAATCTATTTCCCACCCAATCAAAATGCACATCAAAAGAAAGGTATTTAAATGCTCTACCCACAACTGCAAACCAAAATGTTATACGATCGCTCGTTTCCGAAAAATTAGTCAAAAAGTAAAATTACAGAATTTCGACCCAGCTCATCACAAATTATCTTTCGGTTGCTCTATTTCCTCAACCAAGCCTCCAAACATGATGCGGTTTTCACTAAAATACAGAGCTTCGACCCACCTTTCAATTGATGCATAAATCACAAAAATGATTTTTTTTTCAGTTTTTTCGAGAAAATCGTGGGCTAACCCTTGCCGAAAAAAGTAGTATTTTCAAAACTATTTCCCACCCAATCAAAATGCACATCAAAAGAAAGGTATTTAAATGCTCTACCCACAACTGCAAACCAAAATGTTATACAATCGCTCGTTTCCGAAAAATTAGTCAAAAAGTAAAATTACAGAATTTCGACCCAGCTCATCACAAATTTTCTTTCGGTTGCTCTATTTCCTCAACCAAGCCTCCAAACATGATGCGGTTTTCACTAAAATACAGAGCATCGACCCAGCTTTCAATTGATGCATAAATCACAAAAATGATTTTTTTTCAGTTTTTCGAGAAAATCGTGGGCTAACCCTTGCCGAAAAAAGTAGTATTTTCAAAATTATTTCCCAACCAATCAAAATACACATCAAAAGAAAGGTATTTAAATGCTCTACCCACAACTGCAAACCAAAATGTTATACGATCGCTTGTTTCCGAAAAATTAGTCAAAAAGTAAAATTACAGAATTTCGACCCAGCTCATCACAAATTATCTTTCGGTTGCTCTATTTCCTCAACCAAGCCTCCAAACATGATGCGGTTTTCACTAAAATACAGAGCATCGACCCACCTTTCAATTGATGCATAAATCACAAAAATGATTTTTTTTCAGTTTTTCGAGAAAATCGTGGGCTAACCCTTGCCGAAAAAAGTAGTATTTTCAAAATTATTTCCCAACCAATCAAAATACACATCAAAAGAAAGGTATTTAAATGCTCTACCCACAACTGCAAACCAAAATGTTATACGATCTCTCTTTTCCGAAAAATAGTCAAAAAGTAAAATTACAGAATTTCGACCCAGCTCATCACAAATTATCTTTCGGTTGCTCTATTTTCTCAACCAAGCCTCCAAACATGATGCGGTTTTCACTAAGATACAGAGCATCGACCCACCTTTCAATTGATGCATAAATCACAAAAATGATTTTTTTTCAGTTTTTCGAGAAAATCGTGGGCTAACCCTTGCCGAAAAAAGTAGTATTTTCAAAACTATTTCCCACCCAATCAAAATGCACATCAAACGAAAGGTATTTAAATGCTCTACCCACAACTGCAAACCAAAATGTTATACGATCGCTCGTTTCCGAAAAATTAGTCAAAAAGTAAAATTACAGAATTTCGACCCAGATCATCACAAATATCTTTCGGTTGCTCTATTTCCTCAACCAAGCCTCCAAACATGATGCGGTTTTCACTAAAATACAGAGCATCGACCCACCTTTCAATTGATGCATAAATCACAAAAATGATTTTTTTTTCAGTTTTTCGAGAAAATCGTGGGCTTACCCTTGCCGAAAAAAGTAGTATTTTCAAAACTATTTCCCACCCAATCAAAATGCACATCAAAAGAAAGGTATTTAAATGCTCTACCCACAACTGCAAACCAAAATGTTATACGATCTCTCTTTCCGAAAAATTAGTCAAAAAGTAAAATTACAGAATTTCGACCCAGCTCATCACAAATTATCTTTCGGTTGCTCTATTTCCTCAACCAAGCCTCCAAACATGATGCGGTTTTTCACTAAAATACAGAGCATCGACCCACCTTTCAATTGATGCATAAATCTCAAAAATGATTTTTTTTTCAGTTTTTCGAGAAAATCGTGGGTTAACCCTCTCCGAAAAAAGTAGTATTTTCAAAATTATTTCCCAACCAATCAAAATACACATCAAAAGAAAGGTATTTAAATGCTCTACCACAACTGCAAACCAAAATGTTATACGATCTCTCTTTTCCGAAAAATTAGTCAAAAAGTAAAATTACAGAATTTCGACCCAGCTCATCACAAATTATCTTTCGGTTGCTCTATTTCCTCAACCAAGCCTCCAAACATGATGCGGTTTTCACTAAAATACAGAGCATCGACCCACCTTTCAATTGATGCATAAATCTCAAAAATGATTTTTTTTCAGTTTTTCGAGAAAATCGTGGGTTAACCCTTGCCGAAAAAAGTAGTATTTTCAAAATTATTTCCCAACCAATCAAAATACACATCAAAAGAAAGGTATTTAAATGCTCTACCCACAACTGCAAACCAAAATGTTATACGATCTCTCGTTTCCGAAAAATTAGTCAAAAAGTAAAATTACAGAATTTCGACCCAGCTCATCACAAATTATCTTTCGGTTGCTCTATTTCCTCAACCAAGCCTCCAAACATGATGCGGTTTTCACTAAAATACAGAGCATCGACCCACCTTTCAATTGATGCATAAATCTCAAAAATGATTTTTTTTCAGTTTTTCGAGAAAATCGTTGGGCTAACCCTTGCCGAAAAAAGTAGTATTTTCAAAACTATTTCCCACCCAATCAAAATGCACATCAAATGAAAGGTATTTAAATGCTCTACCCACAACTGCAAACCAAAATGTTATACGATCTCTCTTTTCCGAAAATTAGTCAAAAAGTAAAATTACAGAATTTCGACCCAGCTCATCACAAATTATCTTTCGGTTGCTCTACTTCCTCAACCAATCCTCCAAACATGATGCGGTTTTCACTAAAATACAGAGCATCGACCCACCTTTCAATTGATGCATAAATCTCAAAAATGATTTTTTTTTTCAGTTTTTCGAGAAAATCGTGGGCTACCCTTGCCGAAAAAAGTAGTATTTTCAAAATTATTTCCCAACCAATCAAAATACACATCAAAAGAAAGGTATTTAAATGCTCTACCCACAACTGCAAACCAAAATGTTATACGATCGCTCGTTTCCGAAAAATTAGTCAAAAAGTAAAATTACAGAATTTCGACCCAGCTCATCACAAATTATCTTTCGGTTGCTCTATTTTCTCAACCAAGCCTCCAAACATGATGCGGTTTTCACTAAAAATACAGAGCATCGACCCACCTTTCAATTGATGCATAAATCTCAAAAATGATTTTTTTCAGTTTTTCGAGAAAATCGTGGGCTAACCCATTGCCGAAAAAGTAGCATTTTCAAAACTATTTCCCACCCAATCAAAATGCACATCAAAAGAAAGGTATTTAAATGCTCTACCCACAACTGCAAACCAAAATGTTATACGATCGCTCGTTTCCGAAAAATTAGTCAAAAAGTAAAATTACAGAATTTCGACCCAGCTCATCACAAATTATCTTTCGGTTGCTCTATTTCCTCAACCAAGCCTCCAAACATGATGCGGTTTTCACTAAAATACAGAGCATCGACCCACCTTTCAATTGATGCCTAAATCTCAAAAATGAATTTTTTTTCAGTTTTTCGAGAAAATCGTGGGTTAACCCTTGCCGAAAAAAGTAGTATTTTCAAAATTATTTCCCAACCAATCAAAATACACATCAAATGAAAGGTATTTAAATGCTCTACCCACAACTGCAAACCAAAATGTTATACGATCTCTCTTTTCCCGAAAAATTAGTCAAAAAGTAAAATTACAGAATTTCGAACCAGCTTATCACAAATTATCTTTCGGTTGCTCTATTTCCTCAACCAAGCCTCCAAACATGATGCGGTTTTCACTAAAATACAGAGCATCGACCCACCTTTCAATTGATGCATAAATCACAAAAATGATTTTTTTTTCAGTTTTTCGAGAAAATCGTGGGCTAACCCTTGCCGAAAAAAGTAGTATTTTCAAAACTATTTCCCACCCAATCAAAATGCACATCAAAAGAAAGGTATTTAAATGCTCTACCCACAACTGCAAACCAAAATGTTATACGATCGCTCGTTTCCGAAAAATTAGTCAAAAAGTAAAATTACAGAATTTCGACCCAGCTCATCACAAATTATCTTTCGGTTGCTCTATTTTCTCAACCAAGCCTCCAAACATGATGCGGTTTTTCACTAAAATACAGAGCATCGACCCACCTTTCAATTGATACATAAATCTCAAAAATGATTTTTTTTCAGTTTTTCAAGAAAATCGTGGGCTAACCCATTGCCGAAAAAGTAGCATTTTCAAAACTATTTCCCACCCAATCAAAATGCACATCAAAAGAAAGGTATTTAAATGCTCTACCCACAACTGCAAACTAAAATGTTATACGATCTCTCTTTTCCGAAAAATTAGTCAAAAAGTAAAATTACAGAATTTCGACCCAGCTCATCACAAATTATCTTTCGGTTGCTCTATTTCCTCAACCAAGCCTCCAAACATGATGCGGTTTTCACTAAAATACAGAGCATCGACCCACCTTTCAATTGATGCATAAATCACAAAAATGATTTTTTTTCAGTTTTTCGAGAAAATCGTGGGCTAACCCTTGCCGAAAAAAGTAGTATTTTCAAAACTATTTCCCACCCAATCAAAATGCACATCAAAAGAAAGGTATTTAAATGCTCTACCCACAACTGCAAACCAAAATGTTATACGATCGCTCGTTTCCGAAAAATTAGTCAAAAAGTAAAATTACAGAATTTCGACCCAGCTCATCACAAATTATCTTTCGGTTGCTCTATTTCCTCAACCAAGCCTCCAAACATGATGCGGTTTTCACTAAAATACAGAGCATCGACCCAGCTTTCAATTGATGCATAAATCACAAAAATGATTTTTTTTCAGTTTTTCGAGAAAATCGTGGGCTAACCCTTGCCGAAAAAAGTAGTATTTTCAAAATTATTTCCCAACCAATCAAAATACACATCAAAAGAAAGGTATTTAAATGCTCTACCCACAACTGCAAACCAAAATGTTATACGATCGCTCGTTTCCGAAAAATTAGTCAAAAAGTAAAATTACAGAATTTCGACCCAGCTCATCACAAATTATCTTTCGGTTGCTCTATTTCCTCAACCAAGCCTCCAAACATGATGCGGTTTTCACTAAAATACAGAGCATCGACCCACCTTTCAATTGATGCATA